>NC_137619.1:42763877-42798877 GCF_963280865.1 Gymnoscopelus braueri
GTATCGCGATGAGGTTTTAGATGTCCTATTTTAGAAATATTATTTTGATTTGTGAAGATTTGGGGAAATTTGGGAAAAATGTTTGACAATTTGCCCCCAAAAAATGGGATATGGCCAAATTAAAGGAGTAGTTCACCCCAAAAAACACCCCATGAAGCCTTGAATTCATTCGTTTTTAAGAGTCTCTATTGAGTCTCCTATTGAACGATGACCCCGTCATCAAATTATTGGCTTCAGGAATGTGACAAGAACGAAAAAAATCTCCATGAATTCAAGGCTTCATGGGGTGTGTAATTAATAGAAAATAATAAATGTTTTACTACTCCTTTAAACAAAACACTACTTTATGGCCTCCTACAAGTTTGGCTATATCACATGTACAATACAAGATGAGTAGCCACACACATCCTGATACTCCCATCAGGTTTAGGAACGAGTACAATAGAAGAGCTCCAACTACTGCTAGGTTCAATATCATGCTCTAGCATGTACGTTATTTTCAGCCATTTTCCCAGGGTTTAACCCATAGGGATGCTGTTGTTTGATAGGCAACGCATCCCCTACCTCTATATCATGTTTGCATCAGTTACCACTATTCACTTTTATGGTGTGTCCTGGTTCATGGGCTTGGTCTTATATACGGACACGTCTGATTTGGGTGCATGGTCTTGAAAAGCAATTATCAGGCTGTCACCTTGATGATGAGAGGGAGGCAGGCAATCTACTGTTGATGAGGCAGAGAGCACTTTTATCTCCGCAAATCCACATCACACGTCATTATAGGCATTTGTATGACGATGCATGCGTGTACGTGTGTGTGCATGTGTGGCTAAATTAGTGCAATTTCCAACCCATTTTAGAGTTAAACTAGAAAAAGTGCTCCTCGGAGCACAGGTCTCCGCCAGGTCGGGTAGGTTATTGTGGCCTCCTGGTGGCGCTATAACAGGCCAATGTGAAAAGGGTGCCATTTATTCTTAGGCCTTTCACGGCAATCGGACACTGCATTCATGATTTGAGGCATTTTGTTCCAAAAATGTGTCTTGCAAAATTAGACCTGTTGGTGGCGCTATAACAGGCCAATGTGAAAAGGGTGGCATTTCTTCATCGGCCTAATGGGAATGTGCGTGCAAAATTTCACAGAAATCGCACGCTGTGTTCATGATTTGAGGCATTTCGTTCAAAACGGACGGAATGTTGTCATCCGTCTTGATCACATGACTATAGAGATACTGTGTACAGATTTGCGTGATGTTTGGACAGAATCTGAAGGAGTATTAGAAAAACAAATGTTTTACAAAAGTCAGCCTCCTAGTGGCCCTGTAAAAGGCAGATGTGAAAAATGCAGGGCCTCTAGGGAGTGTGTGCGCCTTTCGGCCTGGCGGAGACAATTAACACTGAGGTTTTACTTGGCAGAGAGAAAATAAAACATGAGAAAAGGAGAAATCATAAATTGCTGATGTGTTTTTTTTAAAGGAATAACTAAACTTGGTTCACCTGTCAATTCTTGAGCGGTAAAGGCGAGAAGAAATGCCCAGTCAGCAGCAAGAAGGAGCTCACAAGGTGACTGATGTGTCATAATTTTAGCATTATTTCCACTCAATTTCTGCAGCTTGAGCAGAGCACAGTTCACGCAGGGACGACTCCCTTAATTGTTGTGGGGAGATGAGACCTTGAGGGCTGAAGATGAAAGAATGAGAGGAGGAGGGAGAGAGAGGGGTGGAGGGAGAGAGAGAGAGGGGTGGAGGGGGGGAGAGAGCGAGAGAGAGGGGGGAGCGAGAGTGGGGTGGAGGGGGAGAGAGAGAGAGAGAGAGAGCGAGAGAGAGGGGGGGAGAGAGAGAAGGGTTTAGGGAGAGAGAGTGGTAGAGAGAGAGGGGGGTGGAGAGAGAGAGAGGGGTTGAGGGAGAGAGAGAGACAGACAGACAGACAGACAGACAGACAGACTAATCCATTCTGGAAAAGATGTCTTTTGGGGACCTGGCATCATTTTTCCTCTCATCTACTTTCACAGAGTCCCAGGCCTCAGACATAGCTTTGAGGTGAGCAGTCTCTGAAGCATTAGCCCAAGGTTTGAAGGTTTGAATGCAGTAATACAGGACAGTAATAATGTGTCTTCCAGAGCCACACTGTGTACTTAAGCCTTCTGACAGTCAACAGAGCCTCAATTTGCCCACGTATTGTTAACATGTTGTATTGTACATCCACTTAAAGAACTAACAAATATCGCAAGATTTTAAGTGAAATAAGATAATGCACCATAGTTGTGCTACAAAGTGCTTTTAAGCACAAAACAAGTGGTAATGGTCTAATGGTGGCACTACACAAAAGGTAAATGGTCTGCATTTCTATAGTACCTTTAATATCCTAACAGCTCACACACATGTACACTGTACACTGGCAGTAAAGGCAGCCATGCAAGGTTCCAATCTCATCCGGAGCATTTCAGGGTTCAGTGTCTTGGTCAAGGACACTTTGACACAAATCCAGGAAAAGCTGGGGATCGAACCAGGAATCTTACGCTTCTCAAACAGCCACTGTACTTCCTGAGCCACAGCCCAGGAGGTTGCCCTATACTAATGTCACCAGCATCAGTAGGGTTCATCCTCCAGGGAGCTGGTGCACTGCAAATCGGATTCTATGTCTTGTTTTGGACCAAAGGGTTAGGCGGACGAATGGGCGGACTGCCATTTTCTCCTAAGAGCCCTACCGCTATAGTGGGGCTAAAAACCTTATAATGAAGTTTAAATCCTTATAATACAAAAATGACACTGGATAGGAAGACAAATGAGGATGTTTTATGTGTGTCCTCAATTAGGCAGTCTATTGACTATCTGCTGAAATCTGTGATGGATAATCGATCGATCAGCCATGTTAAATGAGCATAATATTTTTTTATAAGTATATTACTGGTATCTCTGTCTACAAATACAGGTATGTGTAAATCTTATACTGTAAATCACTCTGGATTAAGAGCGTCTGCTAAATGCCTAAATTGTAAATTGTAAGACTATCTGTGTAGATGTGCAAATCAGAGATATTACATAATTCCGTTGGTGTTGTATTCAAATTCACGTATGTAGATCTTTTCACATCTACACAGATAGAGTCCCATGCCCCAGCTCCATCTTGGCAACCTTCCAGTTCTTAGACAGCCACTCTGAGAGACTATCACCCCAAGAACAATAGAATAGTTGGCAAAAAAAACATTCCAACTGTGCAGTCAAACCATCAGTTTAATGGGCATCAGAGACATGAAATATGCATGACACAGACAGATTAGAATGATGGGGCGCAGCATGGATAGTAGCAGCTCATGATGAATGAACGCTGCGATACCATGGATGGAAAAAAAACCTGATATGCACGCATTGAATCCCTAATACGTTATGAGCATTTCAAGTCTCTGATGTGTTTCACTGATCTATGGATGGATGTTTCCAGTCCTTGAAGTATACGAAGCACTGATTCTTTGATGGGAGTCTCTGATGTATGCACATTCCTATGCTGTAGGAATGGGAGGCCAGTGAACCGTGAATGTGGTGAGCCAACATACTGCGAGAGCCTGAGGTGATAAAGAAAAAAAAACAAAGCTTACCACAAGAAATAAGGATATCTGCTAAGGTCATTATACTCGACAACGAATATACGTTTTAGCATATCATACGAATCAAGACACACATTGTAGTGTTTGATGCTGATTATCAGTGGTGGAAAAAGTACGCAAATGTTTTACTTAAGTAAAAGTATCAATATTGCAATATAGAAATACTCCGTTACAAGTAAATGTCCGGAATTCAAAATTGACTTGAGTAAAAGTACAAAAGTATCGGTATCAAAACGTACTTAAAGTACCAAAATTAAAAGTACTAATATTTTCAAATAGCCTTTGTATAAAATAGGGCTAAAGTGGATAATGTATGTTTTATAATGTAATAATTGATAATTGCAAAGTAACTAGTAACTAAAGTTTGCAAATAATTGTAGTGGATTAAAAGTACAATATTTGCCTCTGAGATAGTAGTGGTAGTAGTGGAGTAGTAAAGTAAAAAATACCTCCGAATACCTCAAGTACAGTCCTTGAGTACATGTACTTAGTTACTTTATACCACTGCTGATTATTGCTGTGCCAACCAATATCATCATCATCAAAAAAAAAATTAAAGATATTTTGTTGGGGTCTTTTTCTGCCTTTATTGATATGAACAGTAGACTGACAGGAAATGGGGAGAGAGATGGGGGGGTGACACGCAGCAAAGGTCGTCGGGATCGGGAGTCGAACCAGCGACACGCTGATTACCAGCCTAGGTGCCCAGGCGGTTACGTCAACCGTCCGGACCATCATCATCTCATTTATATATATAAAAGACCATCATCATCTAATTTATATATATAAAAGACCATCATCATCTAATTTACATATATAAAAGACCATCATCATCTCATTTATATATATAAAAGACCATCATCATCTCATTTATATATATATATATCATTTATATATATATATATCTGGACCATCATCATCTCATTTATATATATAAAAGCTTGGAAAATGCATCGAGGGCGAACCCTAATTTCCAATGGTGCAGAGGTACGGAGTACGGACACAATAAATGCAGACAATTAAAAGCAAAATGAGCGCAAGGACACATCGATTAAAACACAATTAAAATCTAGCAGCACAAGAAAGTGTATGAAAATGGATTGATACATAAATGAGATCAATAATGATGAAAAACAATAAAAAGCCAATAAAAATAAGCAATTAAACCTTTGGAATTGGCTCAGTGGTATCAATGAGATCAACTTAAAAGCGTTTTTGAAGCATTATTCCCAGTATGTGGGGCACAGCAACAGAAAGTATGTGGGGCACAGCAACAGAAAGCACAACTTCCTGACTCTGAGGTCTCTCTAGAGCAGTGGTTCTCAACCTTTTCTGGATCAGGGCCCACTGACAAATATTGAAAGCATTCAATATGCTACTGTTACTGTATATTGAACTCCACCTGGTTCTCAATCAACATGCGGAGTGAGACAGGGATGCGTCGCTGCACCAGACCTGTTGAATAGTGTTGATTTTGCCAGATTTTTTTTATTTAGTTTTAGTCATAGTCTTTTGAATAAAATTCCATTTAGTTTTTGTATTTTTTTAGGCATCTGAAATGTTTTAGTTTTAGTCTGGTTTTAATCGACTAAATATCATAAGATTATAGTCGACTAAATCTACAGTTGATTTAGTCGACTAAAATGTATTTTGGCGGTGCCTTGATAGCGCTGTAATGGCTGATTTTACACTTGGTCGCATGCAGAAAATAGCAGATCTACAAGCTCACAACGTGTCGCAGCGCGACACGTTGTGAGCTTGTAGATCTGCTATTTTCAGAGTGCAACACCTGAGCGCAACCAAAGATAAAATTACTTGTCTTTTAGTTCTACTGGATCTCACTCCACTAGTCCCTCACTAACATTTTAGTGTAGTTTTTATTTGTTGACGAAATTGTCAATATATTTAGTCATAGTTTTAGTCATCGTAGCTTCGTTTTTATTTCGTTTTCGTCAGTGAAAAAAGGTAGTCGACGAACATTTTTCGTCATAGTTTTAGTCGACGAAATCAACACTGGTGTTGAACTGCATCATCAACCATCTGATGGAACGGATCTGTGCTCGTATTTCCGGGGTTCAACTAGGCAATTACCCCCCCTCACAGATCTGGAATATGCAATGACACCCACACTATTCTGCTCCACTCTAGGTCAGCTAAGAGAAGCCTTGGAGATCTACCAAGAGGAAGCCAATAAACTGGGTCTAAAGGTCAGCTGGGTTAATGCACATCGGAGGCGAAGCTCTCCCCCCCCCTGCTGCACATCAGTAGGGAGGAAGTTGAGTTTGTGACCTCCTTTATCTACCTCGGGTCCATTGTCACTAACAACGGCAACATTGTTAGAATCGGAGACGTGCCCTGGCAGCCAGTGCCATGAAAACTCTCTGGAAGCCGCTGTGGAGACACCATTCCATAACGAGAGAGACCAAATGATGGATTTATAACACCTCAGTTCTCTCCATCCTTCTCTATGGAGCAGAAATTGGCCTCTCAACAAGACTCTGGCTGACAGAATTGACGGCTTTGACACCAGAGCGCTGCGCACAATAGAGGGGATAAAATTCCCACGCTGTGGGAACGTACCAAACAGCCCCCCGCATCCCGTCTGGCAGCACAGCGCTGGATGCACTGGTACGGCCACATCAAAAAAATCATCAACCATATGGGGTTTAAGTGGTTTATATATTCTTTTTAATATATATATATTTTTTATGATTATGAATATAGGCAGAGACCACCGCTCAGACGTACAGGAAACTGAGACATTAATGTGGATGTTTGGGATCCACATAGAAACAGCGTGGTTCCAATGTGGATCTTGGACTTCATGTGACCCAGCCTGTGACATAATTCATCTATGACGTCTGTGACGTATCAATGATGTATGACTCCAAATTTAGGCAAGGTTTAAGTGTGATCACGGCCTCTTTGAATCCCATTATAATATTAAAGTCAAGGTTGCTGTAAGTGGATGTGTTGCCCTTCACTCCAGAACCGTGAACTGTAATCACTCACAGCTTGTTGTGGGTCAACAACACTACACCTTTACCATCATGGTCGAGCAATTTGTTGGAAACTGGAAGATGACCGCCAGTGAGAACTTTGACAAATACATGAAGGCAATAGGTGTTGGCTTTGCGACTCGGCAAGTGGGCAACAAGGTGAAACCTAATCTGCTGTTGAGCATTGATGACGCTGGGGTTATTATCACCATGAAAACACAGAGCACGTTCAGAACGATGGAGATCAAGTTCCAACTCGACAAGGAATTCGATGAGACGACCGCAGACGACAGAAATACAAAGACCCTTGTTACCCTGGAGAACGGCAAGCTGGTGCAGAAACAGACCTGGGACGGTAAAAGCACCACGCTGGAACGACAAATTCAAGATGGGAAGCTAATAGTGAAATGTGTCATGGATGATATTGTGGCTGTAAGGACGTACGAGAGGGAGGCATAACGTTTCCCTACCAGCTTAGTTCTTCCTCTTGTCCATTTGTCCATTATCTGCAACTAATCACTAATCAAAACTAATTGGGGTGGCTCAGTACTTGCACAGCTGGCCCGGGTTCAAATCCGACCGAGGCCCTTTGCAGCATCGACTGCATCAATACTGAGTCAAATTATTGCACAACCAACTTTTTAAAGGAAGTGTAACATTTTCAAAAGAACTGATCAACTTAACGTTGGAAGGTAAACCTTTCCACAGGACTGCTTGCAACCTTACAACTCTTAAAACGGGAGGGTACAAATCAGTATCAGAATACGAGCATCACTGTCCTTGGAAAAGTAGTTACATAAATATTTGGGTGCTAATTTATTGATGATCCTGTGAACTAAACAATTTAAAGTGGGATACTCTCTCCTCCACTCTGAGCCACTAGCAGCTGGTGAAGTGGGCAGAGAGAAGATGGGTTCTAGGATGGAGTCTGAGGATCAATGTAATTATTTTGAGGCTCATGGAAATGCCAATGTACCAAGTTGTACAGGCGAAGTCAAAGTAACATTGAACAAGAGCCCAGAGTACCTGACCAGTATTTTGAGGGTATTTCTGTCTAAAAGGTTGGATATTCTGGATAGAAAATTTGCTTTTCGGTTTACCTTCAATAGAACTTTCAGGGATGTACTGCCATTGTTGTTCACTGAGAAATCAATGTGTAGCCTAAATACTAGACCCATGTCCTTCCTACTAACAAGTGTCACATTTTAAAGGGATAGTTCACCCCCAAAATGACTTTTTTCCCCATCGATTAGTCACCCCATGGAGACTTGAATTCATGGATATTATTTTGTTTTTGGCGCATGCCTAAGCCAATAATTTGATGACCGGTGGAGGTTCGGGTAGGACACACAAAGAGTCTCCTTTGTGTCTCCTGCCGGAACCGCTGCCTACTTTTTTGGGTGAACTATCCCTTTAACCACTTTAACCTCCCTTTTCCCCTCTACAAACACCAAACCTCTTTGTCGGAAATAGCAGATCTACAAGTTGCAACGTGTTATGAGCTTGTAGATCTGCCATTTCTGCCGAATATTTGCCTATACTTTCACCAAATGTTCGCCTATGATTACATGCCCAGAATAGTAAACACAAGGGTCATGTCTAAAGCACTAGACCAGTGGTTCTCAAAGTGGATTTCAGGGACTATCAGGGGTCCTTTAGGGGGGTCTGAATTGACCCTTACAAGTCTGTAACTCTGACATTATAGAAATGTTTACATTTTTATACTGTCAGAGTTACGGGGAGACCTTGAAATGTTTAAGTTTGAGAACCATTGCACTAGACTAACATAGACAGATCTATAATAGCGGTTCAGTAAATAACAATGTATTCACTGTGTAAGGTGCATCACCGCCATCAAATGGCATCTTAACCCATATTATGGCTTTCACAAGCATGATCTGATGCCTACTGTCATCAGACCGTTCATCTTCATAACAACGTTGCATCCTGTTCACTGACATTTATAAATGACAGACTGCGCCGCTGGCAGCACATTACTCACAGCAAGGCCGTGCCTTTGCATTCTGTCCACGTATACATGCTGTATCTATCATATATCATCACTGTCGTGACCTCGGATACTGTACTTTTTATATGATCACCATCATTCATTCATTCTCCTATACTCGGGTGTTTCACACCCATGATGAGATAATGTTTTACACGTGATGGATATATTTATTTCCGTGTTTGATAAGCACATTATAGGATAATTAAATGTATAGAAATCTCAAACACGTAGACCTACTGACGCATTATACAGGGAAATGGAGAATTTATAAATAATTTCAGCTCAATAACCACTCGCTATTGTATTTTTAATGCTATAATCTGCCGGGTAAAAGATTGGGGGGGGGAAAGTGGTCATTGTGTGGGAAAAAAAGATCGGGCTGTGCCAATTTTTGACTCACAAGCACAGATACTGTCTGTATCTTACTATTATTATAGAATCACTACCTGGCACTTGACAATGCTGTTCTACTGTGGAAGGCTCTACTGCACTCTGCTGGTGGTACAGTAGATCACAGTCACTGTAAAGCCAGGGGTAGGTTTAGCTACTCCACAGATTAAACAAAAAAAGTAAGAATTAATTGTCTCCGCCAGGCCAAAAGGCATGGCGAGAGAGTATGTTTTGCACCCCGTCCGTCCGTCCGTCCGTCCGTCCGTCCGTCCGTCCGTCCGTCCGTCCGTCCGTGTGTGTGTGTGTGTGTCCGTCTGTGACCAGCTAATCTCCGGCACCGTTGGCTTGATCGCAGCGAAACTGTGCACACACACTACCTGGATGCCAATTCAGAACCTTTGCCCCCAAGTTTTCACATGGGCCTGTTATAGCGCCACCAGGAGGCCATTTTTTGGACAGTACTCCTACAGATTTTGGCCAAACGTCACGCAAATCGGTACACAGTATCTCTTTAGTCATTAAACGAAACAGGTCTTTCAGATTTTTCATATTCCATCCTGATTGGCTATGATTGGCTTCGAAAGTTTGCAGGAGTGCTCCGTTTTGAACAAAATGCCTCAAATCATGAACACAGCATGCAATTTCTGTGAAATTTTGCACGTACATTCCCACTAGGCTGAGGAAGAAATGCCACTTTAAATGTTTCAAATCGGCCTTATGGTGGCGCTATAACAGGCCGATTCGTGTTTTTACCCGTAACTGCACCAATCTGTGTAAAACTTTGTATGTGCACTCCCTAGAGACCAAGGAAAAACCTTTGCCCTGCATTTTCCACATCTGCCTTTTATAGCGACACCTGGAGGCCAATTTATGTAAAACCCATTTTTGGATATTAATCCTTCAGATTGTATCCAAATTTCACATAAATCGGTACACGTGATCTCTATAGTCATGTGATCAAGACGGTTCTGTTTGATTTTTCATATTCCATCCTGATTGGCTAAGATTGACATCTAAAGTTTGCAGGAGTGGCCCGTTTTGAACAAAATGCCGCAAATCATGAATGCAGCATGCAAACTTTGCACGCACATTCGCACTACATTGAGGAACTAATGCCACCCTTTCAACACTGCACTATTATAGCGCCACCAGGAGGCCAATTGTTGCACAACATTTTTTAAATATTTCTCCTACAAATGTTGGGAACATCACGCAAATCGGTACATATTTTCTCTTTAGGCAAGTGATCAAGACGGATCCGCAGGTTGGATTTACCTACAGGGTGAGAATTTAGGGATAGAGTGGCTAAAAGCAGTGACCACACAGCGTCCAAGAAGAAAGGCCGGGGAGTCAGCCAACAGGAGACTCTGCCATCACAACAGTTTCCTGCCAGGCGGGGTGGACAAGAGGACCGTTGGTGAAGTGACGCGACACAGCTGCTTATGGTGGATTTGCGAAACACAAAAATGAGTGTGGAGGACTTACAAAATGAATTGAGTGCTCTGAAAGCCAGAGTGCAGTCTGATAAAGAGGCCATGAGCCAGTTGAAAAATGAAAATGAGTCTTTAGTACAGAGGTTGGACGTGAAGCAAACTCCCTTGTCTACTCAGTCCTCTGGTAATCAGGGGCCGGGGGGGGGGGTGGGCATTTGGGGAGTGAGAGTCTAGGTGTTGGTCCCAGGGAACGTATTGTATACCTGCCAAAAGAGAAAAAATGTACAGTGTTTACTGGGGGGTCAAGCGCTAATTTTTATGAATGGTTGGATGAAATTAATGCCACTTTGGTCTACCGATCCTACACTGGAGCTGAAAAAGCAGCGTACATTTATGAGCATCTGGGGGGGGAAGCAAGGCAGGAGATAAAGTATCGCACACAGGTTGAACGATCAAATCCAGTACAGATGTTAGACATTCTCCAAGAGATATATGGGCAACCCCAGTCACTCACTAAGTTACAGAAACAGTTCTTTGATAGACGACAGCGGGATGGGGAGTCTGTGCGGGAATATTCACATGCATTAATGGCTATCATGGAGGAGATTAATCACTGTAAGGTGAAGGAGGTGTGGTGCGGTGATTTTGCCTTGCGTGACCAATTTGCGGAAAATGTATTGGATATCAGTCTCCGTCGAGAGTTAAAGAAAACAACACGGCAACAACCAATCATGTCATTCTTTGAGCTCCGTAGAGAAGCTCTCCAGTGGGGGGAGGAAGCAGAGTGCGGGGTAGAGCGGAGAAGGCGGGTGGTGGGTTCTTGTGAAAAAATGGAGGCCACACCAGTAGAGGCCAGTGTAGTAACTGCTGCGATGGAGGTTAAGCCTGAACCCATGCTTGCTAAAGTTTTAGACATGTTACAGAAACAACAATTGTTAATTGATGATTTATCACAAAAAATGTCAACTTCTTTACAGACCTCAGGGTCCAGGCGACCAGACACCCGTAAATGGCAGCCGCGATACGATGCCTCAGGGCAGCCTATTTGTTTTAAGTGTCAGAAAGCTGGCCATATCGCCCGATCCTGTGTGGCCCCACGGCCTAGTCATAGTCAAGACCAGTTGTCTCCTGCTTTGCCCGCAGGGAGGGATGGGGCAGCCCAGATATCAGAGCAGCAGGGAAACTGTCTCCCCCTGTGGTGAAGAGCCAAACCACAGGTGGAGTACAGCCAGGCTCAGTAACAGCACCCTATATTGATCCACATGTCTATGAGTGTTTGGTAGGGGAGTGTGACACTGTGGAAGTTTCTATGGGGGGGGTGAAGTTTCAGTGTTTGATCGATTCCGGGTCAAATGTTTCGACGGTTACTGAAGGTTTCTTCTTTAAACATCTACTGCCAAGATGGGGTGGGAATTTGGCTGACTGTGGGTAGCTGACATTGAGTGGGGCCCATGGGTTGAATATTCCATATCTGGGCTACTTCACAGTTGATGTGGAGGCGGTGGCGTTGGATAGGACTATACCGCAGAGGGGTATATTAGTGGTGAGAGACCCAATTGGACAAGCCGCAAAAGAGCGTAAACAAACAGTGCCGGGCTTGTTCGGGATGAATGTCATAAAAAAAATGTATCAGCTGTTATGCCCTGCGCAGGGTCCTAGCCCACCGCCGCCCCTCCTGGATGCCCCAGGTTGGCAGACTGCTTTCGCAGCCTGTCAAAATGAACAAACTGTCATATTGAAAAGGAATATGTTTGCTGCTGCCGTCTCCCCGTTTACAGTCCCTGCAGGATCCGTGTGTTTTGTTCCAGCGGCCGGACCTGACAGTCTATGCCTGTCTAGGGCATCGGTACTTGTAGAGCCGTTGGGGTTGGAAGAGGGAAATTTGCCTGTGGGGTTGGTGGTCTCCAGTACCTATGTAGAAGCTAACAATGGCCATTTGAGTATTCCGGTGATTAATGTGGGTTCCTCAGATGTTAGTTTGAAGCCACAGACACGCCTCGCATCGCTTCATCTGGCTGAGGTAGTGGCCGGGGAGGGCGTTTCGGTTTATTTTAAGCGGGTGGGTCCACAGGAAGAGCAGGTTATGATTAGGGAGCAGCATGGGTCGCAAGGAGACAGAGCGTTGTCCCCCGAGATCGCTGCACTGCGATTCCCGGGGTTCTCGGAAGAGCAGGCAAGACAAGCCAGACAACTATTGTACAAATTTTCTCATGTACTTGCATCCTCAGATAGTGATTTAGGATGCACAAATCTAATTTATCATGAAATCCCAGTTGTTGATGATGCCCCAGTGAGTCAGAGGTACCGAAGGATCCCGCCCAGTCAGTATGAGGAAGTGAAAAGCCACATCAAAAAGTTGTTGGAACAGAAAGTGATTAGGGAGAGCAGTAGCCCGTACTCTTCCCCCTTGGTGATCGTGAGAAAGAAAGACGGTTCGATTAGGCTGTGCGTGGATTATAGGCGGTTGAATGCCAAAACCCGTAAAGATGCGTTCCCACTGCCTCGCATTGAAGAATCGTTGGACTCTCTTAGTGGTGCAAAATGGTTCTCGACACTGGACTTAGCGAGCGGTTATAATCAGGTAGAGATGCTGGAGAGAGATCGAGCGAAGACAGCCTTTTGCACGCCATTTGGGCTGTATGAGTTCAACCGGATGCCGTTTGGTTTGTGCAACGCACCAGGGACATTTCAAAGGCTTATGGAGCGCATCCTGGGTGACCAGCGATTCCAAGCATTGTTGCTCTATCTTGATGATGTCGTGGTCTTCTCTTCCACCTTTGAAGAACATCTACGTCGGTTAGAGGTGGTCTTGTTACGGTTTGAGCAGTGTAACTTGAAAGTGAAGTTCAGTAAATGCTCGTTCTTCAGATCAGAGGTGTCATATCTTGGTCACGTTATCTCAGCACAAGGGGTGTCGACCGATCCAGAGAAGATACGTGCGGTAGCGGAGTGGAGAAATCCCCGGAATGGGGCAGAGTTGTTATCCTTTCTAGGTTTCGCCTCGTTCTATCGTAGGTTCGTGAAGAACTTTGCCAGTCTGGCAGCACCTCTTCATGCTCTCTCGGCACTTGGTGGCTCAAAGAAGGAGAGACGTCCTCTTTCGTCGCACCTGTTCCATCAACATTGGAGTCCGGCATGTGAGGAGGCGTTTCAGGGCCTGAAGCAGAGGTTGGTTTCGGCTCCGGTGTTGGCATACGCGGACTTCACCAAGCCCTTCACGGTGGAGATCGATGCCAGCCACCAGGGTCTGGGAGCTGTGCTTTCTCAAGAGGTTGAGGGGCGGAGAAGACCGGTGGCGTATGCCAGCAGGGGATTGAGGTCCTCGGAGCGGAATATGGAGAACTATAGTTCTATGAAGTTAGAGTTGCTGGGCCTTAAATGGGCAGTGACAGATACATTTCGGGAATATTTAATCGGTAACAAGTTCATGGTACTGACGGACAACAACCCGTTGAGCCATTTGCAAACCGCAAGATTAGGGGCTGTGGAACAGCGGTGGGTGTCCGAGTTAGCCCGGTTTGATTATGAGATTGCTTATCGGCCGGGTCGGCAGAATGCAGCTGCAGATGCTTTATCAAGGCAGTACTCTATCTTGCACTTGAAACCAGCACCTGCAATAACCCGCCCGGGTTCACATCCAAGGGACGACAACTCTATGCCGGGGGGTTGGCAGGATGTGTGGAGTGAAGAGCAGGCAGGGGTGGCCGCTCCGGCCAAGGTCTCTACTACTACCTTTCCGTCTTACAGTTCGGAGTCTTTGTCCCTATTACAACAGGCCGATCCAGAGGTTGCATCTTTCCTTAAGTATTGGCGGCGAGGGGAGAGGCCAAGTCGAGAGGAGAGACGAGCAGAGTCCACTAGGGCATTAGAGCTGTTGCGGCAGTGGGAAAGGGTGGTAGAACGGGAGGGGGTGCTGTATCGAAAGCGAGAGAGCCCAAGGGAGGGTCAGCAGGAGCAGGTAATCATGCCTAGGGCATTGCAAAAAGAAGTGTTGGTTCAGATGCATGGAGGGCATGGTCACCAAGGTATCGAGCGGACCTTTAAGCTGGTGAGTGGTCGGTGTTATTGGTCCGGGATGTATCGGGATGTGGAGGATTTTTGTAAGTCCTGTGAGCGGTGCATTGTGTCGAAGGCTCCACAGCCAAGAGTAGTGACTGCTATGGGGAGCGTGTTGGCATCCAGGCCACTGGAAGTGGTGGCCATGGATTTTACAGTATTGGAGTCTTCGTCAGACGGGAGAGAGAATGTTTTAGTTTTAACCGATGTGTTTACGAAGTTTACCGTTGCAGTCCCGACTCGGAACCAACAGGCTACCACGGTGGCCAGGTGCTTGGTTAAGCACTGGATCCAGCCTTATGGGGTGCCAGCTCGGCTGCATTCAGATCAGGGCAGGTGCTTTGAGGGCGACGTGGTGCGGTCGCTCTGTAAGTTGTATGGGATGAAGAAAAGTAGGACAAGTCCGTACCATCCGCAAGGTAACGGGCAGTGCGAACGGTTTAATCGAACACTCCATGACTTGCTCCGTGCTCTTCCTCCAGAGAAGAAGAGGAGGTGGGCCGAGTATTTGCCGGAGGTGGTATACGCTTATAATACGACAGAACATCAGAGCACGGGCTATTCCCCATATTTTCTCCTGTTTGGCCGAGCCCCTTGCACACCTCTAGACCTCATGCTTGGGGGAGGCGACGAAGAGGTTGGAGGTGTGGGAGAGTGGGTACAGAGACATCAAGAGCGGCTACAGGTGGCGTACGAGCAGGCTAGTGGTCAGATGCAGAAAGCAGTGGAGTCTCGGCGTCGGTATTGGGGGCCAACATCCAAGGATGCAGACTTGCAGCCAGGGGAACTGGTTTATGTGCGGAATCGGAAGGTAATTGGTAGGAATAAGATTCAGGATTTATGGCTTTCCATTCCTCATCGGGTCGTCAAGCGGTTGGGTCCTGAAAAGCCTGTGTATACCGTGGTGCCGGTGGATGCTGCAGGACCTCCCAGGAGTGTTCACCGCTCTGAGGTCCGGCGTTGTGGTACCGGGGGGCTGGGGGAAAGGGAAGAGGTCAGGAGGGTGCAAGGAGAGGGGAGTAGAAGCGAGGAAAGTGAAGATGATAGTATGATTGGGATTGGTATTTGTAGTGGGTCAGAAGAAGGCTTTGGGGTGGATCCCAAGGAGGTGGGGCCGGAACAAAGCCAGCATGATGGGTCTGATGACTCTGAGGAGGAACAGTCCCATCATCAAGACCAGGGAGCACGATATGAACCGGTGAAACCGTGCCCACACAGAGAACAGAGGGCACCGGAGGAGAAAATCATGCTCCCGGTGCAGGTGCGTCGGTCACAACGTAGCAATGCGGGTGTGCAGTCTAATCCCTTTAATCTGCCGCAATCGGCCGTCCGCCATCTAGGTGGGAAGAGTACGGTGCTAGGGGTTAGGGCGTCGCAACTCGAGCATTATCATACAGGGGCGGGGTCCTTCGGTGGCAAAGACAAACTTGGAGATCAGTGGGACACTGATTAGTTTTCTAGGGGGGTGAGTGTGGCCGGGTGGGGGTATTGTGGGTGTGGCTCTGGCATCAGCGTGTATTTCAGCCTGATCGGGTGGCGGCTGGAGCAAACACTTCCTAGTACTAGGGAGCGGGCGACGGCAGCAGCAAACATTTCCCCACGCAGTTCCCCTGTTACACGACGAGAGAGAGTGTGGCGTGTAGATACTCAGTGACAAAGGGTCCTGGTGAGTAACTTAACTATAGTATAAAGCGGAGCTTGCTTGTATTATCATGTCGCTAGATTTATGTGCACTGTTTAGTTGTTTATACCGTGTATGGTCTTCCCTAGGGAACGACAGGCAGTGAACACTGAACAGTGAAGAGGCGAGGTGTTGTGCCTACGTCTGGCGATACAAAGGTATCGATCGCTTCTTTTGTTTATGGTTTACACACATGCATACACACAGACTGTTTAGCATCAGTAGTAATACAGACGACCTGTCCTGATTTCCTTCAGGTTGGGGAAATAGACGTACCATTGCGGTCCGGGTGTGTGCTGTGTGTGTGGCGTTTGCTACGCCGGGTGTTTCATTAATTCATTTAAAGTGTAAGTCTAGCTCTCTCTCGTTCGTTGTTATTACCGTGCATTCCTTTGTATCATGTGACTGTGTGTGAGTGTTTATAATAGATATCGTGAAGCTAAATGCTAACTGTAAATGTTTGTCTTATAGTGTGCAACAGTCAGCATTGTGTGTGGGGACTCACGTCTGTCCAGAGAATAGGGGCAAACAGTCTGGTGTCTGCGGTGAGTCTTTGGGCTCATATATATATATATATATATATATATATATATATATATATATATATATATATAGGCTATGCACTGTGATAATATAATAAGGTTCATGAAATACTGTTGTTATGCTGTGATATTCATTATGTTTCATTTCCATGTCATCATAACAGGTGGTGATCAACAGGTGGTCACTGCTTTAGCCTACCTTTTATGATAGGGGTTCAGTTGGTTACGGTGAGCTGTTATATGAACTTCAGTAACTTCAGTCTGTCTCTCTTTTTAGTAGATCAATTGTTATCCATGTATTTGTAATCAAGACAATCTCTTTTTATTAGATCAAATGTTATCCATGTATTTGTAATAAAGACAGTCTATTTTTATATTGCAATAATAAATAAAGATTATATATTTT
The DNA here is from genome assembly GCF_963280865.1 of Gymnoscopelus braueri. NCBI lineage: Eukaryota > Metazoa > Chordata > Actinopteri > Myctophiformes > Myctophidae > Gymnoscopelus > Gymnoscopelus braueri. The sequence goes on from NC_137619.1 coordinate 42,780,997, forward strand.
AAATATAATTATTTTGTCCGTCTATTATGTACCCCAAGCCTCCTGGTTTGAGATACACACCAGAGAGTTCATACTGGAGAGAAACCTTATGGGTGTGATCAGTGTGGACAACACTTCTCTCAAATGGCCCACCTTAAAAAACACCAGGGAATTCACACTGGAGAGAAACCTTATAGCTGTGAACAGTGTGGACAACACTCCTCTCAAATGGCCTACCTTAAAACACACCAGAGAATTCACACTGGAGAGAAACCTTATGGGTGTGATCAGTGTGGACAACACTTCTCTCACATGGCCTACCTTAAAACACACCAGAGAATTCACACTGGAGAGAAACCTTATGGGTGTGATCAGTGTGGACAACACTTCTCTCAAATGTCCAACCTTAAAACACACCAGAGAATTCACACTGGAGAGAAACCTTATGGCTGTGAGCAGTGTGGACAACACTTTTCTCTAATGGCCCACCTTAAAACACACCAGAGAATTCACACTGGAGAGAAACCTTATGGGTGTGATCAGTGTGGAAAACGCTTATCTCGAATGTCCAACTTTAAAAGACACCAGAACATTCACAATGGAGAGAAATCCTAATTTGGCCAACGTGGAATTAATTTTACTCAGTTAAGCAGCCTAAAATGTCTGGTGTTGAAGTCAGTTAGTACAAATTGCTTTATATCTGTATGCCTTCTGAATTCTTGTATATTCCTGATTGATGCTATAGATACCATACCTGTCACCATGAAATGTTTAACTTCATTACACCCAGTTGATATATTTCATTGTTGTGTTATCACTGTCTTTACTGAACATGTCCCATCAATATTTCACTTATTGTACTAAGTGAGTGACAAATAAACCCTTCTTGATTGATTCTTGATTTCCCCCCTCCTTTTTTCTTGTATGAAGAATGTTAAATGTAATAATGATAAATTCACAGTAAATTGGTGTCTGGCGGTGCTGCAAGAGTGCACTAAACATTATACTATTAAATAATTTAGTTTTCAAATATATCTTAAATTAAAAAGAAAGTGGAAGACCCAGTCAAAAAGGCCCCAGACGCCCTTTTATTTGTAAGACAATCACAGGATTCATTATACATTTTTGGCTCAGACAAGCAGCAAACTTTCAGCTTACAAAGAGTTAAATACAGAACAACAAGGGGGTGTTTCTTAGTGCAATGTCTGTTATGTGATAGACTTATTTAATATTCACTCATATAATTTTGACCATGTGTACACAGACTGTACAACAGTTATGTAGAGAATCAGACCAGACTAAAGAATAATAGAGAAGGTAGCTACTCAAGTGAAATAAATGAATGTCAATTTGACAGATTTTTGACATAACTCATTTAACTTTGATCATGGCTCCCCTTCCCCTAAATAGTCCATGTATACATGTATGTAACTTTAACATTCCAAAATATGACCATATCAATCCACAACAGCTTGTTATTTGGGGTCAAATTATTCTTGTCAGTTGTTCACACACCAGGGCCACCTGGTGAGACATTGACACATCTAATTGTAATCAATGACCACATTTGCATGGATATAGGTCATTTTCTAAAGACAGCCAAGCGATCATTCACAAGACAAAGGAATGTTGCAGTGCAGGTGTGAAGTGGGTGAGGGAGATATTTCTAAAGACCTTGTAATTCTACAGAACACAAGATGTTTGCCAAATAACTGAAGATGCTGTGATTTACAATAAAGACTATGAACAGAATATAGCAAGCCGTTATCCCTTCACCTCACCAGGTTGTATTGTTCTGAAGGAATTAAAATAGGAACTTGAATGGCCTATCTATCTTAATGGCTCTGCTTGAATATCAAGATTGAAATGAGAGAGACTCATCCACACAAGGACATGCCTAGATTTGTTTATTGTAAATGTAAATGAAAGCAGGACATGAGAAATGGTTAGCAGTGATGACCGTTACAGAAAAAGGTGAAATTAGATGTACATTTAATTTTCATAACAGAGATAGTTTGAGGTGAACTATTTATGTAATGTGTTTATGGTAACATAATGCATCACATTTCATTCACAAAGCAGCCCACCACCACCAGGTTTTTTTTTTTTAGAACATATGGAACAAATGTAACTATATTTCAATGAAAATATCTTTGCCAGAAAAGTGCAAATGTGAATCTTGACCATACAACATATAATTTGGTCAGCTGTTGCACCTTGACCTCTCACCATGACACAAGGGTTAATAAGCAGAACATTGTACATCCCATCTTAAGACCTGACTCTGATGGGAGAATTGTTTCATATTCACTCATATAGTCATTAATTAGCGAATTCAACATTGTTGAAGTCTGAAGATACTGATTGTCTGTTTACTGTACATGGATGTAATATTATATGCATTTATAAATACAGGGTGTCATATTAATAATTTTCAAGGTAATAATGATAAAATCACAGTAAGTTGGTGTCTGGCGGTTCTGCCAGTTAGTGCACTAAACATTATACTATTTAGTAGTTTAGTTTTCAAATATTTCTTATCTTTATCTTGTTATAACGGCCATTCAAATTCATTAGGTGGTGGTGTGCAATATGATGACTGTAGTTATGTAGGCTGTAGAATTAAAGGTCAAAATGACAACTGACAGAACTCATTTACTACTGCTCATTTCTGTTATTTGGGGTCAAATTATTCTTGTCAGTTGTTCACACACCAGGGCCACCTGGAGAGACAGTGACACATCTAATTGTAATCAATGACCACATTTGCATGGATATAGGTCATTTTCTAAAGACAGCTAAGCGATCATCGATCATTTACAAGACAAAAGGAATGTTGCAGTGCAGGTGTGAAGTGTGTGAGGGAGATATTTCTAAAGACCTTGTAATTCTACAGAACACAAGATGTTTGTCAAATAAATTAAGATGCTGTGATGTACAATAAAGACTACGAACAGAATATAGCAAGCAGTTATTCCTTCACCTCACCAGGTTGTATTGTTCTGAAGGTATTTGGAGCAATAATGTAAAATAGGAATAGGAAACCATAAAATGTTTTATCTATCTTAATGGCTCTGCTTGAATAGCAAGATTGAGATGAGAGAGACTCATCCACACAAGGACATGACTAGTGTTGTTTATTGTTCATGAAAGCAGGACATGAGAAATGGTTAGCAGTGATGACCATTACAGAAAAAGGTGAAATTAGATGTATATATTTACTTTTCATATCAGAGATAGTTTGAGGTGAACTATTTATGTAATGTGTCACAAATGACACAAGGGTTAATAAGCAGAACATTGTACATCCCATCTTAAGACCTGACTCAGATGAGAGAATTATTTCATATTCACTCATATATTCATTAATGAGTGAATACAACATTGTTGAAGTCTGAAGATACTGATTGTCTGTTTACTGTTCATGCATTTATTAATATATGCATTTATAAATACAGGGTGTCATATTCATATATTTTATGTCAATATTATAGGAATTAAGACATATTTGAATTGCATGCATATTACAAATCAATTCATCCACAAATGTATGCTCTTGGTTCTCTTGTAACAGAAAGTCATACGTTTCTAGAAGGTTGCATGGATGGAGCATGTCTGGGGGAGGAGGAAGGGGTGGAGCACAGGTAGGGTAATGTAGAAGTATGTTAGGTTGTGATTGGTGGAGAGATGGTTGTATTGTTCTCTTTGTCCAATCATTCAAAGAAGTTACTGGCTCCACCCCAGGCTCTCTGGTATAAGAAGAGCTTGTAGTTGTGATTTATCCACTACTCCTCCAGGATATCAATCATTTCTGATCAGATCTGACTGTGGACTCCAGAATTCAGTTGAAGATGAACTCTCTCAACCCAACCAAGGACAGTTCTGCTGAACAGGAGGGACCCAAAGAAAATGGTATGTTACTTTCTCTACCTCCTTTCTAGTTTTAATTTCCCTTCTGTCGTACAAATGTTTTATTACTTTACTTGTATTTATTTATTACCATGGCTGGCTTAAGCAATATTACACTCGAGGGTGTGCTTTACCGTCATTATTAGCACGCCTGTGATGCGGTCAGGAACGAGGCGAAGCCGAGTTCCGCCGCGATCACAGAAGTGCTAATAATGTAATAATATTGTAATAATGTAATAATATTGCGATTATACAACAGTTACCAACAAAACACATCCAAATGTATTCATATTGTGGGGCAATTCATAATAAAAAAAATTGCTTATCCGTTTCCATGTAAAGAGAAGAGTTTATTTGACTGAGACAAAATAGTCCCTGTAACAGCACAGCACTCTGAGTCATCGTCTCATCAACACAGCTGATTCCAGTAGGCTATATGCTCCGTCGTACGATCGTGTTACGTGGCCAAAATAACTGATCTACAAGCTCACAACGCGTCAAGATGAAGATGCGTTGTGAACTTGTAGTTCGGCTATTTTTGCCGTGCGATACCGTACGATAAAGTATAACATACACTGGACTGTTAACGAAATGGGAGTAATTTTACTTTAACACAGGAGGATATTTATACAGTATGGATGTTACCATTGAAATAAAGCACACTTTTTTCCAGTTATTCCTTTTATTATAGGATTTTAGGCGATTTAGTGTGCTCTCTTCTAACCATTGATCAACCGTAAGTCCACCAAATAAGTCAAAATTAACAACATAGTCCATTTTGCGTAGCTGTTTGTTCTCCGGTGGCGGCGGTGGGTACTGTCTGTTTTCCTATCGTGGGACAGCGTGACGTCACAGCACAGCTATGCCATATATGGTCTAAGCAGGTGCGGACTGCAGTGCGGAGTGATTTATTAATGTGATTAGGCCCGTGCTATGATGCTGGTTTGAAGTACGGCTAGAAAGCTATTTCAACCAATCAGATTGCTTGGTCGGAACTACCTGTTGTATAATGGTGGTTAACTTCTTAGATTTTCTAGAGAACAACTTTATGTAATTAAGTTGTAAATTAGTACTCTATCCCACCTCTAAACTATATTTCCTTTGTCTTTCTGCAATCCAGTGTTGCATCATCAGCCTGGCTTCCCTGTGCTACCAGCAGTGAATGAAAAAAGAAGCGTGGCTAAACCAAAACGACACTGCTGTGATCAGTGTGGACAACACTTCAGTTGCATGTCCAAACTTAAAACACATCAGAAAATTCACACTGGAGATAAACCCTATGGATGTGACCAGTGTGGACAACACTTTTCTGTAATGGCCAACCTTAAAACACACCAGAGAATTCACACTGGAGAGAAACCTTATAGCTTTGACCAGTGTGGACAACACTTCTCTGTGATGTCCGCCCTTAAAACACATCAGAGAATTCACACTGGAGAGAAACCTTATGGCTGTGATCAGTGTGGACAACACTTCCCTGTAATGGCCAGCCTTAAAACACACCAGAGAATTCACACTGGAGAGAAACCTTATGGGTGTGATCAGTGTGGACAACACTTCTCTCAAATGTCCAACCTTAAAAGACACCAGAAAATTCACACTGGAGAGAAACCTTATGGGTGTGTTCAGTGTGGACAACACTTTTCTCTAATGGCCCACCTTAAAACACATCAGAGAATTCACACTGGAGAGAAACCTTATGGCTGTGGTCAGTGTGGACAACACTTCTCTGTGATGTCCGCCCTTAAAACACATCAGAGAATTCACACTGGAGATAAACCCTATGGATGTGACCAGTGTGGAAAACACTTTTCTGTAATGGCCAACCTTAAAACACACCAGAGAATTCACACTGGAGAGAAACCCTATAGCTGTGACCAGTGTGGACAAAACGTCTCTCTAATGGCCCACCTTAAAAAACACAAGAGAATTCACACTGGAGAGAAACCCTATAGCTGTGACCATTGTGGACAACACTTCTCTCTGATGTCCAGCCTTAAAACACACCAGAGAATTCACACTGGAGAGAAACCTTATGGGTGTGATCAGTGTGGACAACGCTTCTCTCGAATGTCCAACTTTAAAAGACACCAGAAAATTCACAATGGAGAGAAATCCTAATTTGGCCAACGTGGAATTAATTTTACTCAGTTAAGCAGCCTAAAATGTCTGGTGTTGAAGTCAGTTAGTACAAATTGCTTTATATCTGTATGCCTTCTAAATTCTTGTATATTCCTGATTGATGCTATAGATACCATACCTGTCACCATGAAATGTTTAACTTCATTACACCCAGTTGATATATTTCATTGTTGTGTTATCACTGTCTTTACTGAACATGTCCCATCAATATTTCACTTATTGTACTAAGTGAGTGACAAATAAACCATTCTTGATTGATTCTTGATTTCCCCCCTCCTTTTTTCTTGTATGAAGAATTTTAAATGTAATAATGATAAATTCACAGTAAATTGGTGTCTGGCGGTGCCGCAAGAGTGCACTAAACATTATACTATTAAATAATTTAGTTTTCAAATATATCTTAAATTAAAAAGAAAGTGGAAGACCCAGTCAAAAAGGCCCCAGACGCCCTTTTATTTGTAAGACAATCACAGGATTCATTATAAATGTTTGGCTCAGACAAGCAGCAAACTTTCAGCTTACAAAGAGTTAAATACAGAACAACAAGGGGGTGTTTCTTAGTGCAATGTCTGTTATGTGATAGACTTATTTAATATTCACTCATATAATTTTGACCATGTGTACACAGACTGTACAAAAGTTCTGTAGAGAATCAGACCAGACTAAAGAATAATAAAGGTAGCTACTCAAGTGAAATAAATGAATGTCAATTTGACAGATTTTTGACATAACTCATTTAACTTTGATCATGAAGCTCTCAGATGGCTCCCCTAAATAGTCCAGTGTGGACAACACTTCTCTCTAATGGCCCACCTTAAAAAACACAAGAGAATTCACACTGGAGAGAAACCGTATAGCTGTGACCAGTGTGGACAACACTTCTCTCGGATGTCCAGCCTTAAAACACACCAGATAATTCACACTGGAGAGAAACCTTATGGGTGTGATCAGTGTGGACAACACTTCTCTCAAATGACCAACCTTACAACTCACCAGAAAATCCACAATGGAGAGAAACCTTATGGGTGTGATCAGTGTGGACAACACTTCCCTCTAATGGCCAGCCTTAAAACACACCAGAGAATTCACACTGGAGAGAAACCTTATGGGTGTGATCAGTGTGGACAACACTTCACTGTAATGGCAAACCTTAAAACACACCAGAGAGTTCATACTGGAGAGAAACCTTATGGGTGTGATCAGTGTGGACAACACTTCTCTCAAATGGCCTACCTTAAAAAACACCAGGGAATTCACACTGGAGAGAAACCTTATAGCTGTGAACAGTGTGGACAACGCTTCTCTCAAATGGCCTACCTTAAAACACACCAGAGAATTCACACTGGAGAGAAACCTTATGGCTACTACATGGATGAGAGAGACTCATCCACACAAGGACATGACTAGTGTTGTTTATTGTAAATGAAAGCAGGACATGAGAAATGGTTAGCAGTGATGACCATTACAGAAAAAGGTGAAATTAGATGTATATATTTACTTTTCATATCAGAGATAGTTTGAGGTGAACTATGTATGTAATGTGTCACAAATGACACAAGGGTTAATAAGCAGAACATTGTACATCCCATCTTAAGACCTGACTCAGATGAGATAATTATTTCATATTCACTCATATATTCATTAATGAGTGAATACAACATTGTTGAAGTCTGAAGATACTGATTGTCTGTTTACTGTTCATGCATTTATTAATATATGCATTTATAAATACAGGGTGTCATATTCCAACACATATTCATATATTTTATGTCAATATTATAGGAATTAAGACATATTTTAATTGCATGCATATTACAAATCAATTCATCCACAAATGTATGCTCTTGGTTCTCTTGTAACAGAAAGTCATACGTTTCTAGAAGGTTGCATGGATGGAGCATGTCTGGGGGAGGAGGAAGGGGTGGAGCACAGGTAGGGTAATGTAGAAGTATGTTAGGTTGTGATTGGTGGAGAGATGGTTGACATAACTCATTTAACTTTGATCATGGCTCCCCTTCCCCTAAATAGTCCATGTATACATGTATGTAACTTTAACATTCCAAAATATGACCATATCAATCCACAACAGCTTGTTATTTGGGGTCAAATTATTCTTGTCAGTTGTTCACACACCAGGGCCACCTGGTGAGACATTGACACATCTAATTGTAATCAATGACCACATTTGCATGGATATAGGTCATTTTCTAAAGACAGCCAAGCGATCATTCACAAGACAAAGGAATGTTGCAGTGCAGGTGTGAAGTGGGTGAGGGAGATATTTCTAAAGACCTTGTAATTCTACAGAACACAAGATGTTTGCCAAATAACTGAAGATGCTGTGATTTACAATAAAGACTATGAACAGAATATAGCAAGCCGTTATCCCTTCACCTCACCAGGTTGTATTGTTCTGAAGGAATAAAAATAGGAATTGAATGGCCTATCTATCTTAATGGCTCTGCTTGAATATCAAGATTGAAATGAGAGAGACTCATCCACACAAGGACATGCCTAGAGTTGTTTATTGTAAATGTAAATGAAAAAGGAGAAATTAGATGACTGTAGTTATGTAGGCTGTAGAAGACACTTGGTGTTAGGGAAGCAATAAAATAGCTACTCAAATTAAATGAATTATTTCAATTATGAATTATGAACATTTGCATGGATATAGGTCATTTTCTAAAGACAGCTAAGCGATCATTTACAAGACAAAAGGAATGTTGCAGTGCAGGTGTGAAGTGTGTGAGGGAGATATTTCTAAAGACAGAAAGTTATAAGTTTCTAGAAGGTTGCATGGATGGAGCATGTCTGGGGGAGGAGGAAGGGGTGGAGCACAGGTAGGGTAATGTAGAAGTATGTTAGGTTGTGATTGGTGGAGAGATGGATGAATTGTTCTCTTTGTCCAATCATTCATAATTGGACAAGATTTCAATTTGTAAACGTTAACGATACACCCTCATTACGCGAAAAGGTTAAATACGGAGTCCCACAAGGCTCTGTACTTGGACCAATACTATTTATAAATCCAATCCATATTTCTGTCGGCAGAGGTCCAAAGTTCATGTGTAGACAGTTTCGTGCAGATTGCTGAAAAATCCCAGGAGGAGATAGATTTTAACTGCTTTTCATATAATTCAAAATGGTGGGAGATCTAAAGGGCATGAGTTGTACCTGTTCAAAGTTGGCATATTTCAATTGAGTGCTACAGCGCCACCCTTTGGCCAATGGTTGTGAGTTTCGGGTCTTTGCCGTTTGGCATAGCCCTCTACCATATTGCCGAGTTTCTTAAAAACGCGGTTGGGCCAGAACTGAAAAAACGGCGGAAGAAACGGTAGAGTTTCAATAAGGCTTCGAGCCTGATAGGCCTCGAAACCTTAATAATAATTAACTTTATTTGTATAGCACCTTTCATGACATGCAACTCAAAGTGCTTTACAGAGCAAGAATACAATTACAGTTACAAATAATTTAAGAAAAATAAGAAAAGAAGCATAAAACACATTAAAATAATAGCAAAGGGCAGTGAATCAGGCAATACAGTGAGGTCATGTACAACAACACAGAGATTTAAAAATCAGCCAAACAATCTGCTAAAAGCAAGAGTGAAGAAGTAGGTCTTGATCTGTGCTTTAAAGATATCCACAGAGGGTGCCTGTCTTAGGTGTAATGGGAGTTTATTCCACGCTGTCGGTCCGTAGAAGCAGAATGCTGCTTCACCGTGTTTTTTATATGTCATTGTAGGCACCTCTAGCAGGTCAGCACTTGAAGACCTGAGGGGTCGGTTTGGAACATATATCTCTAGGCAGTCATAGAGGTAGGAAGGTGCCAGACCATTTAAAGCTTTATAAACTGGTAAAATAATTTTAAAATCAATCCTAAAAACAACCGGGAGCCAGTGTAGTGAAGCTAGAACTGGAGTAATATGTTCTCTCATCTTAGTTTTAGTTAAAACTCTGGCTGCCGCATTTTTAACAAGTTGTAATCTGTCAGTTGTTTTCTTTGGCAGGCCAGAGTAAAGTGCATTGCAGTAATCAAGCCGAGAGAAAACAAAAGCGTGGATCAGCGTTTTTGCATCGTCCAACGACAGATAGGCTCTTATTCAATGCAATACTTCTAAGATGAAAGAAAGCAATCTTGGTAACATGATTAATGTGTGTATTAAAATTAAATTCAGAATCAATAATAACCCCCAGGTTATTTACTGTATTGTTGCTTGCTACAGTCTAGGTTACCAAGTCTACTTATTATTGATTTTCTTTGCTCACTAGAACCAATTATGAGAACTGTTTTATCCTCATTTAGCTTAAGAAAGTTCTCGACAAAATCACAAAACCTTGACAGAAATCACTATGGGCATTATTCCCTCAGATGGTAACGACCAACCCCCCTGGCACACAGACTAATTTAGGTTTCACCATGCTATTACTGCAGAGTGATAAAGAGAGAGGTGGAGAGGTGCAGTAAAGTTTTTATTATCTGTCAAGAGCAGTAAAGTGACACTGGACTTTAGTTAGCTAAACGCTACGCTCTGGTGATTCACATAGCCTACAGGCACTATGCAGAGCATTCATGTAACCTTCTTATATGGACTTACCATGAACATTTTTTAAGACATGGTGAGTAATTTTATAAATATTGTATTGCCGTGGCCATTATGCTGCTCTTGTAAAGTAATTGAATGTAACTTGTCCATTATTGGAATATGTGGTCATTTGGTATGAATTATTTGGCTGACAACCAGAGAATGTGTCGTCAGTTTCGTACAGTTTTTATCAATATGCATAATCAGTGTGAATGAATAGCCTCATACTGTATGTGTTCAGAACGTTGAACTATATTTATTGGGGAATTAAATTGTAATACAACGTTCAAATCAAATCAAACTAATTTGATTTGATCTGTGTGTTAATGTTCTTATACTATAGGTCGCCCAGTGTTGTCCACTACAGTGAGGAGAATAATTGAAACCATCACCACTTCCCAGTAATGCTGAGGTAAGACCAGTGTACAGTACTGTATGTTTATTTAAACCCTATATCATTACAATGTTGACTGGGATCTAAAAGCTCACAATGCATTGATTTAAAAATGCCTATAATCACCAAATGTTCATCTATGGGCGGATTCACACTATGGTCCCGGGTGCGCACCCTGGACCACTTGGCTGATGTTGTGATAGTGTGAACGTTGCGTATCGTTCCCCGAAACGGATCACCGTACCGTACCCGAGACCGCCTCCGGAGGTAGTCTCGGATCCGGATCATGTGTACTTGGGTAGTATGGGTACGGAACGATGCAATGTGAATCCATACGTACCAACAGGAGGAAGTGGACTGCTAATCATATATCATTTATATATATTTTTAATGACACATTGTTTTAGCTGGGTTATACCTTCTCATAGTTCTACTTGAATGTTGACAAGAAATAATAATCCCGCTAGTGTTTGAGTAGCGCGAGCCGTGGAAAAACATACACAAAAAACACATGTGTAGCGAGCGCTGCCACTAGGATAAATATGCCAAGGATGCATTAGTGACGTCGCTATCATATTGATAATAACAGAGACGCGAGAGACGACGTTACATTTTGAGGTTTCAAAGACCAACGCACACACTGCTTTGGTTGTGTATTGTTGTTCTGTTATTATTATAACTCAAGACAACGTCAGGAATACAGTCAAACTTTATTATTCATTCTACACTCTGACAAGTGACTCTTCTTCTATGAATGACATTCTCTAGCTCCCAAAGCCCCGTAGTCAACAGCGCCCCCATGAGGCACGTATTTACCATTACTGTTAAATTAAATGGTCTTGGGTGCGGAAGGATCTTGGCCAATGTGAATACTGGCCCAGCTCGGGGAGGCCAATCGTACTCGGGAACGGTTCGAAACAATCGGACCCAGTCTGAATCCGCCCTTAAATGATGAGTGATGACATAACCAGAATAGAGACGCTAGGGTTCATGTGGTTAAATGAAATGTGATATAAGTCTAAGGTCCAGTGTTCAGATGCCATAGAAACAACATCTGAAATATCTTCAGTATATTGAATGTTTATAGATATTCATAACCTAGGAGTAACCTTTAACCTTGCATACAGCACCTTCACACACCTTAAGAGGACAACAGTAAACTGTTCGCTTCTTAAATATTCCCCCTTATTATTCTTGTTGTTGTGTGGATTACGTTTACTCTCTCTTTTATTTATTTTTATTTTATAAGCACATGTAAGTATAATATTAAGGTGAAGGTGCATTTAGTCACTATGGTGCTACTCTCTGAAACCTTCATTTTGACCTGAGATCTGCTACAACTGTGTCAACTTTTATAATAGCAGGTTTAAGACCTTTTTTTCTGTGACTGAATGTCACAGAAATACACTTACATATGTGTAACTGTGTATGTATTTATATTAATGCTCATATTTAATCTGTTGATCAGACTGATAAGCAGATGACCTCTCGCTTTGACTGACATGAAAGGCTAGGCACTACTGCACACTTGTTGGATGAACACTAAAGGTCTCTGATTAAAACAGCCAATGATTGTCTATAGATAACAGAGCACACATGTTTTAAACACTTCAACATTGTAAATAATGATGGAACGATACAAAAAGTAACTTTCAAAATAAGGGACCACACGCTTGTGCAGGATGACCTGCTTTATAAAATGCACAATGTGATTCGCTTATGCTTAAGCATAAGCTCTGATGCTCATTCCACGATTGCACAATCCTTACAAGTTGTACCTCGCTGTAAAAGAGACTAATCAGCGATTCCAACGATATCAAATTATATAACAATATACATATATGTATATATATATATACACACACACACACACACACACACACACACACACACACACACACACACACACACACACACACACACACACACACACACACACACACACACACACACACACACACACACACCACACACACCAATATAAATCATAAAGGGAAAATAAACTTGATCATGTGAATTAATAAAACTAATAAACCTGTCTTTAACTTTCAGTTGGTGGTATAAAAAATCCACTCTACAGCCCAGCCACAACACCCAGCTGTTTTAAAATGATTCTGAATCAAAGAAGAAGAAACAGCAAGGATTTCCCACCAGATTTAACTGAAGACAGTGACAGTGCTTCAGCATTCGTACGTCAGTTTGTTAATCATAAAGAAGAAATTAAATATATTGAACGTGGTCTCTTTGAAATAGCTAAGGAAATGGAATGGTTAGATGTGTCGGCTATGGGTTGGGATGTAAGGCTAGTAGCAATTGCAGTGGGAGGTTTTGGTGCATCAATTGGGATAATGATATTTGTATCATTTATATTTGGTTTAATAGTGGCTGCGGCAGGTGTTTGTTTTGGTGCAGTTAAAATAAAACTGAAAACAAACTTTTGTGAGAAAGTCAGGAATGATGATGGACTCAAAAATGGGAAATTTAAGGAATTGGGAGAAGGATTCCAGGAAAAAGTCAACCCACTAATTGATTGTCTGTTGAAAGTACATGATAGCACACGTTTAGACGAAGAATCCTCAGAGATGATGAAACAGATCTGCAGTTGCATAAAACACAGAGCAGAATTCAAAGGTCTCTGTGAAAATGTGGTTGAATTGGTTGAGTGTGGAATAGAAATGAATCGACCTGGGTTAAAAGTCTACACCAGACAATCAGCTGAACAATGTCAAAATATCGTCAATGAGTTTCAGGCCCTGCATGATATATTTAACCGCATAAACCCTAGTAACACTCAAATTCAAATTCAGCAAAAATAGCATATCTTCTAACCTGTCTGTCAGACACAAGATCAGTCCTTTGGACTCCCCCTTCAGAACCTAGCCTTTTAGCCTACCCATTATTGTTTAGGCTATTCATGTGTAAATTGTTGTGGCGGACAGTAACAATGTACATTTACTTGAGTAGGCCTACGGTAGGCCTACTTAAGATTTGTATTTGAGAATCTGTACTTTATTTGAGTATTTGTAATTTTGTACTCCACTGTATTACTACTACTAGGAAGAAAAAAAAGTACATTATATTTCCACTGTATTTCAAATATAGTGAAACTGATCTACAAGATCACAACATGTCACATTGCGATGCGTCGTGAGCTTGTCGATATGCTATTTTCACTATTATTGACATTTGTTGAACATTTCCGGAAAATCTTGAATTGTTTTGGGAAAATGTCAAAATTTCAATGCAGCAATGCATTGATGTAAAAAACAAAATTGACTTGCAATTTGCACTTTTGAATAAAAACATGTACCTTTTTAAGCAAGTTTCAAGTAAAAATGTGACAGAGCAACTTTCACTTTTTGTGGAGTAATATTTGACCAGGAGTATCTATAGTTACTGTAAATATTCAAGTAGGCCTTTCAGTTAGTGTAAACTGCCATGTGAATATGAACTAAACAGGTGTTTGGGTGGCACAAGTATACCTGTCTACAGAGTACTATAGAGTGTAGGGTGCCTTGCATGGTTGCCTCTGCTGTCAGTCTGTTAATGTGTCAATGTGGATTTGAATGTACTGCACATTTTATGGGCTTAGAGGAGAAAAATCATTGACATTTGTTTAGGTTGGATATACTGATGTGATATTTGTATTGTGTTATTTGAGAGTTTATAACTGTAACTGTTATTGTTTGATGTTTACTGTATAGTTCCTTTGAAGCAAGTCTTCATTGTTCTCTTTGCACTCAGCTTACTCTATGTCAGTATGTGTCCATTTACCAGAGTTCATGAAATTTAATCTGATCTCATCACACTTACGTTAGTACCCTGGATAAGAGTGTGTGATGAATGATTAATTGTAAATTGTGTATTTAATGTCAATGGCTTGGAGCGTAAAAGGTGTAATTTACATTTTCTGAGAAAATGAGAAAAGAATTGATTGTAATTATTTTATTAAAAACAACATATTTAAGCAAGTTAATTGTTTATACTGATTGGGCTTCAATGAATTTATATTTTTAAAGATATAAAAAAACATTACTATTACAGTTGAGCTAAAACGTCACTTACGCCTTTTACATGCCAACATTTTATTACTTTGTGCTTGTTGTTAAGGATGTAAGTGACATTCAGAAAAGAATGATACTGTAAAAGTAACATGCCAGAATAAGCTGTGTTTATTGAGGGGTGTGGGCCTGAGGGTGCTGGTGGTTGAAGGCTGCCACATTCCAGCTCGGTGGCTCCATGGACAGCTCCACATCTACTCAGCTGCCTTCGTTCCATTAGGCCCTCTCCTTAAAAGCTGATTGGAGCTGCCCTCAGTGTATGTGTGGCAACTGGAGAAAGAAGAGCTAAAGAGCTAAGAGCCAAACCTTTCCTAGTGCCACTTGTGCACCTGTTTAAAAAACATTTTTTGCCATAATTAAATTATTTAACTGAATTTAATACCATTAAAGGAAAAAAACATATCCATATGTTATGTAAAAGTGTCAATCTCAGAGTTTAAATGTTTGAATTGTTATATTTCATTCACATTGGAACTCTGAACTATTTCTTGTGTCTTGTGCACAGTACACTACCAGTAGGCCAAACAAGTAACTTCATGCATTTTCACCCACGTTTTATGTTTTTGGTTTATATTTAACTTTAATTCTGATTTTGGTTAAATTTTGCTGAACATTGCCCAAATATGTATATAGGCTATGGATCTTGTGTCCTTATTGACCACAAGTCTCCATTCATGTCACAATTGAACAAGATGGCATTCTTTTCTTGCTTCATAGAGTGCATCCCTTTAATTTTGAGCCAGCTTACTCTCTGGCCTGCATCACCTTTTGGCCTTTATTTCCACTGGTTCTATAATTTCACTCTATTTCACTGTGTCAAGGATGAGCAAAGGAGACTCCTGGACAGCCTGAAGACACGTTTTGGTCCCCACATGTGTAATACATACCATCTTAGATCACGTCATACAAGAACTGTGTTCCAAACATAAACACACCACCCTGGCGTTTCTGTCAGGGGGGTGGCTCATGCATTGTTTATGATATTCATTCATATTTGATACAGCCTGTTTCTGGCAAAAATGGAATTAATTCTGCCTTAAAAGTCTTAAGAACTACTACTTCCGGGTCTGAAATCACTGTCCCTACAGCAGCCGCGTTCATGGGAAATGTAGTCTTTGGGTCGTTTGACTCGTTTCTAGTGTTTATATTGTGTTACTCTTTGGGTAAATGTGTACATTTACAACTTCAGTCGATGCTTCATATCCATATGAGTAAAATCGCCAGGGTGGTGTGTATATTTTTGGAACACAGTTCTTATATGAAGCGATCTAAGATTCCCCAATGAGGATATCAACACAAAAAGTAAAGCCACGAACCTAGGGAAAAGCGCCCTCTACTGGCAGTGACGTCAGGACTTCGGTGCTCTATTACAACCACTTCAGATGTACTATTGTATTAATCTAATCTGTCATACATGCTAGGGTTGGTTAATTAGGGGTGGGAGAATGTCATTTGTTCATCAATGAACAAATGACATCACTCATACAAAAAAGGAGGTGCTAGTGTGAACCAAACACATATGTTATGTAAAAGTGTCAATCTCAGAGTTTAAATGTTTGAATTGTTATATTTCATTCACATTGGAACTCTGAACTATTTATTGTGTCTTGTGCACAGTACACTACCAGTAGGCCAAACAAGTACCTTCATGCATTTTCACCCACGTTTTATGTTTTTGGTTTATATTTAACTTTAATTCTGATTTTGGTTAAATTTTGCTGAACATTGCCCAAATATGTATATACCTGTAGGCTATGGATCTTGTGTCCTTATTGACCACAAGTCTCCTGAATGAGGCATTCACATGTCACAATTGAACAAGATGGCATTCTTTTCTTGCTTCATAAAGTGCATCCCTTTAATTTTGAGCCAGCTTACTCTCTGGCCTGCATCACCTTTTGGCCTTTATTTCCACTGGTTCTATAATTTCACTCTATTTCACTGTGTCAAGGATGAGCAAAGGAGACTCCTGGACAGAAAAAGTAAAGCCACGACAAAAAGTAAAGCCTGAAGACACGTTTTGGTCCCCACATGTGTAATACATACCATGCTAGCATCTCTGTTGGAGGTTCGTCCCTGGTTTCTAATACCTCACTGATTGTCATCAACGAATTTGAAAAATATTCATGGTTTCAGTTCCTTGGCAGTGTGCACAAGAAATCTGGCACTGATCACATATTGAATATTTTTGACTTTTATATCCTATCCTGGATTCACACCCGGTCCCCCACATGAGTGTTGAACTTTCTACTGTTGAGCTATAACACAAAGCATGTGGGTCATACAAAAGACTAAAAATGGGACCCAGTGCCTCCCTGCTTGACACTCAGCATCAAGGGTTGGATTGGGGGGTAAGTCCTTGCAACATACTGCATACTGTAACGTCATGTCCAGGGGGTGTAGATGTGCATCATGTGACATACTAGTGTCATTTCCAGGGGGTGTACTTGTACATCAAGCTGCCTCACGCTAAGGAAATGGCTCACCGAGACATTTCCTCATTGCTCTGTAAGGCTTACTTATGTGTGGGGAGATGAAAATTTGCAATTTGGCCTTCATGCAATACCTCTTGTCAACCAGTAGGTGTCCTACCCAACCACAGGATTCTACGTAAATGCCTGGATTGAAGAGCAGGTAGACCAATAGAGCACCGAAGTCTGACGTCACTGCCACTAGAGGGCACTGTTTCACGGGTTCGTGGCTTTATTTTTTGTGTTGAAATCCCCATTTGGGAATCTTAGATCACGTCATACAAGAACTGTGTTCCAAACATAAACACACCACCCTGGCGTTTCTGTCAGGGGGGTGGTT
>NC_137619.1:42801377-42821377 GCF_963280865.1 Gymnoscopelus braueri
TTAAAAAATAAATCAAGCCAACGGACACCTCTGTTTGTCTTCTGGTTGCTGTGGCGGGAATGTGAGGTAGACTTGGCGCCAACCTGAAGGTTGATAACAGGTTTATTTTAGTTTAATTATTCCACAGTAGTTCATGGTACAAGAGCAAGTGGCTCTCATCAGAACACTGGGTCAAAAATAAGAATATTAACACGTCATTACAATTTTATTCTCCAATATCAAGCCCAATTTTCTGTTTACGTATGAAGCCAAACATCAAGCCACAAGTCATTATGCACATAGATAGTCAATATCACTGAACAAAATTTTCCACACATTCTCTGGTTGTCAAGCAACCAAATAGGTCATACCAAATTACCACATTTCATTTACTGTCCCAAAAATGGACAAATGATATTCAATGACTACATGAGCAACAGAATGTCCAGAATGTAACGCGATATTGATGAATGACTCACCATAGTTCAAACGTGTTCATGGAAAGACCATAGGATGGTTACAGAATGCTCTGCAGATTGCTGTGTACATGACCACAGTGAAGTGTTACTTACTGCTGCTGACAGATAACTAAACGTGACAAACACACTTTCAGTTTCATTATATCGTGACGTGTCCTGACCTCTCCACCCCTCTCTTTATCACCCTGAACTAACAGCAGGGTCAAACCTAATAGTTTTATTATTTGAATTGTGGACGGGTGGGGTTTATAACTTCCTTGTGTTGTGTGTAGGTACAAGGTAGCCTACAAGAGCAAAGTTGATGAATGTCCCTTTGTAAGGTGTGTGTGTGTGTGTGTGTGTGTGTGTGTGTGTGTGTGTGTGTGTGTGTGTGTGTGTGTGTGTGTGTGTGTGTGTGTGTGTGTGTGTGTGTGTGTGTGTGTGTGTGTCATCTTTACATCTTTGACAGCTAATACACCAGATGTTGTTGTGGTGAATGAAGAGTCCAGGGAAGTGTCTGTGTTAGAGATAGCATGCACCTTTGACCTTAGCCTAGAGGAGGCCTTTATGACCAAGGTCATTAAATACCAACCACTCCTACATACCATCTCAGAGCTAGGTTATAGGTGCAGACTATTTGTTTTTATATTCGGCAGCCTGGGACATACCCACAGACTAGTTGTTAGAGGGCTTCAACAACTTAGGATGCCCACAAAGGAGGCAAAAAGGCTGGCAAAGTATTGTGCTATCTCTGCTATAATTGGCAGTCGCCATATATGGCGGAGACGCTGTTACTTATACCCGTAGAGTACTGAGTGACATGCCTATTGTATCATGAAAACATATGCCATGATTTTGTGAATGTAACCCTACTGTACCTATAATATTTGTGTCCCTGTATCATGTATTATCCTTTATGTGGACATAAATAAATGGTTAAAATGTGTGTGTGTGTGTGTGTGTGTGTGTGTGTGTGTGTGTGTGTGTGTGTGTGTGTGTGTGTGTGTGTGTGTGTGTGTGTGTGTGTGTGTGTGTGTGTGTGTGTGTGTGTGTGTGTGTGTGTGTGTGTGTGTGTGTTGTTCATTGGTTTTCAAATATTGTACTTAAATTGGGAGGTTTCATATGGGCCCGTATTTCTTCAGAGAAATGTCTAGATTATTACATTTTTAAGAGTGGCTTGATGACCTGCTGTTTTCAGGGTGCGTGGGAAGCCTGATTGAAGAGATGTGATGACTGGGTTGTTTGAAAAGGCCTGTTGACAGAATATCATCGCAGTAGGAGGAGGATTTCATATGTAAAATGTAAAATGTCCTCTAAGTTTTCTTGATAGATTTGATTAAATTGTGTCCTTGAGTTGGTACTTGAGTTGAAGATGAATAATTCCTCCCATGTGTTCCATCGACAGTATTTGATCCACAATCTTATTCGATCAGTCAATAATGATGTATCTTCCTGCCAGACGCATTCATGGTGAATCTACCTCCTATGTAGATGTAGAAGTAGAGGTAGTTCTGTTTCATTCATGATGAATCTACCTCCTAAGCTGATGTAGAGGTTCTGTCGGAACGGATGAGCCTGATGTACATATCCTGTTCACGATAAGCCAGTTCAGTGGGGTCCAGGAGGGACCCCTGAGGGAGTTCCAAATGGATCTTTACAGGTCTGTAACTCTGAGAGGAACTAAAGTAGAGATGTGCTGATACTGATACAATTTTTTCCTTCCCGATACCGATTACGATACACTTCCAATCCGATACCAGTGTGTGTAATTTAAACAAATCTAGGACAGTGGTTCTCAAAGTCGGGTCCAGGGATAATCTTGGTTCCTTGAGGGGGTTCCAAATGGACCCTTATAGGTCTGTAACTCTGAGAGCGAACAAATGGACCCGTAAGGGTCCATTTGTACACTCTCAGAGTGTACCATTGCTGCTTACAGATAACAAAAATGTGACGAACACACTTTCAGTTTCATTATATTGTGTCCTGACCTCTCCACCTCTATCTTTATCACTAACAGCAGGGTGAAACCTAATTGTTTTATTATTTGAATTGTGATTGCGATTTGTATATCTGTTTGTATAATGATTGGTGTTGGTGTGGCAAGGCAAGTATAGCACATTTCAACAAGTCGATTCAAAGTGCTTTACATAAAACATAAAGCATGGACACATTAAGAGGCAGAACATAAGACACATTATAAAAGGACATTTTAGTACCATTTGGAAATAAGAAAATAAAAAACAAGTTAAAAGAAAAAATCTGAGAGAAAAAATTACAGTGCAGAATAAAACTCAATAAAAGCCAACAGCAAACAGAAAGGTCTTCAGCACCATTGTTGCGTCTCCACGTTTAGTTGTGATTCTGGGTTCAGAAAGCCGACCAGTCCCAGATGACCTAAGAGGTTCATTACAAATTGAGCTTTAAAGTAATTATAAATTACTGCACCCTTATATTCTTATAACTTGTTTTATTAGGAGATCGTGGATATGCCCTGGCCCCCTGGTTAATGACACCAGTCACCGGACCTCAGACTGCCCAGGAGGTGTCCTATAATGAGAGTCACGCACGCATCCGCTCCGTCGTCGAGCGCACAATTGGCATTCTAAAAGGACGCTGGTTGTGTTTGCACACAGCAGGAGGCAAACCGCTTTACAAACTGCTTTAGGTGCGTTTAAATAGAACAGCTGAGAATTTGTTTTATTATTCCAAAAACGTTAGACTGCAATGATCAGCGTTAATTTAAGTCTGATAATTAAATTAGCACTTAGTAAGCCATTAGTGACCTTTATTTAGGGTGTTTCAATTACGCACCGCTTTATGTAGGCCTACAGCAAAAGCAGAAGGGAACACTTTAACACACGTACATGACATGTTGAAGGGGAAAAGGGGGTGGAGCCTGGAGTCAGCTAAACCGGCTAACTCCACCCCCTGTTGGTGGACTGGTTTAGCAGAAAGTTTGCGGATTCAATGGAGTTAGCTGGCTTTGTCAGAAGAGCTTTTTAATACTTTTCATTGGTTCAATATTTTTTGGGCGGTGTAGCCGCCCCTATAAGTGAGGTTGGGACACCTCATTAGTACACCCTTCGCTGTACTGTGATTGGCTCATAATTAGTACACCCCTAGCATTAGTACACCCCTAGCTGTACTGTGATTGGCTGACTCTATTGGCTGACTCTATTCAGCACTGTGATTGGCTAGCGAGACACATGATGAAATCAATAACCTATAAATAGGACTATGCACTTAAAAAAAACACTTTTTTTAAGTGAGCTTCCATCACTGTGATGACCACTGTGATGACCACACCGCCCACTTCACACTAGGTGTGATTTTTTTAATCAACACACAGACGTAAAGGGTGTTCAATAGCACTAATTTATGGTAAAAAAAAATGCTGAAGCGAAAAAATGTAGTTGTTTTTTGCCGGACAGCAACGATATATTTTTTAAAAATATGTATTTACCTTTAATTCATAATGGAAGTCACCGTTGCTAGAATATGGAGTCATACGTCACAGAAACGTCATAAACTGATGTCATGACATTGATAACTGACGTCACAGGATGGATGAGGTCTGAGATCCAAACTGTTTCTATGGATCCTGACATAAACATGCTTCTCCCCCTTTCTCTCTATATTTCCATACATTTTCCCCCTTCTTTTTTTTAGCTGCTGTGTTGGAGATAACCACACTCTTGTTTGGTAAAGTCCAGGTGACAACAGCATGACTGAATGAATACTTATTAACACATTGCAAACAGTATAGCCTACAGTTGTACAATTACACAAGTAATGTTAAAAGGATACCACAAAAGGCCCTGAGGGCTTGTTTCCATTGTGGTCCTATGTATACAATTCACCAAGACATAAGACATGCAATACTATACAACAAAAATACAAAAAAACATCAATACTAGGAGCAGTGAATCTAGGTCCTGTTGAAAATTGCAGACAGGTGCTCTTTTATGGTGTATTGTATATTAGTCAGTTAAAATTATTACATGATCCTTTTTCTGTATTTACAGTTTCACACTATCGAATCTTTTTTTTTTAACTTAATTTTTTTTTTATCCTGCGATTTTTGTAACCCATTTTTGTAACCCGGTGCCAATTTCCTAAGTGATCCTGGGCGCTACACCAGCCCTACACCAGCATTACACCAGTCCCCCACAGTAGGGAGGCCAGGGCCGAGCTCATGCTTCCTTCAGGTATGAGAGCCAACTGACCTTCTTGTCACCTGACAGGGGGGGTTTCCCTGGTTGGACGTAGTGCGTGGAAGGAACACGTTATTCATGGGGGAGGCGGTATAGTGACCAGGATTACTACATGTTTTTGTGAGGGTATTAACTACCCTAGGAGACACGGGGAGAACATGCAAACTCCACACAGAGTAGGCCCTTTCGCCAACCCCACCTAGGGTATGGGCGCTGATGACGCGGAGGAGAAGACACGCCCCCAGCGCCCACAGCGCCCACAGCGTCCCCGGCGGGAATCGAACCCAGGACCTTCTAGCTGTGAGACGACAGCGCTACCGAATCTTTAATAAACGGATGTAACATTTTACGTTCAAACAAAAAGGACGAGTGTTTATGCTATCTGGTGATAAGTACACATACGTGCTCAGGTACCAGAATACACATCCTTGACATGAAAAAGTTGAGAACTCCACTGGCCTACACCAATTCTATATCTACAGTCGTTGTGAGAGGTAGTGGATCCGCTATTTATTCTCACAATTATACCAGGTTTGTTGTAAGAAAAACGACTGTCCACTGAATGAATGAAGTCTATGACACAAAATGAAATAAAATAACATATTCATCAGGTTTGTGATGAATGAGAACTTGTTTCTTCGTGCAAGAATAGATTTGGTGTTCAAAATTAATTTAAGCTACTTTATTTTAGGGGTTTGGTGAAGGCGGGTCATTTAGACCAAGACTACACTACAAGGGCTAATGTATTCACTCTGTTGGCCCTACAATTTACAATTTAGGCATTTAGCAGCGATTTAAAATAAGCAAAGTAAACACATACACCAAATGCTTAGAGACCGTGTAGTGCCTCAGTAAACTAGGATCATAGATAAACCAAGAACCTAGCATCAGTCTTAACATTATGGTATCACAAAATAAATGATCTGTACATTGAAACTATACAAACTATAGGATGCCAGGTCAACAAATGAACCTGGCATCTGTCTACAATACATGACATACTATCTAAAATACATTTAACTTTTGCATTAGACTGCATGGTCGTCAGTCTACCACTAGATGGCACTAACTCAACATGCTGTTTGCACCAAAGTTGCAGGTCTTCAGCCAGAGATTAAACCAGACATTGACAGAAGAATTACATATTGATTGGATCTATTTTTCCATTTAGATTACAGAGACAGTATAATTTGAACCATTTTACAACACTTTACTTACATGTTTTTAAAATGTGCATATTCCTCAGCCAATCAAGGCTCTGTAAAAATTCCATGTAATCCTTGATTAAAACGCACACCTCATTATAGAATGACAGTTATCTTATCTAATTTAGTATATACTGTTATTAATTAAATCAACTGTTTATATTGACAGTTCTCTCTTAGGCTATATATATAACCGTACCACATCAGAATGTGTTGCATTCTACATTATGAAAGTGTAACTTTGATTATGCATTTGATTTAATAATCATAATAATAATGTTGGCATCTCCAAGGGAAACTTTATGATTTATTAAAGACATACAAACAGGAAACAGATTTAAATGAATTATAGATTTACAGAAAAAAGCACAATCAATCATAAGAAAGTAGATGATGAAGTAAATGGTGAGATGTTCTAAATGATGATATGATGAGAAATAGATGCATAATAAATTGTACTGCATTGATTTAAGAATGAAACACGGCATTAATTTATGTTACAATACACATACAGTAACTAAGTCGTTCTCAACCTTTTCAGACCTTAATCATATTTGAACTGGGGACCCCCCACCTTAATAAGCACTTGGAATGTAGGAGTTGAGGCATTACATTTAGTATGACTTGGTTACACAGATACATATTGTGAAATAAGCCGATCTACAAGCTTGTTGATCGTCTATTTTCAAATGTTTTGCCTCTTTATCATTATTTGACAATTTGGCCAATGTTTAACCAGTTTTTATACTGCCCTGCCAAGGTAAAGAGCAGTAACTACGAAAACAAAAAACACTGAAAAATGGGATTCAAAGTGATTCAACTGGTCAGCCAAATGAGATAAGTGATATTACACTAATTGTACATCTGTTCTTGAGGTAATTGTTTACCTCTCAAAATCACAAACGCTAATTTGACCTTTGGGATACACAAACAAGTCGGTGTGTCCAAAAACGTAGTTACTGCACTTTGGCTTGGCAGGGCAGTATAGTATAGTAACAGTTTGTTGATTATTTTGTATGCAGTAATGCTCTTTTTCTTTTTTCTGAGGTATTAAAAAGGTCTAAAAAGTCCTTAAATTGTCACTTCACTGTGATACTGGGAACTGATACATTGTGACAATGATGATTTCGCTACAACAGTGGAACCCAAACGTTTCAGCTCGAGAGCCAAAAAAAACATTTGATGTCTCCCCGAGACCCAAACTAGTGAAAATACAAGATCTACAAGCTCACAAAGCTTGTAGATCAGCTATTTTCACCACTTCTTCAAATGTTTTTTTATATTAATGTTATCTCTTTAATTCTTTATAATTGATGAAAAAAAAGATTTTGCTTAACTCTTTTGAAATAATAAGATATAGTTTAAATGTTTACACACATGGGTCCCGACCCACTGTTTGGGAAAAAGTTCTCTACACCTGTGGTTCTCAACCTTTTCAGGCCGTGACCCCCAAAGTAATCATACTTGAACTGGGGACCCCCCACCATAACAAGCACTTGGAATCGTAGGAGTTGAGGCGTTACATTTTGTTTGACTCGGTTCCACAGATGGATATCGTGAAATTAGCCGATCTACAAACTCGCAACGGCTCGCGTCGCAAGGCGTTGTGAGCTTGTAGGCAAATGTTTTGCCTGCATAAAAGTCCTTAAATTGTCACTTCACTGTCATCTGGGGACCCCCCCAAAATCATGTGGGGATCCACCTGGGGGTCCCGACCCACAGGTTGAGAACCACTGCTCTACATTGCTCTTTCACACATCCAGACGGCAGATTCATGACATATCCAGTCGTTCCATCCTCGGTCAAACTTCTTGGCTCGGTTCAAGAACCCACCGCAGTCTTCCTGACCTCCATTGTCGTTGGGCTCACCGTTTCTCCAGAACCTGGAGACGTAGGCAGTGGTGGAGAAATTATATATACTCAAGTAAATACTAAGTATTGTTTATAGTAGTATGTATTCAAAAGTACAAATTATGAAGTACATTTCCAGAATTTTCCAGAATTTTTCAGAACAAATTATAAAATAGCAAATATACAAGCTCACAACAGGTTGCAACATGAGGCTATTTTCGGCAAAGAGATTCAGTGTAGAGGGGAAAATGAGCGGACCAAATATAGAGCCCTGGGGAACCACGGTTATCCAAAAATGGGTTTTAACCACTTAAACCCTAAACGGTTGACCGGCGTCCCTCAGGGCTCTATAATAGTGTATTTTCCGTTGTTTTAGTTTGTTTAAGTGGTTTTAACCTTGGTATCCCTATTTCGGGTATGACGATATATAAATGAAAATATTGTGATAATGACCTTAAATAGCAGAGACGTAAAAGGTGGAAAAAAGTAAATAAAAGTCTTACGTTGGTGTGGTCAGTGGTGTTCCATCCACCCACTTCCAGGTGCCTTCCACTCTGTCAGTCAGACCAATCCACATGAAAACGTATCTTTTAAACACTCTCGAAACAAAGTCCTGGACAGAAAAAAAACCTTCTGGTTACTGAAGTACCAATCTGGGAAGCCATCGTCAATTAAAAAGGAAAAACAGCGCCCTCTGCTGTTTTTCACTTGTTCATTTGACTCTGGGCGGAGCTTGACGGAGGACCCATGCTCAGAGAAACCGGGGTTTTGGTCTGCCTTCAGTCTTCCACTTCCGGTGGTGCGACTATGTTTTCATTCCCACTAAAAAAGAATCTCCACGGAACACTAACACCATTTCTCCCAAAGAACATGGATCGTTTTGGTTATAAGCCCACATGTTTCTATGACGAAAGAGCAAGTTAAAATGTTACTAACTTTCCGTGGTTTTGTCGACTCCGAGGACGCTATTGTTAAATTAGTTTCGGGTTTTTTCCAGTGGGGAACGAGCAGCACACATGTACATCCCGTCCACTACATTTGATTGGGTAAAGCGCTGCCTGCTTCCTGATCTGATGGCAGGCCCACTTGTAGCCAATGTGCATGGGTTGTCAACACGGCTACCGACAGATTCAAGTGCAGCAATGGATCTGTTCTTGAGAAATTACTGAAGTACAAATTGTACACACACACACGCACGCACGTACGCACGCACGCACACACACACACGCACGCAGGCAGGCACGCGCACGCACGCACACACACACACACACACACACACACACACACACACACACACACACACACACACACACACACACACACACACACACACACACACACACACACACACACACTCATACCTGTTTTTCTTGGCTGTTTATGATGATCAAGTCTGATTGTTTGTCTTTACAGTCTTGTCTGCTCTGCTCCCAGGTTTTCTTCTCAGTAGAGATGTAATAACACACACCGCCATCAAATGTCATTCCATTTGATTCTAACAATACAAATAATTAAGTTAGCAACAGTTTTTTTTTAATTTGCTATTATGTTATGACAAATGATGAACAACATGACATAACAATTAATAAAAACAGTGATGTCTCACTGACCACACAGCCTCCTCTTCAGGTCAGTTATGTCGTTACATCTGGACTGCAACTGGTTGAAACTGGTTTGCAACTGGTCTTTCTGGTTGTTCAGGTAGTTATGGCTGGTCTGTAACTGGTCAACACTGGTCTGCAACTGGTCTTTCTGGTTGTTCACGTTGATATACCTGCTCTGCAACTGGTCAAAGCTGGCCTTCAACTGGTCTTTCTGGTTATTTAAGCTGTCGTATCTTCTCTGCAACTGGTCTTTCTGGGTATTCAAGTTGTTATGGCTGGTCTGTAACTGGTCAAAACTGGTCTGCAACTGGTCTTTCTGGTTGTTCAGGTTGTTATAGCTGGCCTGTAACTGGTCGAAACTGGTCTGAAACTGGTCTTTCTGGTTATTCAAGTTGTTATGGCTGGTCTCTAACTGGTCAAAACGGGTCTGCAATTGGTCTTTCTGGGTATTCAGGTCGTTATATCTTCCCTGCAACTGGTCTTTCTGGGTATTCAAGTTGTTATGGCTGCTCTGCAAGTGGTCAAAACTGGTCTGCAATTGGTCTTTCTGGGTATTCAAGTCGTTATATCTTCCCTGCAACTGGTCTTTCTGCGTATTCAGGTTGTTATGACTGGTCTGTAACTGGTCAAAACTGGTCTGCAATTGGTCTTTCTGGGTATTCAGGTTGTTATGGCTGGCCTGCAACTGTTCGAAAACGCTCTGCAACTGGTCTTTCTGGTTCTTCACGTTGTTATATCTGGACTGTAAGTCCTCACAATGTTCAGTCAGGTTATTATAAGTGGACTGCGAGTGTTCAACCAGATTGGTATATCTGCTCTGCAACTGGTCAAAGCTGGTCTGCAACTGGTCTTTCTGGTTGTTCAAGTCGTTATATCTTCCCTGCAACTGGTCTTTCTGGTTGTTCAAGTCGTTATATCTTCCCTGCAACTGGTCTTTCTCGGTATTCAGGTTGTTATGGCTGGTCTGCAACTGGTCGAAACTGGTCTGCAATTGGTCTTTCTGGTTCTTAACGTTTTTATATCTGGACTGTAAGTCCTCACAATGTTCAGTCAGGTTATTATAAGTGGACTGCGAGTCATCATTGTGTTCAACCAGATTGTTATATCTGCTCTGCAACTGGTCAAAGCTGGTCTGCAACTGGTCTTTCTGGTTGTTCAAGTCGTTATATCTTCCCTGCAACTGGTCTTTCTGGTTGTTCAAGTCATTATATCTTCCCTGCAACTGGTCTTTCTCGGTATTCAGGTTGTTATGGCTGGTCTGCAACTGGTCGAAACTGGTCTGCAATTGGTCTTTCTGGTTGTTCAGGTTGTTATGGCTGGTCTGTAACTGGTCAACACTGGTCTGCAATTGGTCTTTCTGGGTATTCAGGTTGTTATGGCTGGCCTGCAACTGTTCGAAAACGCTCTGCAACTGGTCTTTCTGGTTCTTCACGTTGTTATATCTGGACTGTAAGTCCTCACAATGTTCAGTCAGGTTATTATAAGTGGACTGCGAGTGTTCAACCAGATTGGTATATCTGCTCTGCAACTGGTCAAAGCTGGTCTGCAACTGGTCTTTCTGGTTGTTCAAGTCGTTATATCTTCCCTGCAACTGGTCTTTCTGGTTGTTCAAGTCATTATATCTTCCCTGCAACTGGTCTTTCTCGGTATTCAGGTTGTTATGGCTGGTCTGCAACTGGTCAACACTGGTCTGCAATTGGTCTTTCTGGGTATTCAGGTTGTTATGGCTGGCCTGCAACTGTTCGAAAACGCTCTGCAACTGGTCTTTCTGGTTCTTCACGTTGTTATATCTGGACTGTAAGTCCTCACAATGTTCAGTCAGGTTATTATAAGTGGACTGCGAGTGTTCAACCAGATTGGTATATCTGCTCTGCAACTGGTCAAAGCTGGTCTGCAACTGGTCTTTCTGGTTGTTCAAGTCGTTATATCTTCCCTGCAACTGGTCTTTCTGGTTGTTCAAGTCGTTATATCTTCCCTGCAACTGGTCTTTCTCGGTATTCAGGTTGTTATGGCTGGTCTGCAACTGGTCGAAACTGGTCTGCAATTGGTCTTTCTGGTTCTTAACGTTTTTATATCTGGACTGTAAGTCCTCACAATGTTCAGTCAGGTTATTATAAGTGGACTGCGAGTCATCATTGTGTTCAACCAGATTGTTATATCTGCTCTGCAACTGGTCAAAGCTGGTCTGCAACTGGTCTTTCTGGTTGTTCAAGTCGTTATATCTTCCCTGCAACTTGTCTTTCTGGTTGTTCAAGTCATTATATCTTCCCTGCAACTGGTCTTTCTCGGTATTCAGGTTGTTATGGCTGGTCTGCAACTGGTCGAAACTGGTCTGCAATTGGTCTTTCTGGTTGTTCAGGTTGTTATGGCTGGTCTGTAACTGGTCAACACTGGTCTGCAACTGGTCTTTCTGGTTGTTCATGTTGATATACCTGCTCTGCAACTGGTCAAAACTAGTCTGCAACTGGTCTTTCTGGTTATTCAAGTCGTTATATCTTCCCTGCAACTGGTCTTTCTGGTTGTTCAAGTTGTTATTGCTGGTCTGTAACTGTTCAAAACTGGTCTGCAATTGGTCTTTCTGGGTATTCAGGTCGTTATATCTTCCCTGCAACCGGTCTTTCTGGGTATTCAGGTTGTTATGACTGGTATGTAACTGGTCAAAACTGGTCTGCAATTGGTCTTTCTGGGTATTCAGGTTGTTATGGCTGGCCTGCAACTGGTCTTTCTGGTTCTTCACGTTGTTATAGCTGGACAGTAAGTCCTCACAATGTTCAGTCAGGTTGTTATAAGTGGACTGCGAGTCATCATTGTGTTCAACCAGATTGTTATATCTTCCCTGCAACTGGTCTTTCTCGGCATTCAGGTTGTTATGGCTGGTCTGCAACTGGTCAAAACTGCTCTGCAACTGGTCTTTCTCTGTATTCAGGTTGTTATGGCTGGCCTGCAACTGGTAAAAACTGCTCTGCAACTGGTCTTTCTCTGTATTCAGGTTGTTATGACTGGACTGTAAGTACTCACAATGTTCAGTCAGGTTGTTATAAGTGGCCTGCGAGTTACCATTATGTTCAACAAGGTTGTTATATTTGCTCTGCAACTGGTCAAAACTAGTCTGTAACTGGTCTTTCTGGTTGTTCACATTGTTATATTTGCTCAGCAATTGGTCTTTCTGGTTGTTATGGCTGGTCTGTAACTGGTCGAAACTGGTCTGCAACTGGTCTCTCTGGTTATTCAGGTTGTTATATTTGCTCTGCAACAGGTCAAAACTGGTCTGCAACTGGTCTTTCTGGTTATTCATAGTTTTATAACTGGACTGCAGCTGGTCTAGGTCTTTGACCAGGGAGTTTTTCTCTTTCTTCAATTCAGAATCTGTAAGAAGGAGAATCAATCATAATATAACATGCAGCCATATACTGGGGTTTGACCCAGTCAATTCACACTATAGACACTATGGGCCTTATTGTGCGTGCGGTAATTAGAGGTGGTATGTCTTATTTAAGTAATAGCGAATGCTACAAATTGAGGTGCCTCAATGTGGCTGCAGAGTTTTGGACACAGGCTGTTTAATTTAGCCATAGCTCGGCCAAGTCTCAAGCTATTGTTACAATTCAAAGTTTTCTATAATCTGTGTGGCTATGTTACTGGTGTATCGATTATGATTTTATTATCCCTTTATCAAATGCTGTAGGTTGAAATTGAAGTATCGGGTGGCGGGCGCACAGTACACCTGCATGCATGATAGGCAGTCCTACTCACCCTGTATCAATCCATCCAATCATGCTTCAGTTACAATTTAGGTGGCATTTAATTCCTTCATTAATCCTATGAAATAAAATAAAAATACTGGTGTCTTGCCTGCAGAAGTGTCATGAAACAAAGTGGGGGTTTCTCTCTCCAAATGCTCATGCACTTTCACTTTCACTGGCCCCCCTGCTTAAGCTGCCGAAAAAATATCTGATCTATAAGCTCAAAGTACGTGGCAGCGCATTTTACCGTCCTCAAAATAGCAAAACAGCGTTGACCACACCTCCAGGTGCTCAGTTAAAATGTTCAGACTATGGTTAATTTTCAGGATTCAAATTAAAAAGTATCAATGTTTTTTTGTGATGGTGTAGTATGATCACGTAGGGCATTCATTTATGAAAAAACACAAAAAGTTACAATATGGAGATATTTATGCCCGACAGAAACGATATAACATCAGTCATATACTGGGGTTTGACCCAGTCTCTCTCTTACCTGAACATCCTCCACTTCCTTCCAGCTCCGTCTCACTTGCATTCAATGTGGTGTTCTTTTCTGAAAGATACATTATCATATTAAATATAACAAATATATAATTCAGCCTGTACCTTTACGTACAGAAAAGGTAAGAAAATCGAAAAATCGCTGGCAGTGGGTGATTATTTATTTATTTACTCTGGCAGTGAATGAGTTAATAATGCCACATGCTTGCACCTTTGTTGGATAAGCATAAGATAAAGTTGGAAAACAAACATGGCATCACCGCAAGAGCTACTGTAGTGTCCTACCAAACTGTGGATATACTCGGCAACAGGAGTGACTGCTACTGTAGGCCTACCCTGGACGCCACGACACGTCTCCAATCTAACTTGCTAAACAAACTAAATTAATAAGCTCACCAATACTAAGTAAAGTAAAGTATTTACATACTGTAGTTGTCACCATTAAGAGTAGAGCCATGTTTTTTTCTGCTTAAAAAAAAGAAAATATTTCTGGCATGAGTGCTGTTTCAGCGCCCCACATACATTGAGCGACGGGACGGAGTGACATGATATGACAACAATCAACCATGAATGAATTGAATGAATGAATTAGTTGAAAATGGGTGAAGTGGTCCTTTAATGCCCTAATATACACGTACGTACATACATACACACACATACATACATACATACATACATACATACATACATACATACATACATACATACATACATACATACATACATACATACATACATACATACATACATACATACATACATACATACATACATAGACAGACATATAAAGGTAGATACAAATATAACAGTATATTTTTATACAACTAGATTCTGACAAGTCATACATACTGTACATAGACAGACATATAAAGGTAGATACAAATATAACAGTATATTTTTATACAACTAGATTCTGACAAGTCCCGGAAAAGACGCATCATTGGCCAGTAGTTATATATACAGATTGTAGAAATTATTTTGTATTAACATACTCTACCATACAGATTGTGTAAGTTAAATTGTATTAACATACTCTACCATACAGATTCTATTATATTGTATTAACATACTCTACCATACAGATTGTATGGTAGAGTATGTTAATAGAATATAACTTATACAGATTGCATAGTTATATTGTATTATTATCACACTCCAATATTGTGGATGGATATAACATATACCTTCCAGGTTCTAACAGTGCCATTTTTTTCCCTTTTTGCTGTGAAAGCAATGTTAATAGAATGTTTTTTTATTAAACAATATCTTTTTTAACTTTTTGAATTTCATCACTGACAAATTCGCCATATGACAATACAAAACTAATGCCTATTATTATTAACGTTAAAACGAATACAATCTAAAATATCATTAAGCCTATATATAAACAAATGAAAGTGGCACTATGTAACTCCTTTTTAATGAATAAAAAGGTCAAAAGACCTCACCTAGACTCATTTGGATCCGACAGAAATTTTGACCTGATGGTCAAAATGTAATTTATTAGCTTAATGTTAAAAAACAATCAGCACTTGCCATACGAAACCGGGCTGCATAGTGCTAAAGTGAAATTGAAAACATAAAGTCAAGACGAAATAGGAAAAAAACAAATAATCTTGATTTTGAGCTTTTTGTTTTGTCTTGGTTGTGAGCTAATTGTTGCTATTTGTTGTAAAATGAAGTATAGGGTGGTTAAGTGGTTAAATCACTTTTGTACAAGCATCAGCATCTCGATCATCCTTACCTGTGTTTTCCTTTGCCGTATCGTGGTTCTCGTGATGGCCGACGGTCAGCTCCAACGCCGTTCCTTGGTTCTCGTGGTGGTCGAAGCTCAGCTCCAACGCCGTTCCTTCGTTCTCATGATGGTTGAGGCTCAGCTGGAACTGGACGTCAGCTGGCATGGCCTCAGCCTCACTCAGGCAGAAGAAGAAAAGCAGCAACGCTCTGCAAGCCTCCATCCTGGACCTCAATGATGATTGATACAGGACAGCTGTCTTATATACTCACCAACCTCCAAAAGGAACTACCTCTTTACAATGTGCTGGCTCAGATCCAAATCTGTTGCTCAGAACCCAATCCTATAAGAAAAAAGAGAGAGAATGGGCATGATTCACTAAACAAGTTCATGCCCAGATTTCGTACGTAAAGGAATGTAGCCTACGCAACTTGCCACGTTACGAGTAAGATTTATCAATCTTTTTTTTACAGTGAATTTGGCAGAAACCCGCTCTTTCTCATGTCTGCTCGGAGGCAGACTTACATGGGACCAAAACTTGCGTATGTCAATAGAATGCCTTATTCTTAATGCAAAATCAATTACTATAGTGCCAAACCTCAAATAAAATATGAGCCCAACATTTGTCAACACATTTAAAATAAAATAAAAAATATGTCAAACAATCTATTGCTTGTATGCATATTATAGACATGATACAAATTCAACCAATTTTGTATCACTTTTCAGTTGACGCATTTATAGAAAGCAGTTAGATCAAAAAACTAAATTGAACACACATGGGGCACTACAGCAGTGTTTAACACTTCAAATAGCCATAACTCGTTGACTTTAGGACTAGGTATGAAGGCATGTGTAGCGGCCTGAAAATCTAGTATTATAAAAGGGCTTAAAGGGGCATTCCATGCATCTTGTATTCCCTGAGTCATTGAAATATGGGTGGACACAGATAATCGGCAACTTGTTGGCAGAGGTTAAGTGAAGTGCATCAAAAGCGACAAAAGAGACAATGATAATAGCCGCCACCGTGCATGAAAACAGGTGTGTGTTTGCATAATGTACTGTACGTGGGTGTGCAGAAGAAGTTTCAGTCTGTCAGTCAAATTATTTTGTTGACAGGCAGACATGCAAACACCCAGATAGGATAGATGGTGCAACTATTAATTTAACCCCTTGAACCCTATATACAGTAGCCTGCATAGTTGACGGGTATCCCCCAGGGCTCTATACTATGTGACGATTTTCGACGGAGCCTGAGTCTTCTCGCAAGATGTTCAGGGAAGCAGAAAAAAAAACACAAAAATATTTTTGGGTCCAAAATTAGTTAATGGCACAGCAAGACTCTTCACATATTAGAGTATTTCTGACACTATAATGTCAGAGCTTAAATCTCTGAATGTGGGCCATTCAAGTGGTGTGCATTATGTTCTTCAACATGAAGAAATTGTTTAATGAATGGAATTAAACTGAGACCCGAATTATTAGAAAAGGATATCAAAAGTTCGAGCATAATAAATCATTATATGAGCGGTGTTTTGGACTTCATGGATGGATTTTTGATATAGATAATAATTTATAATAATTATGTATATAAATATTTTCGGTGGCACCACAGAATGGCCGCCACTGCTATGCCCTATAGGGGGGACCAAACAAGGACAGGATGACAGACATGTTGCACGCACAATTGGGGGAAATGTCATGCATTTTCAATTTGCATTTTGATAGACCACCCAATAACCTTTGTGTCCCGTCTCGTCAACAAAAACAACATATACTGTACGTCCCGTTATGTGTTTTGTCATCAAAGAGCTATGTTTAGGTCGTCACCTTCTCGTCTTCGTCGTGAAAAAAAGGTTTGTAAACGAAATCGTTTCGTCATGGTCATCGTTGATGAAAGCATCAGTGACAGTATTATTAATGTTTTCTTACTCGTGCCTTCACTATTCACTCTGATCAAAGACTTGTGACTTATTTATCGGTGCCAGTTTGCTCGTTTCCACCAGTTAACGCCAGTTATTGTTTTTGTTTCATGTTATCGAGCTAGCAACGCATGTCACACACCAGTCCTTTTGAGGTGCCGGGTAAGACTGAAGAACTTAGAGGAGATCAAAGTAGCCTCACGCTCCGTAGCTTCAGTGCCAAAAAAAAAAAAAAAAAAAAAGATTTTGTCTAATTAAAAGCCTGCCAGGTATACTTAATAAGCTGTTACTAAGGGGACATCATGCATCTCTCTCTTTGATCTCCCGACACAGCTCTGCCCATCGCTGCAGGAGTTAGCGTGCAAAGCTTTTTCCTCCCATATAGACAAAGTACAATAAGGACTGTCAATCACCCCTGACATGTGCGTGAGGGACATACATATAAGCTGTGAGTCACTTGCATGGAAATATGCAATAATTGTTACATTGTTTGTTTAGCCTAACTTGCGTCTCTCTGCTAGACAGTTAATTGTTTTATTGGCTTAAGTAGGCTTTGCAGATGGAATTACCCTTTGTTGTTCAGGGTTCATGCTAAATGTAGGTTCATTTAGGATGATCTAGAAGCCCTAGAAGCAGGCCTCATCAACATGTCTGTACACACTACACAGACAAACGTGGAAAGACTTTGGACTTTTTTTTTTCTTTAAAAAGCCTAATAAGTAGCCTAATACATATTCTAAATATTCACGATCTAATTCTAAAAAGGGAATGATTTTGGTGTCTTTTTAAAGTGTTGGATTGACATTGTTCATTAATATGTTGCAGGAGATTTATGGTATTGTACTGTGGGTCAGGTGAGGACAACAACAGCTAGAAGTAATGTTTGCTAGCTGCTATCATTCCCTGAAAATAGCTTGTGCTTGTTGTGTCCATTGTTTTGAGTTATAGTCATTTTCAGTTCATACAGTATGATAAGGATATTCAGTATTCAGTTTTGTTATTGAAACTGGGATTATTGAAGAGTAAAGTTATTTTAGTGATTTTAGTTGGAATAGTATTGTACATTTCTCAATGGTGATGTTTATCATCTAAGAAGGAGAATATTGTTTTGTAACGTTTCGCACTCCGAGCTGGAATTCAACCCCGATCTCCAGCTCGGCAGACCGGCAGGTAACAAGCAACGCCAAGAGAGCTAGCTCCCTTGGAGGAGCAAGTTACGGCCGGGTCGGTTGCGGGGTCGAGTCCCTCACGTCCCTCAAGGATTAGCTAGGGAATTTTAGCAAAATGTTTGGACCATCTGTGAAAAAATTTACTACCAATAGCTTTCTTCACCAATGTGTTCTTATAGGTGTCTAGAATCACCTCTCAATTTATTTAAACCCAACTCCTCGTGGAAAATCCTGGAGAGCCAATCGAAGTTAAGGAGCCCAGAGGGCTTGGGTGAAAAATATGAAAAGAAATAAAAGTCTTGTGAGGTGTCTAACTAGGGGTTTTCAGGGGTGCTGAATCCATTCCAACCATTATTTTTGAGTAAAAATGTCTCCCTGGCCATCTAATATTGGTATATTGGTTCTTGTTAGTGTATAATCAGTGTATAATCAATGGTAGGGGATTGGGGTGTTGTTGAATTGATTCTATTCTGAAAAAAAATAAATATATATTGCTAAACACTTGATAAGAGTGTACACCTACTGTGCACATGCTCAGTGGGATACACTGTCTGCATGTGGGGAAGGAGCGGGAGTGTTGCATCCTGGAAAATATTTCTGGACGATTTTAAGGTACGGTAGTTTATCTACTTTTTGGCATTTATTTTCCTCTGCTGGCAAAACTTTTGATTACTGTGAATTTAGATGTCAATTTTCTCTAGCCTATTGCTTACATTGAACAACCATTAGTTAAACAATCATGACACTTGTCTTTTAGTAGACAACATGGAAGAGGATTCTGTAGCTTGTGGCTTAAGGTGCTTCATCTGTGGTGGTCCTGAGACTGAGATTCAAAAGCTCTCAAAAGTCACCCAAAAAGGCTATGCACAGATTTTGTCTTATTCTGAGAGTGTGGATGATGCAGCATTAATCAGAAGACTACATGAGGACTGGAAAAACTGAGATGACCCCAAACTAAGATACCATTTGGAATGCAAAACCGAGCTATACAGTCGTGCAAGAGGTATATCCACTGGAAATTGTACGTTTTTTTCACTGTGATGAAAGTTGCCACTTGCAGATTTCAATCCTATTCTATGTTGTGAGTGACATCATAATTTAATAAAAACTTTAAACATAATCTATTCTTCAGAGCAAGATGAGCAAGACCAACGGCCAGGCAGGAAGACAAGACGCAGGGCATTGTCTGGGTCAAGTAGTTCAAGTGCTAGCTGGCACACTTGATCTACCATAATACTTGCATCCTTTGCAATGAAGGTATCAATGTTGGCACATTGAAAAGAAACCATGGCAAGTCTTTTGTATGTAAGATTCAAATGAATTTTGATAATTGTTTTTCTTGCTCCTCATTGTAGGCTTCCACTCAAAGTAAAATAATTTAATCATGCACATACTGTATGTGGCTACCTTTTATCCAGACAGAGCTCGGCAGTATCGTGCACCTGATAATGTCTACCAGGACCAACTGAAAAGGAGTTTGATGCAGAGAGCAAAGCGACGAGGTGATGACTGGGGACGTGAAGTCGCTGGTACTGTCTGGTATTATAGATTTGGTGGCAGAAGAGGCAGTATATCATATTCGATGAAGAAGAGACTTTGAGAACCCTGTTACAAAGTCT
>NC_137619.1:42826377-42883877 GCF_963280865.1 Gymnoscopelus braueri
AGCTCATGCTTCCTTCAGGCATGAGAGCCAACTGACCTTCTTGTCACCTGACAGGGGGGAGTTTCCCTGGTTGGACGTAGCGCGTGGAAGGAACACGTTATTCCAACCAGTTCCCTTCCCCTCCATCAGGCGCCCCGGCTGTCATGGGGGAGGCGGTATAGCGACCAGGATTACTACATGTTTTTGTGAGGGTATTAACTACCCTAGGAGACACGGGGAGAACATGCAAACTCCACACAGAGTAGGCCCTTTCGCCAACCCCACCTAGGGTATGGGCACTGATGACGCGGAGGAGAAGACACGCCCCCAGCGCCCACAGGAGGCTAATATTTAGATGCCATAGAAAGCCCTTCTTGATCTCTCAAGAAGGGCTTTCTATGGCATTTCTATGGCATTAGATGCCATAGAACAGGCTTGTCAAACTCGCGGCCCGCGGGCATTTTGCGGCCCGCGGAAAGGTCCATTGCGGCCCGCGAAGTGATTTGAAAAAAGACCTTTTCATACTAGCTCTAATGGAAAAAAAACGAGAGAGAAAAAAAAGACAAAAAAACGGCGGAGCCGGCAGGCAGTTATCCCCCCCAACCCCCCTTGTCTCTGACTGTGAAGGTCTAATAGTGGCCAAACTTGTTTTGTGAGAACAATGGCCAAGTCATGTCTAAACAATCAAGACAAGAGGAGATCAAGAAATAAATCTAATCACCCACGCTGGCACAAACATCAGTCTAAAAGTGTATAGATCCCTGCTAACCAGCGCTGCCCAGGGAAACAAGGACGAGGAATTTTATTGGCTCACTATTGGATACATAGTAACATCGCTTCTTTAAGGGGACCGTAAGGGTCCATTTGGTTCCATTTGTACGGGTGGTTGCGTCGTTGTGTTTACATGTGCGGTGGAATAACGGCCGTTACGAGTGAAACGCTCAAAAGTTTCACTCGTCCTCTGTCTCTGTTGACAATTTTAATGATATTAGAGATTAAATGATAATAATCTGTTTAGGAAACTCTTAAAAACGCGAATGAATGACTAGTGTCGCCTAGTGTGACATATTCAATGTGCGCTGTCTTCTCAGTCTAGCGTTGCCGAAAATGGCTGATCTACAAGCTCACAACGTGGTGCGAACAGACGCGGTGTGAGCTTGGAGATCGGCCATGTTTGGTGCGTGACACTGTTGTACGATGAAGTATAAATTGCGCTTTTAAAGTGACAGTACACACATTAACCAGTTAACAGTTTCTTCAATATTATTTTCCAAAAGTAAAAAGGTCACTTAAAATGTAGTGCAAGTGATACATTTTGGCTAAAACAAAGACAAAAGAATAGAAAAAATAAATATGCATTTTTTGTTTAAAAAGAGCTGAAGAGACATGGAGATTTTATAGTAATTATTACATTATGAAAGTTACTACTGCTCAGAACCTGGTCCCTGATGTTGACAGGTCAGTTAAAGCAAAGAGATGTCAGGTACATAATTTTTTTGTAAAAAATGATGTTGTTTTGACCTGAGCTTTTACTGTTAGGGTTATTTTTTTCTATTCTAAAACCGAAAAAAAAGCATTGAGTGTCATTATTTTGATTAATTGACATTTTCTGAATTTTTGTTATTGTTCAATAAAAACGACTGAACTGAGTTCATTGTCTGAGTTGCATTGCTGATAATAGGGCCTAAAAAAAATAATGTTGTGT
The DNA here is from genome assembly GCF_963280865.1 of Gymnoscopelus braueri. Taxonomy (NCBI): domain Eukaryota; kingdom Metazoa; phylum Chordata; class Actinopteri; order Myctophiformes; family Myctophidae; genus Gymnoscopelus; species Gymnoscopelus braueri. The sequence continues at coordinate 42,828,062 of NC_137619.1, forward strand.
ACTGTAGCTATTTACTGAAAATATGTATCATTTTTTTATAATCCATCCATCGATTCTTCAAACGCTTATCCGGAGCCGGGTCGTGGGGGCAACAGATCCCGAGGCGTTCCCAGGCCAGTGTGGAGATGTAATCCCCCCATCTGGTCTTTGGTCTGCCCCGGGGTCTCCTTCCAGTGGGACGTGCAATTAATTAATTCATAATTAATTTATATATAATCTTCATAACATGTTTTAAAGTGATATGCTGTAGTTATAGCAGTGACTGAGACAACAGACTGAAAAACAATAATGTATAACTGAATGTGCATGAGCGTGCATGCGTGTCTCCGTGTCTGCGTGCCCAGTGTGCCCACCTCAAGTCACCATTTGACCAATCTTGCCCGGACACCAAAATGAGTTTGACACCCCTGCCATAGAAAGCCCTTCTCTCTCTCTCTCTCTCTCTCTCTCTCTCTCTCTCTCTCTCTCTCTCTCTCTCTCTCTCTCTCTCTCTCTCTCTCTCTCTCTCCTTCACATTGATGTCTAATTGGGTGATTGTCTAATTGCTAATTTCTGTCTGTTTCCCTGCAGTGTCCAGTTTGGGGCCCGTCAGTGTAATGGTGGCCATCTGAGAAGGGAGTGGCATTCTGGCCTTCTCCTCTATTTAACAGGCTGCTCTGGCATGAATAACTTTCTGCCCAGACACCCTGCAGCCGCATGGCCCACTGCATTTGATTTGTTTGTTTTGTTACGGGGCCAGAGCTCAGCTCTGGACCTGTTTTAATGTTCCCCTCTTTTTTCTTCTGCCACTTTTGGCAGTTCTGGCTGAACCGTGCATACGCTTTTTACGAAACTTGGCCATATGGTAGATGGTCATGAAAAACTATCAAGAAATAATTCTCACAATCTTTCGTCAAAAGGTGGCGCTATAGCAAAATGCCAACTTTGAACAGGTACAACTCATGCCCTGTTTGACCTACAGCCATGAAACTTCAATATACATATGCGTCTACTCATAATCAACATCTTTCACACTCTGACTTTTGACCTTTGACCTTTAGATCTCCCACCATTTTGAGTTATATGAAAAACAGTTAAAACCTCCTCCTCCTGGGATTTTTGAGTAATCTGCACGAAACGTTTTACACATGAACTTTGGACCTATGCCGACAAACACGTGCAAAAGATTTTCCATAAGTGAAAAAATGAAGCTTTAATGAGCCAATGAATATTGCAGTTTTATGACAATTATTCATCTGCCCCTAACACATACATGCAGACTCACATTTCTTTGAAACTTTGCGGTAATGTTGAGGGTCATTCCAAATATCACTGAAACCAATCTTACTCCAATTGGTCAAAGGGGGGCGCTATAGCGATTTTTTGAAAATGCAAACTTTAAACAGGCAAAAGTCATGCCTCGTTTGGCCGACAGCCATTAAACCTGCTTACACATGTGCCTTGACTCATGAGGAACACATGTATCACGTTGACCAGTAAGCTCCGCCCTTAGATTGTCCGCAATTTTGAGCAGTTTGAAAAACACTTAAACCCAGGATTTTTCAGCTATTTGCGTGAAACTGTATCATCTGAGTTATCTCCTTTTTCACAGTTTCTTGTCTGTTGGTCCAATGGCTTCTCCCTTAAACGTGTGCCTCGCAACCTGAAAGTTGCCAGTTCAAGCCTCACTTGATGCAGACTCATTGAAGTTGAATTGTAAAAAACATGACTGTATCAATGAATACATGTGCAAACGGTAAAGATAACATGAAATGCTTATTTGAGAGTATGTTTTTTCAATGTATGACGTACTTCATTGTGAAAATAGCCGATCTACAATCTCACAACTTTTCAGATAGCAACGTTTTGTGAGCTTGTAGATCGGCTGCTTTCACTGGTTTCGGTTTCGAGGAGACATACAATTTCTCTATTGGTAAATGGTTTGTGAACGAGTGATCTTAGTGTTAGTGTGAAAGTGTTAGTGTTAGTGTGATTTCTTTTTTCACTGGTTCTGGTCTGTTGGTCCAATGGCGTCTCGCTTCAGCATCAGCCTCTGGATCGCAAGGTCGCCGGTTCAAGCATCACCTCTTGCTGGATACTTTTCAATTGTATCGCACAAAACATGACTGTATCAATTAATGCATGTGCAACTGTTAAAGGTAACATGAAATGCTTCTTGGAGAGATTATGTTTTTACAATGTATGACAAACTTCATTGTGAAAATAGCCGATCTACAATCTCACAACTTTTCAGATAGCAACGTTTTGTGAGCTTGTAGATCGGCTGCTTTCACTGGTTTCGGTTTCGAGGAGACATACAATTTCTCTATTGGTAAATGGTTTGTGAACGAGTGATCTTAGTGTTAGTGAAACAGGGGCTTGGTTCATGACAGAGGGCAAACGTTTATGATCTTCAACAGACAACTTCAGCCTGGATGAAGCTATAGCACTACAGGTAGTGTCTCAGCCTGTGAGTCTGAAGGTTGAGAGTTTGATTCCTGTCAATGGCAATAGGTTGAGCTCTCTGTTTCTCTCACTCTGTCTGTCTATCTGGCTCTGGTAGGTGGGTCATTCCACTTTACAATTGCATCGCACAAAACATGACTGCATCAAATAATACATGTGCAATTTTTTAAGATAACATGAAATGCTTATTTGAGAGTATGTTTTTACAATGTGTGACATACTTCATTGTGAAAATAGCCGATCAACAATCAAACAACATCTTGTAGATCGGCTACTTTCACTAGTTCGTTCTAAGGAGACAAAAAAAATTCTTTATTGCTAAATGGTTTGTGAACCAGTGATCTAGAGTAGTTCGGGACACAGAGGCTTGGTTCATAATGGACGGAAATAATTATAGATGTCAACAGATACTGTCAGGGAGGCCATATATCTAGCTCAATGAGAAGAGAGGCAGCCTGTGAGTCCGTAGGTCACTAGTTCGATCCCTGTCCCCGACAATGTATTGAGGTGATCATGATTTGGCTTTCACATAGTGTTTCTTGAGGATAGACTTAGGCGTTGTTTTACTGAGGTTAGTGTTAGTGAGGGTTTAAAATGCTCATTTTTAATTTTATGGTATAAGTCTAATTATAATACTACAATTCATTTGTGTCGTCTAGATGAAATACAAAAATATTTTCATGTGAAATCAACTGGTTGCATTGCATCCATGTTGATAAAAAGTAGTACTTTAGTCAATTAGAACACTACAATCTAATATTTAATTCAGGCAATGTGAAACCACATGTTGCTTTTCACTTGGTACAGTAAGTAGCTCAACAAGTTCATGACCCAGTTCAAGTCCTGGGTAATGTGGAATAGAAATCTCAATGCCTACTCAGGCATTGTGTTGTGTGGATTAGAAACACATGATTGAAGAAATGTTTCCATTCTCTTTATAGTTGCCACAATTCACTCTCTATTGTTTTCTCTTTCTCTCTCTCTCTTTCTGGTGATTTATATTGCATTTGGTGTGACAGTGGTGTAAGTGGAGCTTAAATCTACAATATAGACACAATCAAAGAGAGGGTTTGAGGTCAAAGATACACTTTATTTAATACAAACATTAAGAGAATGAGAACACTAAAATGCAAAACTGATATGGAAAAAGGAAAAACAAATATTGATGGTAAAACGAGAAGACAATTTTTAAACAATAACATGAAATGCTTTTGAGAGTAGTTGTTTTTTATGTATGACATACTTTCTTGTGAAAATAGCCGATCTACAATCTCACACCTTTTTAGATAGCAACGCATTGTGAACTTGTAGATCGACTATTTTCACTAGTTTCCATTCCAAGGAGACAAAAAAAAATATTTATTGGTAAATGTTTTGTGAACCAGTGATCTAGAGTAGTTAGAGTCCTGTCTATCCAATTGTTCAGTCCGTACTGCGGCCATAGCTGAGTGGTTAGTGAGCCCGACTAGGTAGCCAGAGGCCCGAGTTGCCCCAGGTACGATTCCAGGCCAGGCCAGCGAATGTGTTGATGAAATGAAATTTGTCCCTGAGCAAGACTCTTAACCCCTAATTGCTCACAGGCCCTCATTGGTAACAAGACCGCAAGGACTTTCATGAACAGACCTGTTAAAAGAATTATCCTTATCCTTTACACTGTCTACCCGCAAGTCTGTAGGTCCCTGGTTCAAACCCCAATTTAACCAGTCCAAATATAATTTACTGAACAAAAATCATGACTTTGTTAATTAATGCATGTTCACTTCTTCTCACTCTGTCACTGCCTCTCTCTCACTCTGTCACTGCCTCTCTCTCACTCTGTCACTGTCTGTCTGTCTGTCTGTCTGTCTGTCTGTCTGTCTGCCTCTCTCTCACTCTGTCACTGTCTGTCTGTCTGTCTGTCTGTCTGTCTGTCTGCCTCTCTCTCACTCTGTCACTGTCTGTCTGTCTGTCTGTCTGTCTGCCTCTGTCTGTCTGCCTCTCTCTCACTCTGTCACTGTCTGTCTGTCTGTCTGTCTGCCTCTGTCTGCCTCTCTCTCACTCTGTCACTGTCTGCCTCTGTCTGCCTCTCTCTCACTCTGATAACAATGGTGGCCAATCACAGTACATCGACATTCGCTGCACTGTGATTGGCCACTGTGATTGGCACTGTGATTGGCCCCCCAAAATATTATTTTGGGGGGAAAGCCGATCTACAAGCTGGATTAGGGGAGATTGGGGTCAAAAGTAACAGGGGGCAAACGTAACACACTCAATAATTCTAATCAGAAATAAGCTAGAGGGGTGAGACTTCTTGTGCACATGCTCAGTAGGGTCCTGTATCTGCCTATGGAAGGGTAGAATGATCATTTCATTTCAGCAGAAGTTTTCAACAAAAACAGATTTTGAGGTGTAAACTTTTTTTTTTTTAAGGTACAGTATTTTCCTTCTGCTGTCTAAAGTTAAGATGACAGCTAATTTAAACTTACATGAATTGTATCTCTATGTCATTGGTCATAAATTTACGTTTTTAATTAAACTATTGTGACACTGCATGCATTCAATTGGCATGCCCTTCATTAATCACTCATCATGTACATATCTTTTTTGTCTCTCAAGTTTCCTTGTTCCAGTATTCCGTTGGCATTTTATCCTTGATGTTTCTGTCAAAAGCCTTTAACATGTAATTATCATGTCTAATAAATCAAAAACAAATCAAGTGTAGCTCGTAGGGTGTCTTGTTACATGTGCATGCCTTGGACTTTCTCATCAACAGCAGAATACCTGATCACCTTAATGGAATCTACCATACCGTACCTTGCCAAAGCAAACAGTTTAGCTGGTAGAACTTGATCTCCTTCTGTCCTCAAGTAACACTGTCTTTTGAAAAGCCAGCAATCTCTATATTAGCCCTATGATGTATAATACGCACCCACTCACCTTTGCAGCTAAGTGGCCCCTTTGAGGTTGAACTGAAGCACTGTCTGTACTTACTTACTGCCCTTTATGCCGGCTGGCATGTAGGGCAGCAACAAAGGATCTCCACTCCTGTCTGTTCTGGGCCAGCGTCTTTATAGAACCCGCAGGTGTGATGCAGGTTCTTCAGCTCTCCCTCCACTGTCCTATGCCAGGTGTTCTTGGGTCTACCTCTCTTACGTTTACTGTCTGGTGTCCAGTGAAGGGCAGTTTGGGTGATGTTGTCCTGCTCTCTACGGATTACATGCCCAATCCATTTCGACCACCTTCTTATAAGGATGGTCCTTTGTTGCTGTTTCTGTAACAAGATATTTTGTACGGTACTCGGTTGTTAGACCTGTGCCCAACCCCCAACTTGGATGACCAGTGGATCGCTCTTTGTCAGTCCTCTACCCCTCGACCTGTCCAGCATGGGTGACCCTACCAGGAGAATATTGCTCCCGCTGGCATAGCTCTATGGGCCACTGAGGTACGCAAGCCCCTCTACCACGGCAAGGTGACGATACTCAGAGAGGGATCCTCAGAGAGGACTGTCTATACTGAAATGTGCAGCACATTGGAATAGACCCTATGACACATTAGGAGTCCATTAGTATACATTTAGGTACATTTAGGTACTCATGACAAGAGTCTTTGAGCCAAGAGAGACAGAAAACGGAGTGGCACACTTGTAGAGAGGACAGTTTACCATGTGAAGGAAGGAGGTGATGTTGATGTAGTAAGCAAGCACAACAGAAAGTCTGTATACCTTCCTTATACAACATCATATAACTTTTCAAGCATAAACTAGCGACGCATGATCGCATCACGTTGTGAATGTAGGCTGCCAATCAAAGTAAAAAAAAGCTTTCTATCACAAAAGAGCTGTTTGTTTAGCTATCTGAAGAACGTTAAACTGCAAACTGTATGTTGTTTGGTGAGTTGCATCAACAATGTCTAGTTATCTAAAGTATGGCAATAATAATCGTATACTGTCCTATCCTATTCTATACTTTAGTCATATGATTATGTCATGCAAAAATAACGATCTACAAGCTCACAAGTCACAAAGTGTAGTTGTGATTGTTGTGTCCTTGTGGATCTTCTATTATAGCAATGAATGATCATTTCTCCCAATAATGAAATCCCCAGGACACCAGGGTTAAAGTGGTTAAGTGTTATGCATCTTTCCTGGTGCCCATTGGGGCTTTAAGGACTTTTATAACAATTATGTAGGCAATCTAGGCATCACAATATTATTGTTTCAGTCACAGTGTTATTGTTTACTGATTTATCAAAATGTTGACAGGGTCATACATAGCTGTTATTAAAACAACCGAATGACTTCGCTGTTACAATAAAACAAAGTTCTGATTACATGCAGACTCATTTTTGCATGTAATCATGTTCATACTTCACCCATTTATAATAGTCCTCTACTACTGCTTCTTTTTTTATTACGGGGCCAGAGCTCAGCTCTGGACCTGTTTTAATATTGTCTGTATTCTTCTGTTTCCGCCACTTTTCGCAGTTCTGGGTGAACCGTGCTGTCGCTTTTTACGAAACTCGGCCATATGGTAGATGGTCATGAAAAACTATCAAGAAATAAATCTTTCGTCAAAAGGTGGCGCTATAGCACTCAATTGAAAATGCCAACTTTGAACAGGTACAACTCATGCCCTGTTTGACCTACAGCCATAAAACTTCAATACACACATGCGTCTACTCATGATGAACAACTTTAACCCTCTGACTTTTGACCTCTGACCTTTAGATCTCCCACCATTTTGAATTATATGAAAAGCAGCTAAAATCTATCTCCTCCTGGGATTTTTGAGCAATCTGCATGAAACGTTTTACACATGAACTTTGGACCTATGCCGACAAACCTGTGCAAAAGATTTTCCATAAGTGAAAAAATTAAGCTTTAATGAGCCAATGAATATTGCAGTTTTATGACAATTATTCATCTGCCCCTAACACATACATGCAGACTCACATTTCTTTGAAACTTTGCGTTAATGTTGAGGGTCATTCCAAATATTACTGAAACCAATCTTACTCCAATTGGTCAAAGGGGGGCGCTATAGCGATTTTTTGAAAATGCAAACTTTAAACAGGCAAAAGTCATGCCTCGTTTGGCCGACAGCCATTAAACCTGCTTACACATGTGCCTTGACTCATGAGGAACACATGTATCACGTTGACCAGTAAGCTCCGCCCTTAGATTGTCCGCAATTTTGAGCAGTTTAAACCCAGGATTTTTCAGCTATTTGCGTGAAACTGTATCATCTGTGTGATCTACTTTTTCACAGGTTCTTGTCTGTTGCTCCAATGGCTTCCCCCTTAAACGTGTGCCTCATGACCGCAAGGTTGCCGGTTCAAGCCTCACTTGATGCAGACTCATTGAAGTTGAATTGCAAAAAACATGACTGTATCAATGAATACATGTGCAAACGGTAAAGATAACATGAAATGCTTATTTGAGACTATGTTTTTTCAATGTATGACGTACTTCATTGTGAAAATAGCCGATCTACAATCTCACAACTTTTCAGATAGCAACGTTTTGTGAGCTTGTAGATCGGCTGCTTTCACTGGTTTCGGTTTCGAGGAGACATACAATTTCTCTATTGGTAAATGGTTTGTGAACAAGTGATCTTAGTGTTAGTGTTAGTGTGAATTCTTTTTTCACTGGTTCTGGTCTGTTGGTCCAATGGCGTCTCGCTTCAGCATCAGCCTCTGGATCCAAGGTCGCCAGTTCAAGCCTCAACTCTTGCTGGCTACTTCTCAATTGTATCGCACAAAACATGACTGTATCAATTAATGCATGCGCAACTGTTAAAGGTAACATGAAATGCTTCTTGGAGAGAGTATTTTTTGCAATATATGACAAAATTGTGAAAATAGCCGATCTACAATCTCACAACTTTTCAGATAGCAACGTGTTTCTGAGCTTGTAGATCGGCTGCTGTGTTATCTCTTTTTTCACAGGTCTTGTCTGTTGGTCCAATGGCTTCTCCCTTAAGTGAGTGCCTCATGACTGCAAGGTTGCCAGTTCAAGCCTCACTTGATGCAGACTCATATAAGTTGAATTGCAAAAAACATGAATGTATCAATGAATACATGTGCAAAGGGTAAAGATAACATGAAATGCTTATTTGAGAGTGTATGTTTTTGCAATGTATGACATACTTCATTCTGAAAATAGCCGATCTACAATCTCAAAACTTTTCAGATAGCAACGTGTTTCTGAGCTTGTAGATCGGCTGCTTTCACTGGTTCACTTATATCTTCAACAGACAACCTCAGCCTGGACAAAGCTATAGCACTATAGTTAGTGTTGCAGCCTGTCAATCCGAAGGTTGAGGGTTTGATTCCTGTTAATGGCAATAGGTTGAGACGTCCAATCAATCCATTCTGCTTCCATCTCTCTCTCTCTTCAATCTATTCCGTTTCCATGTCTCTCACTCCGCCCTTAGATTGTCCGCAATTTTAAGCAGTTTGAAAAACACTTAAACCCAGGATTTTTCAGCTATTTGCGTGAAACTGTATCATCTGTCTGATCTCTTTTTTCACAGATTTTATCTGTTGGTCCAATGGCTTCTCCCTTAACACATTGACCGCCGGGCCCGTAGTTCTACGGGCCGTTAAATCCAACGGTTAAGCGCCGATCCCGTAGCCTACGGGCTGTGGTGCTTTTTCCTTTTTTTCGATTTTTTTTTTTTTTTTTTAATTTTCTAGGTGGACCATTTTCAGTGTAACACCACCCGAAGTCAACCGGAAGTGCGATCCCGTTTTTTGTTTCCCGTCTGCCTCCATTCTAAGTCGTACACAAAAAGCCCTGTAAAAGCCCCTGTAAACATGTAGTTTTTCATCCTCGCATTTCCCATGTTAACATAAACGGTCAGAACTCAAACATGGCGGCTCCGTTTGACACGTGGTTTGGACTGGTACACGCAGGGAGATGTCGCCGATGTAAACAGACCGTGTACGGCTCAATCTTAAGGATTTTAACAAGATCTATGGCGACGTGAAAAAAACAAAAAACAACAATAAAACGTTGGCACTGGTGAGTACATTATGAGATTAACCTCTGGCGGTCAATGTGTTAAGTGAGTGCCACACGACCGCAAGGTTGCCGGTTCAAGCCTCACGAGTGTTCTATGCTTCTATGGCTTATTCTGCAAATTACTTATAGTTTCTTCTTTCTTTTTTCTCTCTGCAAAACCTGGCCCCGTGTTATCGCTGCTTGCAGCTATATTTTTGCTTTGTCTTTGCATCCACCACTTCACAGTGCATACATACACAACTGATTACTGACACTGACCTTTGTACATTTTCAGTAATCATTTGACATAAGTTTAATAAACATAAATGTTCTACTTTAAAGCAGTGTGGGCTCTCTCCTTTGTTGCAAGCATTGAGCCGTGTGTGTGTGTGTGTGTGTGTGTGTGTGTGTGTGTGTGTGTGTGTGTGTGTGTGTGTGTGTGTGTGTGTGTGTGTGTGTGTGTGTGTGTGTGTGCGCGTGCGCGCGCGTATGCGTGTGTGTGGTGTGTCAACAACACTGGACTGGACTAAAACTCCAGGGGAAACTTGCATGTCTTCCCTCTGCTGATCACTCTGTCTCCCACTCATTTCTTAAGAACACTGCACTCAATGGGTTATAGGTGCAGACGTTGTTTTTTATATTTGGCAGCCTAGGTCCTAGGACAGGACACACAGACTGATTGTTAAAGGGTTCCAACAACAGGGGATGCCCAAAAAGGAGGCAAAAAGACTGACAAAGTATTGCACTGTCTCTACTATAATTGGCAGCCGCCACATATGGCGGAGACGCTGTTATTTATACCCATAGAGTACTGAGTGACATGCTTATTGTATCATGAAGACACATGCCATGATTTTGTGAATGTAATCTTACTGCACCTATATAATAATAATAATAATATTTGTGTCCTTGTATGCTCTCCTTTGTGTGGACATAAATAAATGGTTAAAGTGCGTGTGTGTGTGTGTGTGTGTGTGTGTGTGTGTGTGTGTGTGTGTGTGTGTGTGTGTGTGTGTGCGTGTGCGTGTGTGTGTGAGAGAGAGAGCGTGAGCGCAGGACGAGCAGGATTTCAACAACAACATTAAACCATCAACATACAATACTACGCCAGGGGCTCTTTGTCTCATAATCCGCCTCAGGCTCCGATCAAAGTTCACAGGGTGTTGTCTTATATCGCTGTCAGTTTTCTTCTCGTTTTTAAAATGTCTTTGGAACGCCTTTGAAACATTGCACCTGCCGCCACTGTTCACAGCATACAATACTGATTAAGCAATATTAGCCTACATGAGAGGGTGTGTGTTACCCTATATCAACATTACGTTTCGTTTTGACACCACATAAAAAAAAATATTGCCAATGGATTTTGATTGTTCATAAATAATATTGTCTGTTACATCAGGACATTGTAATGATCATTAGGCTCAGAGCAATAACCCAACTATCTCCGAGACTCCTTCCCCGGTCAGAGTTTGAATGAATGTGGAATTATTTTGCATACAGATGTGAGGGTACTTACATTACATTACATTACATTACATTACAGTCATTTAGCAGATGCGACTTACAATAAGTTAAAAACGCGGGCAAAAATCCTTGATTATGCGGGCTAAAATCCTTGATTATGATAGATTTTGCGATGAAATATGCAGGGTTTTTATGTGATTTTATGCGGCGAAATTGCGTGAAGTTGCAAAATATGCGGAAAGTTGCGAGAGATGCGCCGCATATTTTACATATTATGCGATGCTATGCGATGCACATATTATACGATGCTATGCTATGCGATGCGCATATTATGCGATGCTATGCGATGCGCATATTATGCGATGCTATGCGATGCGCATATTATGCGATGCGATGTGCATATTATGCAATGCGATGTGATGCAGCCTTTTTGAAAAAAAATTACCCCCGCATAATTATGCGCCATTTTGCTGATTATGCAGTAAATTATGCGATCGCATAATCGCATTTTTCTGGAGGGTCTAATAAGTGCATTCAACATAGGTAGGCAAGGAAACTACTAATCACCAGAAGTCTTAAGTGCATTCTCTTCTAAAACAAGCAACTAGAGCAGTGGTAACCAACCTTTTCAAGCCCAAGAGCACATTTTATTTCCAATTGTAAGCCGTGATCTACCACTAAAATATGTTTTTAAAAAAACACTTGTCACGATTGCAATTTCTGACAGGCTCAATGCATGTGCATACATCCACACAAAGACTAGTAGTTTAAATAAGAATAAAGATGATAGTTATATAATAAATGCCTAAATATTAAGAAAAACGTATTATTAGAAATACAAATAAACTTCTTTGTTGAGTTATTTTTAAATAAAACAAAACACAAAGGACATGAAGTAAATTGCTTTTACAGATTTCTTCTCTTCAATGCACAATATTTAGTTTCTCAGTTCTCAATTTCTCAGAATTTTCACATTTACAGATATTCTGTTCAAATGACATAAATGCATCCATGACCATATATTTGCAGAGATATGGTGACAGATACAATACTCTCAGGATCAGCCGACCTTTAATGAGACTTCTGTGACTGCACATTATCTGAAGCCTTTTGAAATCTGGTTGATACTTAGTGAATGCCAGTCTGAGGCAGTCATTAAGATGTGAGTCAGTCATACGAGTTCTAAACTTGGATTTTATTATTTTCAAGTAGGCATGCAGCTTAAGTGCACAAGACACAATCAGGGGATACTTCACAAGTGACCTGGTTTCTAGCTCTGCCCTCCAGTTGGTAGTCAGTAGTTCAAAAATCTCCATTTCAACACCTGTAGTTAATGCAAACACATCCTGCATTTTAACTGACAGCTGTTCAATGTCAATGCTGAGGAAAGGGTTTAATACAAAAGCAGCTACTTAACTCATGCCTTGTACCTCAACAAATCTATGGCCAAATTCTGATTTCAGTTTGTTCAATTGGGCACAGAATTGTTCCATGCACTGCAGAGTCAGTGCCAGTGCTCATTGACATTTTCAGATCCTTCTTTAAGAAGATTAGTTAACATTCTTTGAAAAGTTATGATTTTTTCCCATTCCAAGTGGCTATGAGTGACTTACAAAGTTTGCGGGCCTTGGGTAGACAACCCGGCCTGGCGGAGATTGGCGGAGATCTGCGCTCTGAGGAGGACCATTCTAGTTAAGGCAGTCCATCAATTCTACATGGCTCAGCCCTTTAGTAACTCTTGCCTTAATTTCTCATACATCACAGGCAACACACTTGTGCTCAGTGGTGTAAAGTAACTAAGTACATTTACTCAAGTATTGTAGACTTTTGAGGTATTTTACTTTACTGGAGTATATCCAATATTCAATATTTTTACTCCACTACGATTATTTCAAAACTTTAGTTACTAGTTACTTTGCAGATATAAATTTAAATGTATTATATTATAAATCATACATTAACCACTTTAGCCCTATTTTATAACTATCTGAAAATAGCTGATCTACAAGCTCACAACATGCATCGCAACGCGTTGTGAGCTTTCAGATCTGCTATTTTCAAACATATTTGTACTTTTACTTTTGGTACTTTTACTCAAGTCAAGTAACATTTTGAACACAGGTCTAAAAAGTATTTCTACATTGTGGTATTGCTACTTTTACTTAAGTAAAATATCTGAGTACTTCTTCCCCCACTGCTTGAGCTCTGCTGCGATGGCACTTTGTAGTTGTAGAACACTGTTTGTAGATTTAAATCCAGCGTTCTCCACCACTGAAAAGGCTTGCATGTCACGAGACTGCGCTTGTTATTTCTTGAGCGTGACTCGCGAGTTGAATTGTGTGTGCGCGGAAAGTGCAGGAAAACAACGACGCATGGCTACCCTTCGACCAGCGTTGCCAGATTTTGTGAGAGAAACAAGTAACCAGGTCTATGAAAAGAAGTCCAAAATAAGCGACTAGGGCAGTTCAGTCAAACTTTATTGTCGAATGTTGTTTTAGAGCAGTGGTTCACAAACATTTTCATGTCAAGGACCCCCAATATATTCAAGCGACTTTACAGAAAAACAAGCCCAAAGTAGCTTATAATAAGCAGACTTGGCAACACTGCCTTGGACGCACTGCTCTAGTCTACACTACACAAATTGTGATGGCTGCCCGTCTGCCACCGGGCCCACCCCGCGATCGACTTAGAAGGCTTTGATGATCTACCAATAGATCGTAATCGACTGGTTGGTTACCCCTGAACTAGAGTATACCTAGCGCTAATTTAATTGACTATATTTAAATGTACTAAATGTACTAAATTTAAATTTAAAACACACTTATGAGTGAGTACCCTCCTCTGTGCCAATGTTGGCTTGGCCTACGGTTGCCTACCCTTGCTTTAAAGAAAGCCAAGATTCTAAATGTCTGAAATCAGTCGTGGCGACTGAGGACTTAAATCCATGAGTATTAGTGTCGTCTATGCTATGCTTTCACCATTCATTCCAGTCAAACTCCACAGGGTGTGACTTTAGCAGTGATGGAAATAAACCAAGTACTGTACATATCAGTGTTCACTTCGTCGACTAAAAGTATGAAGAATTCATTTTCGTCGGCTACCTTTTTTCACTGACGAAAACTAAACTAAAAATACATAAAAACGAGACTATGTTTCTTATTTTCACATAATTTTTATTGAAGATTTCAGTTGTACAGGAGAATAAACAATGACAAAGGACTCTTCAGATTTTCTGTGAAACAAAAAACAAACGCACAAGACAAACACAAACCCCCCCACCCGCCCAAATATATTGACAATTTTGTCAACAAATAAAAACTATAGACTAAAATGTTAGGGAGGGAATAGAGGAGAATAGATCCAGTAGAACTAAGACAAGTCATTTTATGCTTGGCTGCGCTTGGGTGTCACGCTACGAAAATAGCCGATCTACAAGCTCACAACACAGCCCCTGATCTCCTGCTGCTATGGTTCAGCACTGCTTTGGGTCGCTGAAAACAGACGTCAGTAGCTTACTTTACAACGGCATTGTAAGGATTCAAGTCGTTCACGTACCTTCTATTCAGTATCAAGCTTGTGATGGACATTTTCATAAATATTGCATTTTTTACCTTGGACATAATTATTTATTTATTTTACCAGAAATACATAGGCCTAAGATCTACAAGCTCACAACACATCACAACAATTGGGATGTAATGGTTTAAGTTTTTAGCAATTCTGAAGAAAACCTTGGAGACTAGAAGGCATTCTAAAGTCTACTGTGTTTGGGATTTCAATAATGAAGTCTGATATCAGTACAAGACAGCGTTTTTATCCCAAAAAATTGCCACTTAGCTGCAAAGGTGAGTGGGTGAAAACTTTACATCATATAGTCTCTGTTGGGTGGAAACCTCATATATCCAGAACTGTTACTTTTCACGATTCAAATTCAAAAACGGCAAAAGTAGCAGATCTACAAGCTATATACAATTAAATATTGGCATTTAAGTTCAGGAAAGCAACACAAATGAAATACATGTCCATGAATTCAAGACTTCATGCCATGGGCTGAGTACTTCATAGAAAACTTTTAATACCGTGAACTACCCCTTTAAGGAGAACTCTATGAACCAGGGCCAGAATATGATGTCCCATTGTGTACCAGTTATTATGCTGTCACTTCTGTCACTATTCATCATCATTGTACTTTATGTGCCAAGATTCTTCCGCTCGCTGTTGCTGGCATCTTAAGAATTTTCAAACACACCCACCTCAACAGGAATGATTTTAATTAATTATTTCTAATCGTTCCTGGACCAACAATCAATGTTGTAGATAATCTGTCAAAACAACCTGTCAAAATAAGCACGCATTGTCTCACACACACACACACACACACACACACAGGCACGCACACACACACACACACACACACACACACACACACACACACACACACACACACACACACACACACACACACACACACACACACACACACACACACACACACACACACACAAGAATGACACAAACCATATGTTGCCACTGTTTAATATCACTACACATTTTATGAGTGCATAACAACACTCACTATTTAATAAAGATTAATCTCCTATATTAAAAATACCTAGTGGGCGGGCGGACGGTGGACGTCACAAATGTAACATTCGGACTTGCGAGGCGCACTGTTCCGATCCGCACCAAACTTGGTGCAAACGCTGTTCATGGGTGTGCCATGATAATAGTCACGCCCAAAAAACTATATTGCACACATATGGCCCACTACAGTGTTTAACACATCAAATGGCCATAACTCGGTTACCATTATTGCTCTGATCAGCGCAATATAGGGCTGGATTTGAAGGCCGTACAGCAGCCTAAAATCAAGTTTTATATAAGTGCAAAAAGCAGTCATTATTTAAACAAGGATAATCAATCCCAGACAGGGTGATTAGGGTGAGTACCCTTGGGTACGAAAGAAAATCACTTACCCTACCTTTTTAAAGGATAAAACAAAACAAAACAAACAATAATTCAACATGCCATTTTGTCAAAATCATCATACACAAATAAAATGAGTTCACATTACAGGCTACAGCATAACCAATAATTCATTCTTAGAATATGGCTCATACAATCACACTGCAGATCAGATTACAGATACAATTTTTATCCACTTATTCAAAGACTTTCTACACAGTCCAGTTGATATCCTCTTTTCATCTCCATCTTGTTGACCAGTCCTGTCCACATCTCCGGTGTCCTCGTAAGTCATATAAGAGGCGATGACATAACCACTTAAACCCCAGCTGCAACGTGTTGTGAGCTTGTCGATCAGCTGTTTTCAGAGAAAGCTTTCCCCATAACAGAAAACAGAAAAGACATTAGTATAGAGCCCTGAGAAACTTAGCTTTAACCTTAAGTGGTTAAAGCCCAATCTGTAACTTTCCAACACCTATAGGCTACGCCTTTCCCCTTTTCTTCATTTGTCGAGACACCTGTTCTGTTTTCTAATCTCTTTCTTACAGCAATATTTCACCATCTTTTCCTGACTCACACCCTGGCCTAATTTAGCGACAATCTTGATTACAAAGTTTCACCCAATCTGTGATTTGAGATTTGTTTCTCCATTATTCCTCCTCTTACTCCTTAAAGGATCACGTTACCCATTTTCAACCTTATCTTCATATAATTGGTCCTTACTAATGCTCATTATTACACAGCTTGGTTGAATGCTTGATTCTGATTGGTCAGTCACTGAATTCAGTGGTGTGTTATTAATGAATAATGACCGATGAGCCCCGCTGTCTAATCAAAGACTCAGAGCACCTGCTGCACTGCTTGATTTTGTGCCGTATCCAACATGGCAGCCATGTAAACAAACACACAATGGCCGCGTTTCCCAAAGAGATCCTGCGTAAGGAGTTACGTGCGGTCCTTATGAAGGCTCCAGTCCGAAGGTTGGCTTAAGTTACGGGTGTTTCCCAAAAGCGCAAGCCACACCGGCTACGCTGTACCTTAAGCAAGCACGTAAGGTCGGAGCTGTCCTGTCTTGCCAGACTAACCGATTGTTCCACAGAGTTTGGCTGTAACTAACTATCTATCTATCTATCTATCTATCTATCTATCTATCTATCTATCTATCTATCTATCTATCTATCTATCTATCTATCTATCTATCTATCTATCTATCTAGTAAATATATAGCTAGCCTATATGTAAACATGGCGAGGGCAACAGCTTCTGTCACTTTGTGTGGGGAGTAGGGACTTTCATAATAACGTTTAAACATACAAACTTCGAAATTAAACAAAAATGTTTAGCTCAGCATCATCCTCCTATAATTTGACAAACCTCTGTCCTCTGTCGTGCGTGGACCGTGGTGTCATGGAAAGCTGCCCGGTTCTCCTCAGTGACTGGAGCAATTGCTCTGAATTTGCACACAGCCATTGACCATTACCATCTGAACTGAACTGCGAAGCCCGTTTCTCAATTTCATCAAATCTCAGCAGATTATTAGCGTTTATGTGTCAAACAATGGGAGATAACTGCCAGGTTTCGCGCGACAAACAGCAAGGTCTATGAAAACAACGGCAAACGACGTGAGCCCTACAAGCAACAATAGGGCTGGCAAAGTTCGCTTGGGTGTGATGGTCTATTGTGGAACCTTGGGCCGTCAACCTTTACTTTATAGAGTGCAGTCAGAAGGCAGGCCTTGATAGCCACAGCTTTGATATACTGAATGTAAAAGATAAAGACTTCAGAATTCTCCAGGCGCTCAACTGAACGCTTGTTTGCATGCAGACTTTGATGTGGAGCGAATTGCCTTCGTGATATATCAGATCGTATTGTTTTTAATATAGTTAATTTGCTGTTCCTTTATTCACATATTATAGAGGGAATCTCCCTTGTTTGTCAATAAAGATGCCTTGCTCATGTGAACGGTAATTTCTGTGTATGTCGTCTATAAACTGGACTTTTATTATTATGGGTTTTATTGAACCAAGAGTGACAGGGCTGCCACGGCACATCAGCTGGTGACCCCGACCGTGACCCTGTCCAGTCCAGACGACCGCTGGATCCATAAGATTCAAATAACAATTTGCCCATACACTATGTGCTACAATTCCTTGGGGCCCCAGGAAGGGTACACGCGGTGCTATATGTGAATTGTATTATATCAAATTTAGCTCAATTGTTAAAAATAATGTGTAATGTATATTTGCATGTGAAGTCACCACTGAACAGCAGATTGAATGACCTTTATGTATTAATACTTAGGCTCTGTACTCCCTATACCCCATGATGTCCCATTAGCGTGGCTGGGTGGACCGAGTTGATCCTCCCAGCAACTGTCTCTCTGTATTCTATGATCCTATAGTCTACTGAGACACTAAACTGTCTCTCTGTATTCTATGATCCTATAGTCTACTGAGACACTAAACTGTCTCTCTGTATTCTTTGATCCTATAGTCTACTGGGACACTACACTGTCTCGCTGTATTCTATGATTCTATAGTCTACTGAGACACTACACTGTCTCTCTGTATTCTATGATTCTATAGTCTATACTGAGACACTACACTGTCTCTCTGTATTCTATGATCCTATAGTCTACTGAGACACTACACTGTCTCTGTATTCTATGATCCTATAGTCTACTGAGACACTACACTGTCTCTCTGTATTCTATAATCCTATAGTTTACTGAGACACTACACTGTCTCTCTGTATTCTATGATCCTATAGTTTACTGAGACACTACACTGTCTCTCTGTGTTCTATGATCCTATAGTTTACTGAGACACTACACTAGCTGCGTTTACACAGCTCTCTAATCCGCAAACCACGCCGGGTTCATGGGAGAAGATAGCGTGTAGCCTAAGTTGTGTCGTTATGTGTCGTTGTTTGTATTTATATGTTGTCGAAGAAGGTTTAGACTGACAGTGCGGTCTTGACAAAAATATACACTGTGACCGAGTAAAGGTTTAGACTGACAGTGAGGTCTTGACAAAAATATACACTGTGACCGTAAAGGTTTTAGACTGACAGTGCGGTCTTGACAAAAATATGTATACACTGTGACCGAGATGTGTAGGCCGGCTCTGTGGCCTAGGGAAGACCCCTAAATAGTACTAGAGTGTGTCGTGTATGTTATTGGTATATTGTGTCATTGTTAAGTGTACATGTTTGTGTCTACTGTAAGTAGGAGGCGTGCTGCCACAGATTGTATGGTCCGTTCTGTATGTGTTCGTTACACCACCGGACACGTCCCCAATTGAACGCCTGACCAATTGAGAGGTGCTGCAGCTGTATGTGTGTCCCACTTTGGGGTAAGTGTTAGAGGTGAATGCATTAGGAATTGTGAGCGTATGAATGACAGGCGCACCCACTTTATACATTAGGACCGTGGTTCAACATATTTCATATGTGCCCCTCGATCGCTTGCCGTTCCGAGGTCCATATATGTAATTGGGTTGAACACAAATTATATAGTTCTGCTTGGGGTGGCCTTGTAGAGTACTACTGATTCTGGTTACTGTGGTGCATTCACAAGTGCATGGCTGCGTACCATTTTGAGTCTGACTCAGTGGGGCACAGCTTCACATAGAGGGAGAGAAATAGTCTTCTTTCAATCTATTAGAATAGACTGTTGAAAGAATAGGGGGGATGGAAGGCGCTTTGACCTTCACTCCTTACCACCTACAGGAGTGCACCCCCCCCCCCCCCACACTCTGATAAGAGTCCCACAACACAGCCCCTGAAAAGGAAAACAAAGGCTTGTTTTGACAGAATTCCAGTGGTAGCTGAGGGCCCACAATCTATACATTTTTGTTGGGGGTTATTTATGATAGACAAGTATAAATAATGTAGCATTGGACAGTGGAAATAAATCTGGTCGAAATTAGTGACCCAACGTAAGTGTGTATATCAACTAAATTATCTATAGAATAATAAAATAAATGCAGAAATAATGTACTGTGACCAAACCAGGTTGTATCCTTAATACTTCTACAAGCTTGTAGATCTGCTATTTTTTGTTACAGGTATGAACAGTCTGAAAATATCCAAAAAAAGAAAAAAAAGAAAAAATTAGGGACACTGATAACTAGGACATTTAACCTGTAAATTAGAAACATGGAGTCAGTTATTTTGAAAAAAAAAAGAAGAGAAAAGCGAGGTCAGAGTGGAGGAGAGGAATATGTTGTTCAAATAAATTAGTTTATTCAGAAAATTCTGCAGGATAATATAAAACAAGAGTTCGCATACGTGGCAATAATATAAAAGTAGAGGCAAAGCATAAAGGTGCCATTTTTTATGTAAACACGCATAGAGTGAGAGTGTTGTAGACACTGAAATGAATATCAGTAAGTCTAATATGCTTGTATAACAAGGAGGACCAGCCAGCAGAAGCCGTGAATAAGTTAGTAGAGTGTCGGTTTCAATAATATTAATATTATTAATAAATTAATAAGTGTAATAATAATAATAATAATAATAATAATAATAATAATAATAATAATAATAATAATAATGACAATAATAATGACAATAATAATGACAATAACAATAATAACTTTAAGAATGTAAGTGGGCAGAAAGCCCAAACGCTTGTAGATTGAGCTCTTAATTCCTTGTTTCATTAGCACGGCCAAGCTGCTTAACTTATAGTGGAGAGTGACATTTTGGAGTGCAGTGATCATAAAACATTAGTTGTTATAGACCAAACATGGCTAGCACGCACACATGAAGGCCAAGAGCAGAACAGAGGCCTTACTGACATCACATGCACCGTAGTGAGATTTGCCACACAGACTGCAGTATCAAAATACGTGCCACAGACACATAGTCCATGAGCCAGAGCCCCAAAATGTAGCAATTATCATCGAAAGAGTGGGCAAAACCAAACCTATATTAAATTGTTCAGAGGGTCAATACGAGTAAATAAATGTATGATAACCTCACCACAGGAGCAGCTTTTTCATGGTTATCACACATTTTGTAATTTTCCCCATACGTACATGACAGGTCAAAAAATGACAAAATTTTAAAAAGAGTTATCATAATGAAACTTCCTGAGTTGATTACTTACATGAAGACAATGATTTATCGTATTACAAGTTTTCTGAAATTGTATATTTAAATATGCAAATTAGGCATTTAGTCCATGAGCCAGAGCCCCAAAATTGAGCAGATCGAATATTCCCTCGTTAAAAACCTTTGAATCCAACATCTTAACAAAATGAAATAAGTATGTTGACTCTGGCTTTGTCCAATGTTGATTCTGGAAAGTTATGCAAATTTGGGCATATTTTCCTATGCCTAATTTGCATATTTAAATATACAATTTCAGAAAACTTGTAATACGATAAATCATCGTCTTCATGTAAGTAATCAACTCAGGCAGTTTCATTATGATAACTCTTTTTAAAATTTTGTCATTTTTTGCCCACTCTTTCGATAATAATTGCTCAATTTTGGGGCTCTGGCTCATGGACTAACAGTGCCTGTAGGCATTCCACACATTAATATACATACATATTCCCAAAATGGACCTTCACAGAAGTTAGAAATGTATTGATTCCACATTCGACGCTAACTTACAACATGAATGGCAGAGGTTCACTTCCAGCTATGACCTGATGGAACATGGAACTGTACTGTGTGCGCTACAAGTGAAACACCACAACATAAACCATCGTTCTGGACATGACGTAGAGGGCCAGCAATAGATACAAGCTGCTACGTGTATGAGACTCACTCCTGATGACACCTACGGGGAACAGACACCAAGCCTTGGGGAAGCTTGGGTTACTCAGACTTTGAATGTTTCAGAGACTTTACACCAGTTGACTACTATGCTATGGTCACGGACACAGTGGAATATACGCAGCTGGGGTTGACCTCTTGCCTACTCTCTGTTGTTGTGGCCTCGACATGTGCAAACACATACATTTCTATCGATCTGGAGAGGACACAACACGATTTATGTTTATAGATACAATAGCGAGGGAGACACACACACCAGAGCTATTAGTTCTTGGTCGTATCGTTATCTATAGCACAATTCGTTCTATTGTGAACTTACACAACAATATGACTAAAAAATTACAGAGTGATCCAGACTTTGATTAGTGGGTAGTGTCAGGGGATTAAATTATAACATTTTTATAGTAGGATAATAGTACATTTGATGCAGTGTTAATTAGACGTCATAGACCTAGATAACTTTAATAATGTAATAAGTGAAAAAAACAACCCTGTTGAGGGAGGTCCAATGAACTTAAGTGACAAGTGACAAACTGTTGGAATGTGTATTGCTAAATAGAATGCCACAATCAAACTATATATTTTTTCAAAGTAATCTAAGTATGCAAGCCTAGTGTCAACCTAATTAGCTGAACAAGGAAACATGTTGTGTATCTCATTTCTAGAGCAAATTTTTAATGAGTGCTAGTATTCAAATATAAGAATAAATGATAATAAATTAAATGAGATATGTTAATGAATAACGTCGTCACGTAATAATGTATATATTCATATAGTTGGTTAAAACCAAAGACAATTTATTGGAAAACATAAACCAATCGATGAGACAACCTTTGTTAAGTGAAAAATGTGCCACAGTTAAGAGGAAGCACTTACCAGTTCTAAAAATGCAAGGCCAGAGGCCTCTTTCTTTCTTTTTTTTAAAGCTGAAACTATGAGAGCACTGAGATTTGGTATTAACTAATTAATTATCATCATTATCCTTATTATATTTTTGCAGAAATTAAGTTTGTGGTCACTAAAACAGCTTTTAATATACTCATTTTATGAAATAATTTAGCTGCTTTTCAGAGGCATGCACGTCTCAATCTAAAACTATGAAGGCACATGTAACGACTAATTAAGTTATTAGTATTCAAAATAGTATAATTTTTGAATAAAGACAATACATGTAGGGAAAAAATAAGGGAGGAGATTAAGTTGATTTTAGTGGCGAGCAGCTCTAATTTTTCCACATCGACACTGTGCAGTAGATGTCCTTTCTTATCAAGATGTTTACAGTTCAGCTAGTTCACTCAATTCAGTGGCTGTGTCAACAAGACAGGCACAGATGAACGAGACTGAAGTGCACAAGGGAACCTCAGAGTTGTGAAAATAATTAAGTAAAGGCTGTATTGAAATGAGAATTATTGTCTGGCTATAGCTAAAATAGGGCAGAGTTAAGTGTTCATTACTTTTATTTTACATGAATGGCAGAGTAATACAATTATTTAAGCGAAGAGAAACATAAATAGTTTGCATTCCAACATTAGGAGAGTATGGATTTTTGCAGTGATAAATTGATCACACTGTGGCAGGGTGGACAGGGTGAACCATAGCAAGATAAGTTTATAACATAAACAATAGATAGGCTCTTACAAGATACCAAAAGATCATAAATGCTTATCTAAATTAGTTACGTGAATTGAAAGGTAGTTGATTTCTGTTGCACTTGAGTTAGGCTGTGTTGTCGAGAGACTCACGAGCACGTTAAGTGGTGCTTGGCAGAACATTTATGACTACAGACGTAGCTACACGGTCCACGGCCTCTGAAGGGTGCACACTTCGGGGTGGTGTACGTGTTGACTTCTGTCATGCTATTTTGATTTGATTAACCGAAAGCGAAACTGTGTTTGTGTGTGCTGCTCAGAATATCTCCCCGTTATGTGAATGGTCAGTGCGTTTGGTGTACATTATGAGAACATGTCGGGTTTTGGTTGCAGAGTGGAGTGGAAGAACCGGGTACTCCAAGGTTCTCAGTCAATGGAGGTATGCAGCACTAGAATTGATAGATTGGCAAGAAAGACTTAAGTGGTCAAGTGATTTCATACATTGCTGACATTCGCGTTGCAACTACACTATCTTCAAAAGAGTCCATACTTTGCATCAGTGACCATGGTGCAAAATATATCCAAATATCTTGCTCATCGTTGACCTACTGTAACGTTTATTTCAATTGCCATGGTACCACTGATTGACCAAGGGTTGATTAAGTTTGTTTTTGTTGTGGTTAACCTTCCATTTCTCTAAAACAGATCGACTGGTTCCAGAAGAGACTTGTACACTTTTGCTGTCGTTATAACCTTCCATTTCGCTGAAACAGGTCATTGGTTGCCCTTCGCACATGGCAAGTGAAGAGAGCAGATACAGAAGAATCCCAATACACACCCCATAAACATTGTAGCGTAGTGCCACCTGGGCCCCCTTGCTGAACTCGACGAAGAACCCCCTGCACTATATCTGCGCCCCGACTTTTGACCCCAAGGAGGGTACGGATCTGACTAGCGCTTGGGGCCCCTGTGTATGATACCGGGGGCTCTGGTCTCAAGCACTGGGAGGAACCTCCTCCGCCCCAGGAGGGTACGAACCCGGGGGCTCGGGAGTGGGACCTCCGTCTCTTAGCTCATTCAGTGCCAAGTACATTCGTTAATGGCGCTGGATGGGTTGAGGGGGGGGGCTAGTCTTGGGCTCTGTCGGAACCTCCTCCTACGGGCTCGGAAAAGTGACCACCTCCACCAGAGGAATTGGATAAGAAGAAACCAAAATGCACACATATATATTTACATGTAGAAATACATGAAATGTACGTAAGATGACAGACATTCTAGGGCTAGGGCTGAAGTGGTTACTGTATGTTTTGTAATAATAATCAAAATCTACAGTAACCACTGTAAGTCAACGTCACATGAAGGTGTCTTTTATTTGAAAACAAGGTACATTTACAGGTTACTATGTGTATAAAAAAGGAACCTCATCAGGCTCAAAGAGGAGTAAAATGGTCTCTGCCCATCCATATTATAATGTGAGCATTAACAGGTGAGGCAACTGGTGACCTGAGCCATCATCAGGGGTGCAATGCTCACTGGACGGCCTTGCACGCCGTGCCGGAACCTATTTGACCAGGAGCACACGCAGGCACACGCATAGATTTAAAACTACTTTAAATTCGCACCTCAACAAAGTTTTCAAAGGCTCCCGACTCACACCTAGCGAATTAACATAGGAATAAGCCTAGATGCATATCAATTGTCCATTGTGTGACTTGCAGTGTAGGTGTTAAGCGACGTGTGCGTCACGTCATTGAAATAGAGTGCAAGAACATACCAAATGAGCATTGCATGCCTGGCCATCATCATCAGGATTCGGTTATATTTGCATTGAATGAAAGCACTGCATAATGATAGAATGGCCTATGCATTTTAGCCATGTGAAAGAATGCGGTTCTATTTGCATATAATCATTTTATGTAGAAAAACTCTGTCTTTTATTTGAAAACATGTACAAGTTACTATGTACATAAAAAAGGAACATATAATGTATCTACAGAGCATAACCTCATGTCTGCTTTTACTATGCAGAAGGGTACTATTAAAAATAAAATCAGCAGGTTACTCATCATCCAGTTTCAGAACCACACTGACTGATGCACAAGTTAGTCAGATCACAGCACGCTCTGACAACTTTGTCAAGGATTGTCATGTCCTGCCCACTCCTGGTTTATGCTAATGTAGTGAAGTGCAGTGAGCTGGGATTGAACCCGAGGCTCCCACTCGCCAGTCCGACGTGTTACCAGTCATGCCAATAGGGCTGAGCCCGATTGGCAGGTCTGTTGCACGCCAGTTCTGGCTAATTTGACTGTGGGGGCTACAATCACCCCCCTGATCTTTGGAGCGCGTCCTCGCGCTTCGCACTTCACACTGCGGACCACCGTACACGACGTCCCTCATGTTCCTCACGCAAGGATATTACGCTCCTCGTCCTGCCGACTACGCCAGATTGTAGTGAAGTGCAGTGAGCTGGGATTGAACCCGAGGCTCCCACTCGCCAGTCCGACGTGTTACCAGTCATGCCAATAGGGCTGAGCCCGATTGGCAGGTCTGTTGCACGCCGGTTCTGGCTAATTTGACTGTGGGGGCTACACTAACCTGATTATCAGCCTGTTTGGAACCAGCCTAGGTTTATGCATCAGAGTGATGGGCACCCTACCATTTAATATGGTACTTGTTGCGTATAGTGCCTATAACCCTCTCTACATGGATCCTGAGGTGTGCTATGTTGCGTGTTTCTTCCACGTCTTTTTCTGTCATCTGGGCTGTCAGACAACCAAGCCATGCATCGTCTCTTTGTTACGTCGGGAGACCTGGCTGGCTTCCATTTGGGAATGCGGTGAAAAGTTAGTCCGTTGTCCATTTTAGCCCCTTTATTCTCACCTCGTCGATGGTGAGAAGCCGTGGAACAGTTTTTCATAAAACAATTCATTCCCATTTTGGCGAAACACTGCTGAAAGAGCAACAACTAGCAGGCCACTGGCGTATGGTGGGTTCTAACGTCAGATTCTTAAACCCCCCTCCCCCCGAGGGGGGGGGGGTTTAAGAATTCTAATGGCCACTCCACTCATTAACAATTCGGCCGGATGCAAATGAGCCCCATTTGAAAACAAAGGCGACTTAAAGGGTGAGGGGCTGCTAATGTTGTTATGTTGATTTTTAGATGTTTTTCTCCCTGGGGGAGCAGGGTTTTACAGACCGGGCCATGGCCTCGTTGGCCCCAATGAGAATACGCCTCTGTAGCAGGCTACTACAAGCGAACCTCCGACCGGGGGCCGGGGCAAGTCGCAGCCGCGGAGTGACGGCAGCCTTGCTTGCCCTATTGCCCCTAAACCGCTTACAATAGGCGAACATGGCAACACCGAGCCCCATTCCATTCACTACTTTCCGCTCCGTTCACTCTCTCTGTGTCTGTGTGTGTGTGTGTGTGTGTGTGTGTGTGTGTGTGTGTGTGTGTGTGTGTGTGTGTCTGTGTCTGTGTCTGTGTGTGTGTGTGTGTGTGTGTGTGTGTGTGTGTGTGTGTGTGTGTGTCTGTGTTTGCGACGGGACCCGCGGGCTCCGCGGCGGGAGTTGCCCGTGCGGGGGAGTCACCGCGGGGGGTGCCGCGACGAGACCCGCGGGGGGGCCGCCACGACGGAATGCGCTGGGGGGGACGCGCGACAGGACCTGCAATAACCCCATGTTTGCAACTACTTTCGCCTGCGCACTTCACCGGGTATGGTCTAGTCCAGTGATACTCAACCTCCGGCCCGCGGGCCACTTCCGGCCCGCCGTGCAATTTTGACTGGCCCGCCAATCAATCAATCAAAAAAAATAAAAATGTTTTTAACATTTTAGACAGAATGTATTTATTATCTTATCTTTAATTACATTACTATTACATAAATAATCATCCAAGACGGCAAAAATGCATGCACTCATTCAACGCAGAGTGGCAGCGGAACCATGGAGCAGAACGTCATGTCACCTCTGACTCACCTCGCTGACCCCATTCAGAGCAGCAGCAAAGATGAGCCTCAGCAAGCGCTGAAAAGTTGATACAGAGAACAGGCACTTTAACCCAAAATGGACAGATGGTTTCGCATTCATTTTACCATCTCATGCCAATTCAATACCACTATGTTTAATTTGCCTGAACACAGTGTCAGTTGTTAAGATCGACATTATAAGGCGCCACTACGAAAGTAAGCATAAAGACTTCCACACTGCATTCCCTGTGGGTAGCACAGCCAGACAAGAAAGGATTTCTAAATTGAAAACGTCATACGCCGGCTCTACAACCATATTAACAACAGCTACAACAGTAACGCAAAAGGCCACCGCGGCCTCACTACGTGTGACTTGGGACCTAGTTAAACAATGCAAGCCATTTTTGGACGCAGAACTGGTGAAACGATGCACGTTAGGCATGGTGAACCATATCCGTTCAACGTCAAGTTTGCAGCACCGGCTTTTTAAAATGTTGCTCAAGGAGCAGGACGCAGAGTATTCTGACCTCCTTCAGCACAACGATGTGAGGTGGCTGAGCAGGGGGCGTGTGGAGAGATTTTTTGCCCTGCGAAAAGAGGTAACTGAGTTTCTCTCCGGTCAGAAATCTGCCAAATCACAGGAGTTATTGTCATCTATGCTAGATCCAGAGTTCATATCCTATCTTGCATTTCTGTGTGATATCACAAGCCACCTTAACAAGCTTAATTTGCAACTGCAGGGCGGAGGTGCGAGCGTAGGAGAGCTTCTCCACAAAGTGAATGCATTTCAAGCTAATTTGGATGTGTTCATGTCCGATCTAAAGGGGAGAAAGTGACACTTTCCTTCTCTACGTGATGTCCCTGCTGCAAAAGCAGCGTCTCTGTCAGCAATGGGAGAATTGCTGAAATGTTTGAGAGATAACTTTAAGAGCATTTCAAAATCCCAAGCGAATTGCTCCGATTTCTGAGGGACCCATTCAGTGTCACTGCCACCGGTTCATGCCCAGCCGAAGCAAAGGCTCTGCTGTCGGGTATCGACGAGGGCACATTCCAGCTGGAAATGACGCGACTACAGACAGACGATCTCCTGAAAGCTAAGTTCAAAGATGAAGAACTGTGGGCGTTTTGGACTCGTTCTGCGCAGCAGTATAAGAACTGCAACAAACTTGCCATTTACCTTTTGACAATGTTTGGATCAACCTATATTTGTGAGTCAGGGTTTTCAACCATGAATCTGATTAAGAATGATAAGCGCAACAGGCTCACAGACGCGCACCTCAACCAGTGCATGCATATCGCTCTGACATCACACAAGCCAGTGTTCAGTAAGATTGCGATGGAGAGGGTATGCCAGCCGTCTCACTAGACTGGGGAATATATTTTCCAAGTAGATTTGATTTTATTTTATTTATTTTCCTTAGTTGCTTTTATGGAGAGAAAAAAACGTTTGTGTTTAATGTGGCCCAAGTAATAAATGACTGTTATTGTAATGCAAATGAAAGAGATGTACTGTAGCTCAACTTTACTGTATCATTCATGTTAACCACTTGGTAGCTAAACAGACAAAGCTGCGTAGATAAAGAAGCCAAACAGCCAAGCCCCAGATAAAGCTGGGTAATCTATTTTCAGGTGTCTTTTATTTTATTTTATTTTCCTTAGCCATGACTATTTTATGAAGTTTATTTAATGGAAAAAGCCATTTGTGTTAAATGTGGGCCAAGTCATAAATTACATTGTGAAGCAATTGAAAGAGAGATGTGCACAGCTATCTTTAATGTTAACCCACTTGACAGACAGACTTGTTTTATGGAAACAGTTGTTTGTGTTAAATGTGCTAATTGCACAGAATTATTAGTTGCTTTTATGGAGAGAAAAAACTGTATCGTTCATGTTAACCACTTGGTAGCTAAACAGACATAGCTGGGTAATCTATTTTCAGGTAGATTGTGTTTTATTTTATTTTCCTTAGCCATGACTATTTATTTTCACAAGGTTATTTTATGGAAAAAGTCATTTGTGTTGAATGTGGGCCAAGTCATAAATTACATTGTGAAGCATGAAAGAGAGATGTGCTCAGCTCTAACGTTAACCCACTTGAGAGCAGGCAGGCAGACAGGCAGACAGGCAGGCAGGCAGACAGACAGACAGGCAGGCAGACAGGCAGACAGGCAGACAGACAGACAGACAGACAGACAGACACTCATGTACATTAGTTTGTTTAATTATGGAAACAGTTGTTTGTGTTGAATGAAACAGCACAGAATTATTGAAAATGTATCAAATTCCTTTGATTACAAATTGTGTCATTGACAGAATAGAAATGGAAGGCCAAGTCATAAAATAATGCATGTTGCACTTGTGTTTTGTGAAAATAAAGCAAAGGAAAGAGAGACGTTATCAAGTATCATTAATGTTGTCATTCGTGATTTTGTCACTTTTTGGTGAAAATAGCAGATCTACAAGCTCACAACGCGTCGCGGACTCGACACTTTGTGAGCTTGTAGGTCTGCTATTTTCGGTGCGCATGCAACTAAGAATAAATTAGGTATCACGTCGGGTGATATCCATGTAAACTACAAGTCTAATCTAATGTGTTCTTTCCAATGACAGGACAGAAAGTGGTGGCGTCAGCCTGCAAAAATTAAGGAACTGCTGATGAAGACCTTTGACTACAGCCATATATATTATTTTTCTAAATAAAACGGTTACATTTATACACTGCTTGCTCTACTCATTGGTATATTCTACATTGTGTAAGCATTTATAACTAGAAAAAGTGCTCCTCGGAGCACAGGTCTCCGCCAGGTCAGGTAGGTTATTGTGGCCTCCTGGTGGCGCTATAATAGGCCAATGTGAAAAGGGTGCCATTTCTTCTTAGGCCTTGCACGGCAATCGGACACTGCATTCATGATTTGAGGCATTTTGTTCAAAAAATTAGTTTTGCTAAATTAGACTTGCTGGTGGCGCTATAACAGGCCAATGTCAAAAGGGTGGCATTTGCTCCTCAACATAGTGTGAATGTGCATGCAAAGTTTGACCGCAATCGGATGCTGCATTCATGATTTGCGGCATTTTGTTCAAAACAAGCCACTACTGCAAACTTTAGATGTCAATCTTAGCCAATCAGGATGGAATGTGAAAACATGACTATAGAGATCATGTGTACCAATTTGCGTGAAATTTGGATCAAATCGGAAAGAGTAATATACAAAAATGTGTTTTACATAAGTCGGCCTCCTGGTGGCGCTCTAAAAGGCAGATGTGAAAAATGCAGGGCAAGGGTTTTTCCTTGACCTCTAGGGAGTGCGCTTACAAAGTTTTACACAGATCGGCGCAGTTATAGGTAAAAACACGAATGGGCCTGTTATAGCGCCACCATGAGGCTGATTTTAACATTTTCAAGTGGCATTTCTTCCTCTGCATAGTGGGAATATGCATGCAAAATGTCAAGGAAATTGCATGCTGTGTTCATGATTTGAGGCATTTTGTTCAAAACGGAGCACTCCTGCAAACTTTGGAAGCCATTTTTAGCCAATCAGGATGGAATATGAAAAATCTGAAAGACCAGTTTCGTTTAATGACTATAGAGATACTGTGTACCGATTTACGGGATTTTGGGACAAAATCTGTAGGAGTACTGTCACACACGTTTAGTGTTACTATGCTAATTCATACATGATATATTTAGTTTACTATAAGATACAATCAAATCAATACAGAACACAATACAACAGCAGCCAAGACTAATAGTTTCACCTTGCTGGCGCAACAAAGACACGGTGATGATGGGACTGACATCCTGGTAGATATAGCAAACTTGCAATGGGTAGGCCTACTGGTCCAACTGTACTGGTTCAACAGAGGCAGATTTCACGTGGTCCAAGAAAGAACATGGCTTCGATGTCGTGTTTTGTGATTCAAAGGTAGACAAAAAAGTCGGAAAAGTTGGAACGTAACATTCATCATTCTTCAGCATTCAGTGTTGCCAGATCTTGTGAGAGAAATAAGCAACCAGGTATATGAAAACAAGCCCAAAAGAAAATACCTGTGCCAAGAGCACTTTAAACCTAGACATGGGCTATTTGAAAATTGCCGATCTACAAGCTCACAACGCGTAGCGATGTGACGCAGTGTGAGCTTGTAGATCTGCTATTTTCCAAAAAATCTTGAGGGGAAAAAAGTGCAAAATGTGGAATATTTTTTAAACATTTTAACAACACATTTTTGGTAGGGTCTCCCTGGCAAACATGTTGGCGCGCAGTGCACAGATGAGGGTCCGTGGAAAAGTACATGAACATGTTTGAGAACCCCTGGTTTAAACAACAATCAAAACATTTGGAAACGAGCCCCAAATATCAACTACATTTTAGAAACCAGCCGCTTATAATAAGCAGACATGGCAACACTGGCCAATGTGCTGTATGTGTTTGTTGATGTTGTTGTAGTGAGAACTGGGAGGGGAAAGTTACAATGTAGACCACGCCCCCACGCAGCCTCCTCCCCACAAGGAAGGGCAGTGCCCCAAAGCATTGTGGTCATTGTAGTAATGCAGCCAAACCCCAGTCATCCAGTCAAAGTCAAGACTTCTATATTTTTCTTAGCCTGGTAAACCCTCCCTCCGGAAATCTCAATTCCATTTCATTTCAGGAGTGAGTCTGGCCTGATCCGCCTGTCTGCAATATTGGCTGTGCTGGAGTTGGGCGGGAGTAATACCGTTGACTGACAACCCCTTCAGCCAATGATAATTTTTCCCCTTCAGCCAATCAGCAGTTCACCAGTCTTAATGTGACGCGACGGGACTTTTGAGACAGCCATACCCAAAATGGGTTGCCTTTTTCGGGTACAATGGTGTCACTGCCCGCCCCTACCGGTTCTCTAATTATTATTTTTTAAATAGGCTTTGTCATGATTAATTGACCACATATATGAAGTTAAACAACTAAATTCTATCCAAACGATATCTTATAAGTAAATTCCGTGCCTCAAAATAGAAGTTAGAGAGCTTTTTGAAGTAAAAAAATAGCGGAGAATTGGCCGCACATGAAAAAGATGGCTGCCGTTCGTGTTTTGGGCTCACTCGAACTCGCCACCTGATTGGCCAACGTAAGCTGTCAATCACAGAACAATGAGCGACGACGCTGATAGGCGCGTCCGTTTGGCATACACAGCCAATATTGCAGAGAGGCGGTTCATGCCAGACTCACTCCAGGAATCAAATAGAAATTAGATTTCCGGAGGGAGGGTTTACCAGGCTATATTTTTCTGGCCATAGGGTGCAAATTAGAAATTTTGCTACTGTTATCTACTACAAATATTATTAACATTGAGTGACTGCAAGTTCTTCCAGGGGTGAAATGCTCCTTTAATATATTTTTTAGATGATCGGATCATCCTTGAGAGGACGTTTTCTAAACATCGGATTCATGTTGAGCTGCTTTCTCTGCTGCGCCTCTATATACCCAGAACAGATAAGCTGTCCACACGCCATGACACAGTGCGTTGATAGCTTGAATGTGTGCGCATGCACACACACACACGCACACATGTGTGTCGTCGTGTACACTGGATAGTAACCATAGACTGTAACCCATGAAAAGATTTATTCTTCCCCTATCGGTTTACAACTCGGACGGAGCTGATTCGACTAGCAGACCTTTGGCCGGTCGGCGCGGGCACTCGCGCGCGCCTCCTCTGCCTCAAGCTCTGCTGAGTCGGCGCGCCTCCGTCATGGACAATAACTATTATCACGTGTGCGTGGGAACGCGTGTTCAGCGTTCCCCCAGCGTAGCTTCCTGGTTGCTATGTGGGGGGGAACAACAAAAGCCAGGTCGGCCTCGTATCTAAGCCCCGCCTCGCGCCTCCTCCTCCTCCTCCTCCTCCTCGCGCCGCCTCGTATCAAAGCCCCGCTTCGCGCCTCCTCCTCCTCCTCCTCCTCCTCCTCCTCCTCCTCCTCGCGCCGCCTCGTATCAAAGCCCCGCTTCGCGACTCCTCCTCCTCCTTTTTCTCCTCCTCGCGAGCCTCTCGTAAAAAACCCTGTCTCGAAAAGCCCCGCGCCTAAAAGCGAGCACTCCTCTTTCAATTTCCCTGGAATGCCAATTTCCCTGTGATATATATATACACAATTTTCAAAGCATGTACAGATCATTTCACATGTATTCATATAAGTAATATCAGTGATGTATATAAGTATTTTTGATAGTATATATAAATCATTACAATAGCACGTATAGATCATTTAACTATTATGTATACAATAATTTCACATGTATGCATACAAGAAATCTCAGTAGCATATGGAAGTGGTTTCAGTAACACCGGAAGGCACAGGCAGGTAAAGACCTGCGCACGCACATCAGGAAGAAACATCCAGAGAGAAGGAGAAGACAAAGGCAGCATGGCGGGGAACGGACACACGAACGGACTGACCGCTATTGTCCAATCACCCACTTTAATTAATTCGATATCGAACACTAATATATCACCTTCGCAGCAGTGTAAGGTCCTTACACATCGGGGCGAATTCTTCATGCAAATAAATACGTTTTTTTCGCCTGTTTTTTAAAACCTCAAGTCAATGCAAGCTTCCACATCAAAGACGAAATTTCGCGGAGCGAAAATGCGGGGTCCGGGGACCGGGGAAAGTCCGGGGACCCCCTGGGGGGTGATGCGCGGGTCAGGTTTTTTTCATAACCCGCCCCGCCACGGAGCACAACAAAACAATATATAAATCAACGGCCCGAGAGAGAGAACGAGAGAGAGAGAGAGAGAGAGAGAGAGACCCCCTCGCATCACTACCAGGGTCCTTGGGACTCGGGAGTGTTCTGGGGGTCCCCAGCAGTTTAACCACGTCCAACCATATATAGCCTATATCAGCTATTTGAAAATATCCAATCTACTGTACAAGCTCAATGCATTGTGAGCTTGTAGATCTGCTGTTTTCAAAAACATTTGACAAATTGTGAAAAACTTGGAATATTTTCCATTTTAACACCATAAATATTTGGTGGTCCCTGCCACTAACCTCGTGGTTGGACTGGACATGGATACAGTCAGTGGGGGAAAAAAGTACTTAAGTAAAAGTATCAATACTGCAATGTAGAAATACTCTGTTACTTAAGTATAAAGTCCGGAATAAAAAAATCTACTTGAGTAAAAGTAGCCTACAAAAAATAAAGTAGGCCTAAAGTCGAAAGTAGGCTTTATGCAGAATGTCCCATTTCACAAGTTTTCTGTATGACATAATTATACAAATCTTTTGAAAATAGCAGATCTACAAGATCTGTGAGCTTGTAGATCTGCTATTTTCGAATGGTCGAAATGTATGATACAGTATATGATACAGACTTGGGCTGGATATAGACCAATCGACAGTGTAAAGTAACTAAGTACATTTACTCAAGGATCGCCTGCCACTCCAAGCCGCTCCGGCCGGGGCTGCGAACCATAGTCGATTCCTTCCTCTTCTCTCCTCTCTTATCAGTGTTCAGAGCTGTGTGCTGCCTGTAACTCATCGCAATTGTATGTGTAATTGCTTTATGACTGCTGCTCAGAAGAACCACACAGTGCTTGCCTGATCTCTGTTTCAAAAAGGGCGGGGACAGACAACATGTGCATGTCAATCTCTGCATCAAACCACACACAGGAACTCCAGCTCCGTCACCCCATTAAGACCGGGAACGCATCTGTGTGTCATTTTAAGATTTATTTGGGCTATAAAGAAATAGCAGATCTACAAGCTCAGAGCGCGGCACCGAGTGCCGCACTATGAGCTTGTAGGTCTGCTATTTTTGGAAAGAAATCGTGAAAATGTGTGCAAATCTTTGAATTATATATATACATTTTTAACTAAAATCTTTGCTTCTGGGGGGTCCCTGGAACAACATATTTTGAGATGGGGGTCCGCGGCCAAATACATATTATTTCGGGGATACATGACATGAACAAAGTTTGAGAACGACTGATATTATAGCAACATATAAAAAACTCTTTATTTAGAAGACATGCGTTCCCGGTCTTAATGGGTTAAACACGAGGAAGATCAGTTCCACCAGAGGAGGGCATCCAGGGAGTGTGTGTGCACAGTTTCGCTGCGATCAAGCCAACGGTGCCGGAGATTAGCTGGTCACAGACGGATGGACACACACACACGGATGGACGCACACACACACACACACACACACGGACGGACGGACGGACGGACGGACGGACGGACGGACGGACGGACGGACAGACAGGGTGCAAAACATACTCAAAAATATAGCATATATACTGTACATATGTAGCCTTGCATAGAAATATCTTTAGGAAAATACATTTGCAATGCTTTGATTCCTACTTATATTGTGTCTCATCAACATGGTATAAAGCTATGGAAAAGTGTTTCTGTACACATTGGCAAATGGAAGAATTTGTTGCTGTCCAGCAGAAACCAGCTAAATTTTTCCGCTTTTGCATTTTTTCCCCCATAAATCAGTGCTATTGAACACCCTTTACGTCTGTGTGTTTATTAAAAAAATATTGAACCAATGAGAAGTATTAAAAAGCGCTTCTGACAAAACCACTAACTCCATTGGATCCTCAAACTTTCTGCTAAACCAGTCCACCAAAGGGGGGTGGAGTTAGCTGGTTTTGCTGACTCCAGGCTCCACCCCCTTTCGACCTCCAACCTCATTGTGAGCTTGGAGGTCCATTCAGCTGTTCTTATCAAATGAAGAATGATGATGATGAGAATGATGAACAAAACCTACTAACTCCACTTTTTGTTTAGTTTTTGTCATTTCCTGAAAAATTAACATTTTGGAGTTGCTGGTTTCTGCCGGACAGCAGAGATATAGACTATAAATAAAGAAGAAAACAAATAAGACTTAAAGTGGCACTATGTAACTAAGCACTTGCGCAGGAAACCAGGTTAAAATCCGGGCTAGAATAGGAAAGTTACATAGTGCAGCTTTAATGAGGATAGGTTTTTTCCTTTTTTTTCTCCAGTTGTCAATGTGTGACCCCACCTTCACCTTCCCGTGATCCCACTTAGGGTCCCAACCCATACTTTGAGAACCTCTATGTTATATGATAGACTAGTGGTTCTCAAAGTGGGGTCCTTGAAGGGGGGGGGGGTCCTTGAAGAGGTTCCGGGGATCCCCCAACTAAATGATGATAGAACCAAGGGTCGGTGGACTAATATGCATTGTGCACAAAGATGCTACGCACACCAGGTCCTTGTAGTGGTGCTGGCTCACGGCAGACTAATCTCAAGGTAAATTGTCAAAAGACAAAAAGTGGCCGCACACACCGTTATAACAAAAGTGCAGAAATTTATTTTGGACGCAGAGTAAAAAAGACCAACGTTTCGGCAAACAAATGCCTTCTTCAGGGTATACAGAGCAACATGCAAGTGACACATAAATATGGTGCCTGAGAGTAATACAGACAATCACAATGAACTTGGAGGACACGGGTTCTAATGGGCCATGTCCCTGTGATGGGCCATCAGGATCAGGTGCTGTCTCATATTCCTGAATAATTAGGGAGGGGTTATACCTCATGACTAACCACTCTACTGATGAGTGTCTGGAAGGTTAGTTCCTTGTCAATTTGACAAATAAATATGAGACTTTAGCAAATACATACATGTAATAACGAAAATAACGTAAATAGCACCATACAGAGAAGAAAATCACTGAAGTACAGTACAATCTTTGCAATACACATTAATGTAGAAATCAGATACAGTCAAGGGAGGTAAAGAAATAAATAGCATGTCCTGAGTTTTATTCATGTCCCCTATATATGCATGAGATTTAAAAGTTTGTAATAGACCATTGGGACACGAGGGATCAGGAGTAACCAAGACAGCATGGTCTGAACCGGCACTGCCTTCTGGTAGCAGCTCTACATATTTAGTCTTGGTGATGTTTTATATATTAAGCTTTATGAGCTGCAGTGCCTATACATTTTAGTAATCCTGTTAATTCTTTAGCATTTTATACAGCCTTTTAATATAAGTAAAAACACATATTTAAGTAGTTTCTAAACCAACTGCTCTTAATTATAATCACATGAACTGAGCAACTCAAATAATATATTCCTCAATTTAATCATGTTGTATTAAATAAACATATTTTTTAATTAAGTGTAAGGTATCACAAATGTTTGACCTCCAAAAAATAAATAAATAAAGGAATGAGGTGGAAATAACAAACTTCCTCTTGACTTTAAGTAGACAGATCTGTAAATTATTTCTATATGATGTACATTGTAGGCTATGATTCAATTGCTCAACTATTTCAGGGCCGGCGCGCCCATTAGGCAGAGTATAGGCAGTTGCCTAGGGCACCACTAGGGGGGGGTGGGGGGGGGGCGCAAAAAAAAATGTGTTTCTTCCAAAACGTGAGACTTGGGGGTCAGCCACACCATCAGCAAAGGAAGAAGGGGATACGACCTGAACGTGAAGGAAGAAAAGGTGGACCTAAACATTAAGGAGGAAGAGAAGGATGAATAAGGTAAGATTACAGTACACAGCTGTGCTGATAAGAGACATTCAAACTTTTAATGCTGAATAGATCAGTGGTTCTCAAGCCTTTTCATGTCAAGGAGGACACCCAAATGAATATGTATTTTGCCACGGACCCCCGTTTTGTGCGTACGAGATTGTTAGGTTGTGATGTTGTTAAAACGTTTTAAAAAAATATTCCAAAGATGTTTTGAAAAGAGCTGATGCGACGCGTTCTGAGCTTTAACGTAGGTTTAAAGTGATATTATATTAACTCATTTAGCTGGGGACCCCCGGGAACCCAAAGGACCCCAATTTGAGAACCACTAGAATAGGTTGTGTGAGAAACTTTGTTATCAAGATTATATTGCTAAATTAGGCCAGGGTGTGAGACAGGAACAGTTGGTGAAATAACGCGGAAAGAAAGAGATTAGAGAACAGAACAGGTGTCAAATAAAGAAAAAGGGAAGGGCGTATGGGGGTTGGGAAGTTACAGATTAGGCATCAAGTCATGGCCTCGAATGTGATTTACGAGGACACAGGAGATGTACTGGTCAACACGATGAAGATGAAAAGAGGAAGTTAATCTGGAATGTGTTGAAAGTACAGTGAGTTAACAAAAATATAGACTTGAAGAAGTGGATACTAATGTAATCAGATCTGTAATCTGATTAATATGAGTATGAGGGTATGTTATAGAATTAATTATTGATTATTGCTGAAGTGTGATATTAATGTGAACTGATTTTATTTGTGTATGATGATTTTGGCAAAATGACTTGTGAATTATTATTATTTTACTATATTTAAAAAAAAA
This sequence comes from Gymnoscopelus braueri, assembly GCF_963280865.1. Classification (NCBI taxonomy): domain Eukaryota; kingdom Metazoa; phylum Chordata; class Actinopteri; order Myctophiformes; family Myctophidae; genus Gymnoscopelus; species Gymnoscopelus braueri. Next base: position 42,866,568 of record NC_137619.1, read on the forward strand.
TCTTTAAGTACTTTGAGACTGTGTACAGGAGCACGTCTGTCTGACGTTGGTCAGACAGAGCAGTTATTCCCAAACCTTTAAGGCCGGGACCAAAATAATCATATTTGAACTGGGGACCGCCCAAAATAATCATATTTGAACTGGGGACCTCTCAAAATAATCATATTTGAACTGGGGACCTCTCAAAATAATCATATTTGAACTGGGGATCCCCCACCCTGACAAGCATTTGGAATTGTAGGAGTTGAGGCATTACATTTAGATGTAGGTTCCATGGATAAGTATTGTGAAAATAGCCGATCTACAAGCTCATAACGCCTCTTTGGCCATTTTTTAATAGTAGGCTATAGTTTGTTGATTACTTTTGACGCAGTAATGGTCTTATTTTTTTATTTATCATTTTAGAGATATTAAAAAGGTCCTTCAATTGTACAGTAACTATAGAAATGTGCAGATACCCTGTATACACGTATACTGTATGTTTGTTTACTGTTGAATGAGAAAACAATGTTGCACATTAAGCTAATCATCTGGGGACCCCCCAAAATAATTTGTGGACCCCCCTGGGGTCACGACCCCCAGTTCAAGAATCACTGAGATAGAGTCCAACTGGCAGAAACCAACAATGAAGAAGTTGAATCAACCAGACAATTAATTAATTGGGTCTTCAACAGAGGGTCTGGGACCCCTAGGTCTCAGAGTTACTACAGGGGGATAGGGAAAAATCGCAGACCAAGTACAGAGCCAAAGATCAAGTTTACTAAGTATTGGTGGTTTAAGTGGTCAAATGTCTGAAAATACATATTAACATGAATCCAACATATAGAAAAGATTATGTGTAAACAAAGAAACCTTTTTTTTATTATTATTTTGAGGATTTATTAGCATTCTTTTTTTGGACTTTAATGTTTGGAAGTATAATTTCATGATGTTTCCATTTTTATCATCAAAGTGATTGTAAATTATCATACTAAAATAAATATCATTTTAATAATCTCTGTTACCCGATTTAATTGCTATTTTGCTGTATTTTGCTGTATTTCCTTTAATAAATCAATTTCCTGCAGTTAAAGTACTAGACTAAATTTTATTTTTTGTATTGTATTGACATGGAAAAGTTTGAGAAGCACTGTGATAAGCAATGTTCTGTGCTTCACAATGACGCTGCATGTGGGAGTTAGTTATTATGTTAAAGTGACATGATAATATATTCTCTATCACAGGTTGGACTGATATGACTACATTACAGCCCCTAGCTAGTTAGAGAAACACGTGCCTACTGTACCAGAAATACGTTTAGAAAGGAGTATGGTGTGAGTAAGTAAAACATGATGTCATGATGTTTATACTGTAGATAAGGTGTTCTTCAACAGTTGCATGTGGTATCATTGGACATCTGATATAGCAGTGAAGCACTGACCATGGTGTCACAACATATTGTTGTATTCGGGCAGAAACCTCTTATCTCAGCCCCCCCCCCCCCCCTGTAAATGAATGCCTACTTGATCATACAGCGTCAAACAAAAGCATAAAAAATAGCAGATCTACAAGCTCATATGTACAAGCTTTTCGGGATTCAAACAAAAACATTGCAGAAGTAGCAGACCGACAAGCTCGCGTTTCCAGACGTTTTGAGCTTGTAGATCTGCTACTTTTGCAATTTTTTGGTTTGACTCCTGAAAAGTAACAGTTTTGGACATAATGAGGTATCCACCCAACAGAGACGATAATCTGTGTGCGTACGCAGATGACAATGAATCAGTATGTACTGGACAAACAAGCCTATAAGATAATGTCACATCTTTAGACAGAGAAAATGTGTCAAGAAATATCGATCTATTTTAAAGTGATCGGTTCCTTTATCTGAACATCTCTCAAGTCACACTTTTTAACTCAGTGAGGCACATGCACACCATAAAAACAATCCACACCCACTCTTTTCAGAGCCAGGACATTCAACTTTCCCAGCTCATATCTCGTACATGTTGGAGCTCTCAGATGGTCCTTGACTTTATTATGTTTCTGGCATACAGTACAGTAACTTTCCACTGGACACAATTAAGTGTCTCAATATTCGTGTATGAGGTAGTAGTAGGAGCGTATAAAAGGCGGCTGCTCGATATCTTCAGTGACTCAGTTTGCAGGATGAAGGGTTGTGAGGCTTTGCTTGTTTCACTGTTCTGTCTGTCTGGGGCTGCTACCGGGGCTCTAGGAGAGAGCGGACAGGTCGAGGGGAGCGAGAGCAAGGTCGAACCGGGTACCCCCAAACCGCCCGACAGGCTGGCAGCCAGCGAGAGAGAAGCCAAGGAGCAGATGACCTTACTGACCGACCTTCGGGTGCTGAGGATCTTGGTGACCTACATTCGGCAGCAGGGTGCAGGTTAGGATGGTTTTAGAGGCTACCATTACGCTTGTTTTGCTAAATGTGGTTCGGAAGTGGCGCTTCATGTGAACAAGGGTTGACAAAACTTTTCAGGCCTTGACCCCACGCCCAAAATAATCATATTTGAACTGGGGACCCCCCAAAATAATTTCATCTGAACTGGGGACCCCCCCTACCCTGACAAGCACTTGGAATTGTAGGAGTTGAGGCGTTAAATTTAGTTTGACTAGTTTGTTCCACAGATAAACATTGTGAAAATAGCCAAACTACTGTGAGCTTGTTGATAGGCTATTTTCCCCAAAAATGACAATTTGGCCAATGTTTGACATTTTTTTATTGTATAGTGTGTTGGTTAGTTTGAACTACTCCTGAACTACTCATTTAATTACTTTTATTGATCTCAGAGAATAGATACCTTTTTTGATAATGTAATTTACTGTATATTTGATCCATATAATCCACCTGGGAAAGCTTACCCACTCAACACTGAAACTGCATGAGTATTTACTGTATAATTGACTTAATGCTAATTTTGTACTGATTTCAGCCCATCTTGCTCAGCTGTCCACCATAGAAACCAGGCTGATTGCTGCTGAAAGCCAAGTGAAGGAACTGTGGAGTAAGTATTTTTTATATACTAATACTAGTATATTATAAGTATGTTTATATAATAATATACTATAAGTATTTTTTTATCCCATTTAGACCTGAGGCCGATTCTAAAAACGCCTTATAAATCCTGCCTAAGTTTTCTGAAAATGTTTGCTAGCTATATATCTCAGCTAATGTTACACAAAGGTATTCCCGGATCGAAAGGTATAACAACGTATAGATGTCCAGGTTTAAATGGGTTCAATACTGATATAAATGTTTATATACTAATATACTATACGTATGCTTAGGAAACATTATGTTCTATACTGAAGACTGAATCATGAGCATTATATTCCCCACATAGGCATAGAAAACAAACTTTTCTGAAACTAGAATCTGTGAATTTATAATCAGTGCACAGAGAAGATTGTGTGCACAGCTTATGCCTGTATTTAGGCCAGGTGCTGGACATCAAGACCAGTGCAAAATCCAGTCCAAAATAATCATATTTGAACTGGGGACCCCCCAAAATAATTTCATCTGAACTGGGGACCCCCCCTACCCTGACAAGCACTTGGAATTGTAGGAGTTGAGGCGTTAAATTTAGTTTGACTAGTTTGTTCCACAGATAAACATTGTGAAAATAGCCAAACTACTGTGAGCTTGTTGATAGGCTATTTTCCCCCAAAATGACAATTTGGCCAATGTTTGACATTTTTTTATTGTATAGTGTGTTGGTTAGTTTTGATGTAGTAATGGCCCTATTAGTAGTTTTAAAAAATGAGTTTTAGAGGTATTATAAAACTGACAAATTGACACTATAGAGATGTGCAGATACCCACTTACACTTACTGTATGTTGGTTTGTTTACTGTTGAGTGAGAAAAAAATGTTGTACATTAAGCTAATCATGATCTGGGGGACCCCCCCCCCCCCTGGGGAACCACTGGGCTAGAAGAAGCTTAAAATGTGTCAAAGTATAATAACATATTACTTCCTGTGATGTTCTTTCAGCGACCGCTGCCAAGTTGCGTGCCAGTGAGACGGAGGTCAGACACCTGAAGACCAGACTCAATACCAGTGAAATCCACGTTGAGGACCTTCATACCAGACTGAGCACTAGCGAGAACCGCATGGAAAACCTGAAGAAAGAAAGTGAAGGTAATTTGAACAGGACACAGGTTTTTTATGTGGTTCATCGAAGTAGTGACTTTAACTTCTTCCACTATTAAAATATCACTGATTAGGGTCTGATCCATTAGGCGAATGAAAGCACGACCTGACCTTTACTTGAAGGTTAAATGTATGTATTTATTACGAGTAGATTGAACTATTACATTTGAAAGTATTATACTGGCCCTCATATAATGTCACCTGAGAGAATAACTACATTTTAAAATTTAGGCAGAGAAGATTGTGTGCACATCTTATGCCTGTATTTAGGCCAGGTGCTCGACATCAAGACCAGTGCAAAATCCAAAATCCAAAATCCAGTCCAAAATAATCATATTTGAACTGGGGACCCCCCAAAATAATTTCATCTGAACTGGGGACCCCCCCTACCCTGACAAGCACTTGGAATTGTAGGAGTTGAGGCGTTAAATTTAGTTTGAATAGTTTGTTCCACAGATAAACATTGTGAAAATATCCAAACTACTGTGAGCTTGTTGATAGGCTATTTTCCCCAAAAATGACAATTTGGCCAATGTTTGACATTTTTTTATTGTATAGTGTGTTGGTTAGTTTGAACTACTCCTGAACTACTCATTGAATTACTTTTATTGATCTCAGAGAATAGATACCTTTTTTGATAATGTAACTTACTGTATATTTGATCCATATAATCCACCTGGGAAAGCTTACCCACTCAACACTGAAACTGCATGAGTATTTACTGTATAATTGACTTAATGCTAATTTTGTACTGATTTCAGCCCATCTTGCTCAGCTGTCCACCATAGAAACCAGGCTGATTGCTGCTGAAAGCCAAGTGAAGGAACTGTGGAGTAAGTATTTTTTATATACTAATACTAGTATATTATAAGTATGTTTATATAATAATATACTATAAGTATTTTTTTATCCCATTTAGACCTGAGGCCGATTCTAAAAACGCCTTATAAATCCTGCCTAAGTTTTCTGAAAATGTTTGCTAGCTATATATCTCAGCTAATGTTACACAAAGGTATTCCCGGATCGAAAGGTATAACAATGTATAGATGTCCAGGTTTAAATGGGTTCAATACTGATATAAATGTTTATATACTAATATACTATACGTATGCTTAGGAAACATTATGTTCTATACTGAAGACTGAATAATGAGCATTATATTCCCCACATAGGCATAGAAAACAAACTTTTCTGAAACTAGAATCTGTGAATTTATAATCAGTGCACAGAGAAGATTGTGTGCACATCTTATGCCTGTATTTAGGCCAGGTGCTGGACATCAAGACCAGTGCCCATAGTTAAAAAATAACCGTAGCGTACCTATTCTTTGGCACATATTTGGCAAAAATAGCAGATCTTCAAGCTTAGATCATTTAGATTGTGTCAAAGGTCATGTCTCACCTAGACACATGATCTGACACAAATTTTGACCTGATGGTCAAGATTCAATTTATCCCCTGAGCAAGCAGGCAGGCTCTATTAGCTCACTGGTAAAAAAAAAATGTCAGGGTTCAAAACCGGGTTCAAATCTGGGGTAGAAGAGGAAAGTTACATTGCGCAACTTTAATAATAATAATAAATCTGTATTTAATTTAAACCCAACTTTGTTTTCTGGATCCCCCAACAGCTCTAAACTAGGACCCCTCCTGTTTTTGTTAATTAATTATCTTCGCTGAAAATAGCAGATCGACAAGCGCACAACATGGTCCAGTGCATTGCGTTGCAAGCTTGTAGATCTGTTATTTTTGCTCCAGAACGGGGGCACTAGGGTTCAAGTAATTCATAAATAATGATAAATCCTGCCTCTACATTTGGTAGACAGTAATATTCTATTAAGTATTGTTAGTGACGGTTTAGTTTTAATATCCTACTTCGTCTTGTTGGAGCTGATAAGCTGCTATACAGCAAGATTGGTGTATTGGCTTAATAGTACAATATATGCTTTCATAATATTTAAACAATTTGATAATGCTTCTGTGTTGACAGACACACCAAAGGTGGCCTTCTCTGCTGGTTTCGGTAATTCTGGACAAGTTGGACCGTTTGGTTCTCACACCACTCTGGTCTACAAGAAGGTCTTCACTAACATCGGCAACTCATTCAATCCATCTACAGGTACAGTAGGTGGTGATTAAATCATGTTACAGATAGATTAGCACTCATCAACTAATTACACAACTTTAGACATTAGACATTAGACATATATAAATTACATTAAATAATGCTTCAGTGTTGTGTTTCACATGAGGGGATTAGGAAAGTGACAACTTAAGCACAAATATAATTATGAAGAAGCCACAACTTGTAGATCTACCTTTTTTATAAAGTTTTTTTTTATATATAAATGTATTTTTCTTTGTGTTCTCTCATGTGTCTCAGGAGTCTTCTCTGCACCAGTGAAAGGAGTCTATCACTTCACATTTGCTGTACTTAACATTTGGGATCATTGCTGTGTCGGCATGAATAAAAATAATCAGCAAATCTTACGTAACTGTCAAAAAAATAGTGGAGGTAATGAACAGTCATCTGGTGGAATGACCATAGATCTGGAGGAGGGGGACACAGTTTACATGGAATTAACTGGAGGGGACAGGCTCTATGATAACCAAAACAGTCACAGCGTGTTCAGTGGTGTTCTGGTCTATTCTATATAACACTGCTACTGGATTCTTTTCTTTAAAGCAGTGGTTCTCAAAGTGGGGTCCTTGAAGAGTTCCCAGGGGTTCCCCAGCAAAATGAGGAACATTTAACCATATATTTTATAGTTGATCTATTCAAAAATAGCGGATCTACAAGCTCACAATGCATTTTGTGAGCTTATAGATCTACTATCTTTAAGAATTAGGAAAATTATAAATGATTTTGAAACAGACAACATAATAATACAAATCTTATGGGGTCCATGGCACAAAGTCCTTTTCAGATGGGGGTCCACAGCCAAATACATCAGTTTCGGAAAGAAATAGTTTGAGAACCATTACTTTAAAGAGCCCCCATAATGCTCATATCCATCATTTCAATAAACACATTGAAAAGTACTGTTGTCTAATGTATATTTTACTGTATGTTTATTATTATTAAGACTGTAATACATCTAGAAGACCAATGATGATGTGTTTATGTCCATATATGACACATGAGAAAGACAACATTCATGAGTATCACAGAATATTAACGTGTGGATTATTGAAGAAACATTTAGGTCGTGTTGACTCATCCAGCTGATGCACTATATCACATGATATAATTGATATAATTACGGGGCCAGAGCTCAGCTCTGGACCTGTCTTATCATTGTACGTATTCTGTTTCTGCCACTTTTCGCAGTTCTGGCTGAACCGTGCTGTCGCTTTTTACGAAACTCGGCCATATGGTAGATGGTCATGAAAAACTATCAAGAAATAAATCTCACAATCTTTCGTCAAAAGGTGGCGCTATAGCACTCAATTGAAAATGCCAACTTTGAACAGGTACAACTCATGCCCTGTTTGACCTACAGCCATAAAACTTCAATACACACATGCGTCTACTCATGATGAACAACTTTAACCCTCTGACTTTTGACCTCTGACCTTTAGATCTCCCACCATTTTGAATGATATGAAAAGCAGCTAAAATCTATCTCCTCCTGGGATTTTTGAGCAATCTGCACGAAACGTTTTACACATGAACTTTGGACCTATGCCGACAAACCTGTGCAAAAGATTTTCCATAAGTGAAAAAATGAAGCTTTAATGAGCCAATGAATATTGCAGTTTTATGACAATTATTCATCTGCCCCTAACACATACATGCAGACTCACATTTCTTTGAAACTTTGCGTTAATGTTGAGGGTCATTCCAAATATTACTGAAACCAATCTTACTCCAATTGGTCAAAGGGGGGCGCTATAGCGATTTTTTGAAAGTGCAAACTTTAAACAGGCAAAAGTCATGCCTCGTTTGGCCGACAGCCATTAAACCTGCTTACACATGTGCCTTGACTCATGAGGAACACATGTATCACGTTGACCAGTAAGCTCCCCCCTTAGATTGTCTGCAATTTTGAGCAGTTTGAAAAACACTTAAACCCAGGATTTTCCAGCTATTTGCGTGACACTGTATCATCTGTGTGATCTCCTTTTTCACAGGTTCTTGTCTGTTGGTCCAATGGCTTCTCCCTTAAACGTGTGCCTCACAACCTGAAGGTTGCCAGTTCAAGCCTCACTTGATGCAGACTTCATTAAAGTTGCACACAACATGATTGTGTCAATTAATACATGTGCAATTGTGAAACATAACCTGAAATACTTATTTGAGAGGGTATGTTTTTGCAATGTATGACATACTTCATTCTGAAAATAGCCGATCTACAATCTCAAAACCTTTCAGATAGCAACGTGTTTCTGAGTTTGTAGATCGGCTGCTTTCACTGGTTCACTTTTATCTTCAACAGACAACCTCAGCCTGGTATAGGTAATGTTGCAGCCCGTCAATCCGAAGGTTGAGGGTTCGATTCCTGTTAATGGCAATAGGTTGACACGTCCAATCAATCCATTCTGCTTCCATCCTTCTCTCTCTTCAATCTATTGTTTCCATGTCTCTCTCTCTTCAATCTATTCCGTTTCCATGTCTCTCTCTCCGCCCTTAGATTGTCCGCAATTTTGAGCAGTTTGAAAAACACTTAAACCCAGGATTTTTCAGTTATTTGCGTGAAATGGTATCATCTGTCTGACCTCCGTTTTCACTGGATCAGGTCTGTTGGTCCAATGGCTTCCCGCTTAAGTGAATGTTTCATAACATCAAGGTTGCCGGTTCAAGCCTCACTTGGTGGACACTTCATTTAAAGTGCATTGCAAACAACAAGACTGTATTAATGAATACATATCCAATTGATAAAGATAACATTAAATGCTTATCTGAGAAGGTATGTTTTTGCAATGTATGACATACTTCATTCTGAAAATAGCCGATCTACAATCTCAAAACTTTTCAGATAGCAACGTGTTTCTGAGCTTGTAGATCGGCTGCTTTCACTGGTTCAGTTTTATCTTCAACAGACAACCTCAGCCTGGTCAAAGCTATAGCACTATAGGTAGTGTTGCAGCCTGTCAATCCGAAGGTTGAGGGTTCGATTCCTGTTAATGGCAATAGGTTGAGATGTCCAATCAATCCATTCTGCTTCCATCTCTCTTCAATCTATTATGTTTCCATGTCTCTCTCTCTCTCTCTCTCTTCAATCTATTCTGTTTCCATGTCTCTCTCTCTCTCTCTCTCTCTCTCTCTCTCTCTCTCTCTTCAATCTATTCCGTTTCCATGTCTCCCTCTTCAATCTATTCCGTTTCCATGTCTCTCTCTCTCTCTCTCTCTCTTTTGAGGGGTGGCCATAGCTGAGTGGTTAGTGAGCCATTCTAGGGAGCCAGAGGCCCTAGTTGCCCCAGGTACGATTCCAGGCCAGGCCAGCAAATGAAATTTGTCCCTGAGCAAGACTCTTAACCCCTAATTGCTCACAGGCCCTCATTGGAAACAAGACCGCAAGGACTTTCATGAACGGACCTGTTAAAGGAATTATCCTTATCTATTCCGTTTCCATGTCTCTCTCTCTCTCTCTCCGATCTACAATCTCACAACTTTTCAGATAGCAACGTGTTTCTGAGCTTGTAGGTCGGCTGCTTTCACTGGTTCACTTTTATCTTCAACAGACAACCTCAATCTGTACAAAGCTATAGCACTATAGGTAGTGTTGCAGCCTGTTAATCCAAAGGTTGAGGGTTCGATTCCTGTTAATGGCAATAGGTTGAGATGTCCATTCAATCCGTTCTGCTTCCATCTCTCTCTCTCTCTTCAGTCTATTATGTTTCCATGTCTCTCTCTCTCTCTTCAATCTATTCCGTTTCCATGTCTCTCTCGCTCTCTCTCTCTTCAATCTATTCCGTTTCCATGTCTCTCTCTCTCTCTTCAATCTATTCCTTTTCCAAGTCTCTCTCTCTCTTTCTCTTCAATCTATTCAGTTTCTCTCTCTCTCTTTCTCTTCAATTTATTCCGTTTCTCTCTCTCTCTCTCTCTCTCTCTCTTCAATAAAAAAAAGAGAAATGAAAGACAACAACAAAAGGCCAGTAGGCAGAGTTCAATACAACAAATGCTACTTTCAGCCTGTATATAGCCAGGAGGGGCGAACTCCACTTGCGACTGCGACGGCTGTCTGACTCGTCGCAACGGGTGCCCATCGTCTCGACGGGGTGCCTGACTCGTCGTGGGTGCCTGACTCGTCGCGACGGGTCGCCACGGGTGCCCATCGTCTCGACGGGTGCCTGACTCGTCGCGACGATTGCCCATCGTCTCGACGGGGGCCTGACTCGTCGCGACGATTGCCCATCGTCTCGACGGGGTTTTGTCGGCGTTTCACCCGTGCGTCGGAGAACGGGCGCTCGTGGTCGCATCTGCCTCTCTCCCTCCTTCCCTCCTTCCTATGTGTGTGCTTCCCCCCCCCACCCGACCGCCTCCCCCTGTGGGGTAGGGGGTCGGGTGGGGGTCCCTGCGGACCTTGGGGGGGGGGGGGGGGGGGGGGGGGGGTCCCCTTGGGAATCCCTTTACGCATGCCTTCAGTTGTCCCCGTGAATTAGGGCTGCATTCCCGAAGTTAACTTTCAATTTGATTGCTTCCATTATTTTAATCCAATAACCATATGTTGCATCACATTTTATCGATTGATATAACTTCAATAACCTCCGGAAATAAGGAATTTGTTTGATTCGATTTGAACGTTTAATGGCCTATTGAAAAGACAAGTGTTTTTGGAGACGCTTTTTTATTTTACGCATGAGAGAGAGAGAGAGAGAGAGAGAGAGAGAGAGGGGGGGGGGAGAGAGAGAAAGAGAGAGCGCACGCACGCAGACGGAATGTGTTTACGCTCGTCCTTCTGGGGGGTCCCCGTGGACCTTTGAGGGTCCCCGGGCGACCCCCCCAACGCAATAGATAACACAGAAATCACACTATACAATGCATTTACATTCAGCCGATCTACAAGCTCATATCTGCTGCTTTGCGAAAGCCGCGCATTGCGACGTATTCTGTCTGTCTGTCTGTCTGTCTGTCTGTCTGTCTGTCTGTCTGTCTGTCTGTCTGTCTGTCAGCGCACGCTGACAGACAGACATGTTTACGTTTTCCATTGAACTATTCAGCACCGAAATAAATTACTCATCCATCCATTCATTAATGCATTCATTCATTCATTCTTTCATTCAATTTACTGCTTTAAGGAAATTATGTCTGTAGGAGCCATGAATGGGATTGTTGCAATGTGTGGTTATGTTGATTATATGTTGATTATATGCCTTCTCCCTGCAGCCGACCCTAGTTATATACTCTCCGACTATGCTTGTCACGATGACTAAGCCAGTTAGATCTATCCATATATGGCTCTACCATATCTATCCGACTAGGTCGGCTCGGGCCCAAATATTGGGATTGTCATACATGTCATATGTCATATAGCCCAACGTCCTAGTCAGAGTCTTCGTTACAGCCAGAATATCTGCCTCAACCAGAGCCTTTATAAAATACAACACAAACATCTTCCTCTCAGCAGTACATGGGCCTTGGAGAGGCAGGCAGCCAGGGTTTCAGTCCTATAGATCAGTGTTTATCAACCCTGGCAAACGTCCCAATTTTGGTCCGCGAGTAGCCTACTGCTGAGGTGTTCCGCGCCGTTTGAAGAAAGTGTGAACCCAGACCCTCGAGAACAATAGCGCCGATCGTCCGTCAATCGATACGGCCATCATCCGTTACGCACACAGCCACGGCCGAGTCCATTCAGTGTAGCGACCATCACCCATAGGAATGCAAATATGTTGTCCTACCTGGTTCTGTATAAGGGCACAGGGTACATGCTTTGGCACTCAGTCAGTATTACTAAGTGGGTCGGAACGGGTCGATACGGCGGACCTGAACGTCGTACCTGCTAGGGGCTGTCCTGTCCCAAAAGCCCATGTTATAACCTGCCATGATGAAGAATGTCCAACAATAAAACAATACATGAGTGTTAGTTTTCTTATAAAGTGCTTCTAAATCACTCCAGTGTGTTTGTGTCAACGTTTGTAGTGTTTAATTACTCCTCCACGCCACGGAGAGAATCTCTTGCAACTCAAGCCGTGGTGCCGTGGATATAACCGGAAAACTCGCCCCAAAACACGCTCGCCCCATTTCTTTTCGCGGACGAGCGGTTCTTGTATTCCTGTATTTGTTTTACTGAGGATAAGGTTAGAAATAAGTTTACGGTTAGCCATATTATTCGTTTTACTGAGGTTACGTTTAGGAATAAGGTTAGGTTTAGGCATAGTTTAATGAGGTTACGTTTAGGAATACCAGGTGAATATCACCGGATTTCCCCGGGGGTGACTGTTTTGGGGCGAGAGTTTTTGTGTTCGTCTGTAGTGGGCAACATCAGGATCAGATTATTAGATATTATTATCAGATATTAGAAGTATATTGGGTACCAAATATACTTACCAAATAAGAACTTGAAGTGACCCAAGTGTATATATTTGTAGGCCAAAGATTTATATATTTGTAATGGTCAAGGTTTCTTTATACCTGCCCAATACACTCTCTGTGTGTGTGTGTGTGTGTGTGTGTGTGTGTGTGTGTGTGTGTGTGTGTGTGTGTGTGTGTGTGTGTGTGTGTGTGTGTGTGTGTGTGTGTGTGTGTGTGTGTGTGTGTGTGTGTGTGCACCGTATATCTATAGGTGTGCCCTGGGATCTTTTGGCTAAGCCAGAAAAAAAGGTTGATAAACACTGCTATAGATCGTAGCCTACTGCATAACAAAGACAATTTGTTAAAACCCTAGCATCCCTATTCTGAGAGTAACAGTAGTCGAAAATAGCAGATCTACAAGTTCACAAACGATGCCTCATGCTGCGACTAAGTGGGCGCCTAAAAATACTCAACATGAATCCAACACAAGACTGCTGTGGGCACTAAAACAGAGTGGGCACTAGGGAAAGGAGGGCAGACTGGGCACCAGGGAAAGGTAGGCACCAAAACAGAGTGGGCAAGCTATGAAATCTATTGAAAAGTTTAATCTGCAACAAAATGGGTCCCTGGCTCCTGCTTCATCTTTCTCAGCTAAAGGTTTTCTCTCAATTCAATTCAATTCAATTCAATTCAATTCAATTCAATTCAATTCAATTCAATTCAATTCAATTCAATTCAAATCAAATCAAATTAGCTTTATTGCCTGGCATGAGAAAACATATGTATGTTTACATTGCCAAAGCAAAAGTGGAACAGCCAATCAAGATAAAACAATGTATGTACAAATAAATATTGAATATAAATAGGAATTAAATAAATGTGTAAACAGATGTGTTACATTAACATTTTGAGTAATACTAATACTATCTTGTGAAACTATAAAAATATTTCATATTCTCTCTCACACGCTCTCTCTCCACACACACACACACACACACACACACACACACACACACACACACACACACACACACACACACACACACACACACACACACACACACACACACACACACACACACACGCTCTCTCTCTCGCACGCACGCACGCATGCTCTCTCCAAACACACACACTCTCTCTCTCAGCTCTCTCTCGCCTCTCGGAGCGAAACGCTGCCCTTTTTTTTTTAGTCCAGCATGTTAACCAACCCACCTAGCAAATAGGCTACAACACCCCCCCCCCCCCCCCCCCCCTTGAATAAAAGTTATTGAATTTCGACGAAGTCACTCAGCAGTAGGCTAAGCTCCTCCACAGTAAACCCGACAGGACTTCCGAAGTTCCGATAGCTTTTGATGAAGTTATATTGCCTCCAGACCAGCCGCAGTCGCCGTACCAAAGGAATGATTCAACCAGATTGTCACACACCACCCAGCCTGCACACACACACCTGTCGGTCAGAACCAGACGAGGGTCCAGTACTTAGAGAGTTTCATAACAGTTAATATTACGCTGGCCTGGGTAAAGTAAACTTGTATAGTGTGATTTCTGTGTTATCTATTGCGTTGGGGGGTCGCCCGGGGGGGGGGGGGGGTTGCGCTCTGTGCGTAAAATCGCAGCTTCTCCACAAAGGAGCGTCACAAATTAATATCTTTAAATTAATATCTGTGGACATCTGTCTGCGTGCGTGTGTGCGCTCTCTCTTTCTCTCTCTCCCCCCCCCCTCTCGCTCTCTCTCTCTCTCTCTCTCTCTCCCCCTCTCTATCTCTCCCTCTCTCTCTCTCTCCCCCCCCCTCTCTCTCTCTCTCTCTCCCCCTCTCTCCCCCTCTCCCCCCCCCCTCTCTCTCTCTCTCCCCCTCTCTCTCCCTCTCCTCCCCCCCCCCCCCCTCTCTCTCTCTCTCTCTCTCTGTGCTTAAGCGTCCAAAAACAATCGTCTTTTCAATAGGCCATTAAACGTTCAAATCGAATCAAACAAATTCCTTATTTCCGGAGGTTATTGAAGTTATATCAATCGATAAAATGTGATGCAACATATGGTTATTGGATTAAAATAATGGAAGCAATCAAATTGAAAGTTAACTTCGGGAATGCAGCCCTAATTCACGGGGACAAATGAAGGCATGCGTAAAGGGATTCCCAAGGGGACCCGGACCCGCCCCCCCCCCAAAGGTCCGCAGGGACCCCCACCCGACCCCCTACCCCACAGGGGGAGGCGGTCGGGTTGGGGGGGGGGGGAAGCACACACATAGGAAGGAGGGAAGGAGGGAGAGAGGCAGATGCGACCACGAGCGCCCGTTCTCCGACGCACGGGTGAAACGCCGACAAAAACAGGCCCCCGTCGAGACGATGGGCAATCGTCGCGACGAGTCAGGCCCCCGTCGAGACGATGGGCACCCGTGGCGACCCGTCGCGACGAGTCAGGCACCCGCGACGAGTCAGGCACCCCGTCGAGACGATGGGCACCCGTTGCGACGAGTCAGACAGCCGTCGAAGCGACCCGTCGCAGTCGCAAGTGGAGTTCGCTGTCTCTCTATATAGCTCTAAAATTAATATTAATAATAATAAAGAAGTGAATGATCAAAGGGCATGTTGTGTGAGCTTGTACTGCAGATCTGCTACTTTTGCTAATTTGGAAAATTCAGAGTTTTTTCCCCTCACCTGCGGTATAAAGTGGTTGAAAAAGCAAATAGTGGAGAGTCTGGAGACCTTCCATTCTGTAAGAAAGATTTTCTTTACTACCAACCAACATACCAAACATAAGGGTCTCATGTGGGCTACTGTATCCAATCCAATGTATTTATAGAGTACAGTTAAAACAACAGCATTGAACCCAAAGTGCTGTACACTCAGTATACAATCAGACTAAAGCTGAGCTAAAGTAAAACTTTAAAAAAGGGTAAAAACATGGGAAAAGGTTAAAAGGATCCCTGCCTAATAAGCTTTACATGCCTTAATACAGCGATGTCGGTGTTGTTTTGTGTTTGTTGTTATTTATGTTATATGTGAAAAAAGATTGAAACACAATCATGCATTGCCAAAACAAATTCCTATGTGTATTACACAATGGTAAATAAAGGAATCTGAATCTGAATCTGAAAGTCAAACTGGTGTTTCGCGGGCCGTTTCTGGCCCGCGACGTCGTCAAATCTGGCCCGCGAGGTGATTTGAAAAAACGGCATTTAATACTACCTCTAACGGAAAAAAAAAACGAGAGAGAAAAAAAAGGCAGAAACAAACGCCAGCGCCCAGCAGCTCCTTACTGAGGCTGCCTGGGGGTTGAATACTGGACAAACTTGTTATGTGAGAACAATGACCAAGCCGTGAAGCCACAGCCAAGGTCATTAACATACAGAGGACCATCACCATTCAACTCTACCTGAGAGAACGCATCACAAATCCGGTAAAACACCATGGAGAAGTATATGTCAGTTGCGTCTCTCGATCATCTGGAGGAGTAGAGAGTGGCTGCATTCCTCCCCACACCCAGCCCCCCCCACCTCCCCCCACTTTGTAACCAGTGTTGCTGTTCATTTAAACCCTGTGTTTGGACCTTGCCCTTGCTTGTTCATTGTCTTATGTTGCGTGTAGTTTGCTCATGGTTTCAAGTTCCTGTTTGTAGTACCTTTGAGTTAATAAACCCTTTAAACTGACCTGTTGGCCTCTGTCTCTCCTGCACTTGGGTCCTAATCCTGCCCTGACTCAGACCGTGACACATACACAAATAAAATTAGTTCACATTAATATCACGCTACGCTACAGCATAACTAATAATTCATTCATAGAATATAGCTCATACAATCACACTGCAGATCAGATTACAGATAAAATTTGTATCCACTTATTCAAAGACTTTCTACACAGTCCAGTTGATGTCCTCTTTTCATCTCCATCTTGTTGACCAGTCCTGTCCACATCTCCGGTGTTCTCGTAAATCATATACGAGGCGATGACTTAACCACTTAAACCCCAGCTGCGACGTGTTGTGAGCTTGTCGACCAGCTGTTTTCAGAGAAAGCTTTCCCCATAACAGAAAACAGAAAAGACATTAGAATAGAGGCCTGAGAAACTTAGCTTTAACCTTAAGTGGTTAAAGCCCAATCTGTAATTTTCCAACACCTATAGGCTACGCCTTTCCCCTTTTCTTCATTTGTCGAGACACCTGTTCTGTTTTCTAATCTCTCTCTTACAGCAATATTTCACCATCTTTTCCTGACTCACACCCTGGCCTAATTTAGCGACAGTCTTGATTACCAAGTTAAACACACAATCTGTGATTTGAGATTTGTCTCTCTATTATTCCTCCTCTTACTCCTTAAAGGATCACGTCACCCATTTTCAACCATATCTTCACATAATTGGAGAATTGGTCCTTACTAATGCTCATTATTACACGGCTTGGTTGAATGCTTGATTCTGATTGGTCAATCACTGAATTCAGCGGTGTGTTATTACTGAATAATGACCGATGAGCTCCGCTGTCTAATCAAAGACTCAGAGCACCTGCTGCACTGCTTGATTTTGTGCCGTATCCAACATGGCAGCCCTGCCCATCAGGCAGAGTAGGCAGTTGCCTAGGGCACCACTAGGGGGGGGGGCGCCCAAAAAGAAAAAAAATAGGCTCCTGTCCTCTGAATTACTTTCTGTTTAAAAGAGCCCGAGGTGCTCTTATTTTTAAATGGGGGGGGGGGGGGGCGCCATGAAAAATATTGCCTA
>NC_137619.1:42888877-42923877 GCF_963280865.1 Gymnoscopelus braueri
AAATATTTCACCCTTCAATTGAAACATCTGTGAGGATCTTCCGTTTAACTCATTGTGATACATTTTTTTCTTCAGGCAATCAATTTGTGGTTGGACATGTGCCAGGAATTATTTTCTCTTTTCTCTTTTCTCTTTTCTCAAATTCATCAAATTCATCAAATTCCTCAAATTCCTCAAATTTCAAATGTTTCAGTTAATTATCATCTCTGACATTCTCAAAACATATTTCTGCTTTTGGAGCTGCACCAAGACAAGCTGCAGCTGCGCCCACAGCCACCATAGTTAAACCCAATGTAAATGGAGCTGATATCAGTTAGCCTGGTATCCAGCCTGCTTCGCTACGTTCGGCTTTTTTTTTTTTCTCTCTTCAAGAGAGAAAAAAAAGTCCGCCGAACGTAGCGAAGCAGGCTGGATACCAGGCTAGATATCAGTGGCACAACTGATAAACCCAAACCTGCATCTAAAACTGCTTGCCTTGCATCCGATGACTCAAACGACTGTGTCATTGTCGTGCCTATTTCAAAGAGATGAAAATGTTTTGAGAATGTTGCAGCACTTTCACTAGGTAAATCTGGTGGTATGTGCTTGCTGTTTCTTCTTCTCAGACTTGGACACTGACTCATTTTCAAAAATAAATCGAGCCAATCGCCTCTGTTTGTCTTCTGGTTGTTGTGGCGGGGATGTGAAGTAGACTTGGCGCCAACCTGAAAGTTGATAACAGGTTTATTTTAGTTTAATTATTCCACAGTTTATTAGTTGTTCATGGTACAAGAGCCAAGTTGAATGTCCCTTTGTAAGTTATCTAGTTTGTGTGTGTGTGTGTGTGTGTGTGTGTGTGTGTGTGTGTGTGTGTGTGTGTGTGTGTGTGTGTGTGTGTGTGTGTGTGTGTATGTGTGTGTGTGTGTGTGTGTGTGTGTGTGTGTGTGTGTGTGTGTGTGTGTGTGTGTGTGTGTGTGTGTGTGTGTGTGTGTGTGTGTGTGTGTGTGTGTGTGTTTGTGTGTGAGAGTGAGTGTGTGTGTGTGTGTACCCCTACAATTCCAAAGTGAAACTCTTCAACATTTTGTGTTTGAATGTGATAGATCTAGAGAAGTATGGGCTAGTATGGAAGGAATTGGCTTCAATATTGAAATAAATAACAAATCATGCAGGTATGGTATTTTCAGGGAGAAAATAGAGAAGGAAAAACATGAATTCCTTTGGTGTTGTTTTGGCAAAACTTTGGAAAACAAGATGCAAAATATCACTCGGTCAAGCTCAAACAATCCCCTATAATGTGGTTTTTAACCAGATACTGACCAGTCTTAACCCATTAAGACCTGAGGTTCCGATTCTACAAATGGGTCCTAAATCCCAACAGTATTCTGAAAAAAAAACATATGTTTTTATATCAGTGGTGCTCAAACTTTTTCATGTCAAGGACCCCCAAAATTATTTGTATTTGGCCGCCGACCCCCATCTCAAAATATTTAGTTCCAGGGACCCCCAGAAGCAAAGACTTGAGATTTAAAAAATTGCTTTAAAATATATATATATTCAAAGATTTGCACACATTTTCACGATATTTCAAAAATAGCAGATCTACAAGCTCGTAGCGCGGCACCTGGTGCCGCGCTATGAGCTTGTATATCTGCTATTTTTGAATAGCCAAAGTGTAAAATAATGCGTTCCTGGCTTTAATGGGTTAAAAGGGCTCGTACTCTTAGTAAGGTTAGAAGAAAAGAAACACCTTGGTACCTCCTAAAAATGTAACAGTAGGCTTAATGAATAAAAGAAATGTCTAGATGTTGTTATGATGCTGATGTTGATATTATGTTTTATTCCCTTTTTTCTTTTTCTTTTTTTTTAAAAAATACTGTAGAGTGGTCTTACCTCAGCATTACTGGGAAGTCGTGATGGTTTAGTTGCTCTCTTCAGAACACTGGGTCAAAAATAAGAACATTAACACATCATTACAATTTGATTCTCCAATATCAAGTAAAAAATTCTGTTTACGTATGAAGCCAAACATCAAGCCACAGTGATTATGCACATTGATAGTCAATATCACTGCACAATATTTACCAAACATTCTATGGTTGTCAAGCAACCAAATAGGTCATACCAAATTATCACATTTCATTTACTGTCCCAAAGAATTACTTATTATATTCAATGACTACATGAGCAACAGAATGTCCAGAATGTAACGCAATATTTATGAATGACTCACCATGTGTTCAAACTTGTTCATGGTGAGACCATAGGAAGGTTACAGAATGCTTTGCAGATTGCTGTGTACATGACCACAGTGAAGGGTTTAGCGTGTGTCTTCCTTATATACAGTAGTGCGTACCAAAGAAAATGAAAGTAATCTTCCATCAAGGTTGTGAAGTGGACTTTGCGACAACCTTGAAAGTTGATAACAGGATTGTTAATTTCAATAGTATTGCACAGAAGGTACAAGAGAACAGTTGAACGTGTGTGTGTGTGTGTGTGTGTGTGTGTGTGTGTGTGTGTGTGTGTGTGTGTGTGTGTGTGCGTGTGCGTGCGTGCGTGCGTGTGCGTGTGCGTGTGTGTGTGTGTGTGTGTGTGTGTGTGTGTGTGTGTGTGTGTGTGTGTGTCAGCGGTGGGGGGTCTGCAATTTGTGTATCTGTTTGTATATTGATTGGAGTTGTCTCTGTATAGGCTAGTACATTTGTATAGCACATTTCAAGTAATTTCAAAGTGCTTTACATAAAACATTAAGCATTAACAAATTAAGAGGCAGAACATAAGCAAAAGTAACACATTATAAAGGGAGATTTGAGTACTGTAAAAAACGAACAAAAAAAACGTTTAAATAAAAGGCAGCGGCAAATAAAGAGGTCTTCAGCACAAATGTTGCTTCTGCATGTTTAGTGATTCTTTGTTCAGAAAGCTGACCTGTCACAGTTGACCTGAAAGGTCTGGTTGGTCCATGATTTAGCACAAGGTCAAGGTGTGTTTTTGCCCTAAACCATTCAATGCTTTATAAACCAAGATCATTTTTAAATCACTTCTTTGACAGACAAGGAGCCAGTGTAAAAATCTGGAAATGGCACTTTTCTCAACTGGAACTTTTGTTGTATTAGAAAGTGGTTAGTAAGGACTTTTAACTGCATTAACTGCAGTCATTGTATCGATTTGTAGGGAGAGTGGGAGACCTATAAAGACTCTTACAGTAGTCAAGTCTAACTGAAGACCAATGCATGAAAAATAATTACAAATACTGCTGAGACATAAGTCCTTTAATTCTTGATAGATTATCAAGGTGATAATAGGCTCACTTTGTAATTGTCTTAACGTGGCTGTTAAAGTTCAGGTCTGAGTTCATGACTACACCAAGTTTTTGGCTTGTGTTCTGCTTTTTAACATTACCGCTGAGCGCTGACGTTTAAGCGTTCTTCCTTCTACCTCCAAAAACTATACTGTTTCATCTTTGTTTATTGAAGACAATTCTGGAACATCCAATTGTTGATTTTTTTAAAGCATTTACTCAGTGGTTATGTGCTTATGTATGTGTGTGTTGTTTGCATAATTATGGTAACGTATTTTGTAGTTTTCCATAATCTGAGCCAGTGGGAGCAGGTAGATATTGAACAGAAGAGGTCCCAGAATGGAACCTTGCAGAACTCATGCACTACTGAATATGCATGTCATTTTGTCTGCTTACATGTGTAATTATCTATAGGCACAAAGTAGTCCCTGTCCTTTAAGTAAGATTGTTAAAATGTTGTTGACCGTGTCGAATACAGAACTGAGATCCAGGATAATTAAGACTTAAAATCTGCACTGTGTTTAAGTGTGGAAGACTTTAACAAGAGCAGTGCTGTGGTGTGGTTGTAATATTTCAAGGCAATTTTGTGATGTTAAGAAGTTGTTCAGTTGTTGAAAAACTAGTTTTTTTCAATCATTTTACTCACATTGGGAATTTTGATATGGGCCGGCTGTTCATTAGTGACAATTTACATTTTAGGCATTTAGCAGACGCTCTTAATCCAGAGCAATTTACAGTAAGCAAGGTAAACACGAGGTAATACATCAGATGCATAGAAATAATAATCTAGGATCATAGGTAAACCAAGCACCTATCATCAGTCTAAACCAGTGGGCAGCATTTATTTCCAGAGGGCCATACTGACTTCGATAAAATGAGTGAGGGGCCACACATTGTACAGTTGAATTGAAACTTGAAACACATAGTGCTGAATTATGTTAAAACTGCATGAATTTGGTAGACATGGCTGACTATCTTTATAATAAGGTTCTTGCTTTCACAATAATCATTTTCAGTTAAAAAATGATGATTATTTTTCCTTATCTTTATTTTCCAGCTGCACTGTACTGTATCACTCTGTACTCTGTACGAGGTTACGATGAAAAGATTACTTACCTAAAACAATCCACGTCAATGCCGTATCAACTTTTAATTAGCCTATAAATGTATACTGGATCCGATCTGATATGCACCACTCCAAAGGTCACTGATAAAACATATTGCATTATGTTATGATTATGGACTCAAGGTTGACTGTTTCACTGTTACATTATAAACATAAAACATAATTTTGTTTTTCTTTGAGGACTTGGCGGGCCGGATTGAGATGGTTAAAGGGCCAGGTCCGGCCCCTGGGCCGTATGTTGCCCATGCGTGTTAATATAAAAGGACATTTCAGTACCGTTTAGAAATAAGAAAAGAAAAAAGAAGTTAAAAGACAAAATAAGAGAATACAAATTACAGTGCCGAATAAATGACGAAATAACTCAATAAAAGCCAACGGCAAACAGAAAGGTATTCAGCACCATTGTTGTTTCTCCATGTTTAGTTGTGATTCTGGGTTCAGAAAGCTGACCAGTCCCAGATGACAGGTTCATGATGTAGCAAAACAGTTTTGGTCCTAAACCATTCAATGCTTTATAAACAAACAGTTATATTTTTAAATCAGTTCTTTGACAGACAGGGAGACAGTCTAAAAATATCTAAGAACTGGAGTGATACAGTATGCTCCACTTTTATGTTATGTTTGTATTGGAAAGTGGTTTAAGGACTGAATTAACTGCAGTCATTTTTTTAGGGAGACCTATAAAGACACTGTTACAGTAGTTAAATGTAATTCTTGATATAGTAATTATTTTCAAGGCTGACTTTATAATTGTGTTAATGGCTGAGTCCTTGACTACACTAAGGCCTGGGTTGTGGTTTTTGAAATATCGATTGAAGCTGAGCACTGATGTTTAATAGTTTTTTATAATCTGAACCAGTGGGATGTAGATTTGAACAGAAGAGGCCCCAGAATGGAGCCTTACAGAACTCTGCATGTCTTTTTTGTATAATTTCCCAATAGACAGTCAATTAAGTAGGATTGAAACCAGTTTTCCAGTAGGTAGGTGTATTCATTATTATTAAGGGGCCAAGGTCGTAGGGGCCTTTGGGCCCTTATTGCATTTCTACACTTTCATCTTCTTCCACCACATTTTGCAATTCTGGCCTAACCGTGCAGTCGCTTTTTACGAAACTCTGTAATATGGTAGAGGGCTATGCCAAACGGCTAAGACATGAAATTCACAACTATTGGCCAAAGGGGTACGCTATAGCACTCAATTGAAAATGCAAACTTTGAACATGTAACTCATGCCCTGTTTCAGCTATTGCCATGAAACTTCAATACAAATATGCGTCTTGCTTTTTTGAGAGTAGTTATTTTCAATGTATGACATATTTCCTTGTGAAAATAGCCGATCTACAAGCTCACAGCTTTTTGGATAGCAACGCGTTGTGAGCTTTTAGATCGGCTATTTTCACTAGTTTCGGTTCCGAGTAGACATCAAATTTCTCTATTGGTAAATGGTTTGTGAACCACTGATCTTAGTGTTAGTAAAACACAGGGGCTTGGTTCATGACAGGAGGCAAGAGTTTAAGATCTTCAACAGACACCATCAGGCTGGACGAAGCTATACAGTAGCTCAATGGACCCTTCGCTAAACCCCACCCCAAAAGCGATTGTCCAATGCCAGCTTAGCAACCGTTGTTAGCCTGGCATAGGTCTGGCAAGCTTTCGTCACCTGCCATAGCTGTCAATGTTATTTCGCCCGCACAGGCGCACACACACAATCATTTGCAACATAATAGCAAGAATAGGAATACCACGCTAACGCAATGGTGACTATGAACCACCTACACAAACCCGTTGGAGGCTACTTTTCCCAAGCTGAAATCTGCACTTAGACCGGGTCCACTCCGGGTGTGTTGAACACATACACAGCTTAATGTCGCAGGAAAGTTGCACGACACGACTCACTCGCCCAGGTGGTGTCAATAATAGGCTACTAATCACCGCAATCGTAACAAAATTCAGAATCACAGCGCTGCCTGTTTCGGATTCCGCACGTTAAAGTATATTAATTCATTTGTTCGTCTATTTATTAACTCCTGCTGCAGTCTTACCCTGTGGTACATAAACTCCTGTTACAGTCATGGATAAACTTTAACCTGGTGTTTGCACTTTCTCCATTTACGGTCCGTACATCTATATAAACGTTCAGATTTCAAATATAAAGTGCTTACCCCATGGCCACGGATGCTAAAATTATGCACGGGACTCTCAAAAGTACCCGTATATTCTGTATTGTTCAATAAAAAAGCATTTTAATTCGATCAGTGGCCATTTTCTCATAATGTATCAGAGTGCAATACACCTACAAACCGATAGGGTCGCTCAGTTGAAAGTGCATAGAGAAAATGGCCACCGATCAGATTAAAATGCTTTTTATTGAACAATACGGATGATACGGGAACTTCTGAGAGCCCGTACATAAATGTAACATCCGTGGCCATGGGATAAGCACTTTATATTATAAATATGAACGTTTATGTAGATGTACGGGCCATAAATGGAGAAAGTGCAAACACCAGGTTGAAGTTCATCCATGACGGTCGTGACAGTCAACCGTCGTGTATCCATGGCTATTACTCCCTCTAACATTTCCCATGTTTTTAGTTTATTGAAATAATGTCATGCACATTTGTCCAGTGCATAGCCTACTGCAGGCCTTGTTGACTAGATTTAGAAGAGATTTTGAAGCTCTTGCTCCTGAAATGATCGATTATTTTTAAGGGGAAAAGCCATTATTTAACATGCAAGTCAATGGGTGAGAAGTTTGCCAGGCACTGCCAGGCCTGGGTGTGACTAACTTCGCACCACCAGTCACAGAGTGGAGTGGGTGGGGCTTAGCGAAGGGTCCATTGATAGTGTGGCAGCCTGTGAGACTGAAGATCAAGGGTTTGAGTCCTGTCCCTGGCCATGGGGTGCAGGTAAATATGACCACCTCAGCTGGGTGGAAAGTAGTTTCCACTGTTGGAATCATTTACGGTCTTTATTGTGGGCTCGCTGCAGCAATTATGCTTGTACTTTTCACTTTGAAATGTTTTATAGTTTTTGAAATATTTAACTTTTAAAACTTAATTGATAAAACTTTGGCACCTCTTTATTCCTTCATACTTTCACCTAGAAACCTGTTTCACGATAAACAGATTTAACCTTACTGTGGACATGCACACTTGAGTTTTTTCTTTGAAATAATGTGTAGTTTTTTCAATATTTAACTTTAAACGCCCAATGCATTTTCAATGGCCATTTAAAGGGTATGCAACATTAAGAACACGCCATGCCCACTGTGGGCGTGGCCAGGTAGGGGAGTAGGGAAGTGGGGATCCCCATATCATTGAGTGTCCTGTTTACCAGTGTTGCCATGTCTGCTTTTATTAAGCAATGTGTGGCTTTTTTAAGGTGTAGTTGCTTAATTGCGCTTGCTTTCTAATGTTTTTTAAACCGGTGGTTCCCATATTTTTTCATGTCAAGGACCCCCAGATTAATATGTATTTGTCCACAGAGTCGCAGACTCCCATCTGAAAATATGTGGTGCCAGGGACGCCCATACAAGATTTGTGTTGTTGAAATGTTTCAAAAATATTCATTATACTTTTATTTTTCCCCCTATACTTTTTGAAAATAGAAGATCTACAAGCTCACAACGTGTCATCATGTGACACATTGTGAGCTTGTTGATCTGCTATTTTCAAATAGCTGATGTAAAGTGGTAAAAGTTAGGCTAGTTGCCTGTTTTGGGCTTGTTTTCACAGATTGTTTCTCTTGCAGTAGCCTACTCGGGAGGAAGTGAACAGATATTGAATGAAGCAGCACACAGAGGAAAAACTCAAAGGCGGCCTCTCTAAGAGGCAATGGCGGCGCCCTGGAGAAGGCTAGGAATAAGGTGGATAAGTATTGCTACATGCTGAGTTGCTATTGCCAGGATTCTATCCCATGACTTTGTGGTTCAGAGTCAAGAGCTCTTCCAACTGAGCTACCCAGACACAAGAAACAACATAAACTGACATATCATGAACGTGCAATTTTTACATCACCAAGTTCACACGGGTCTGCTCACCAATTTAATCCAAAGATCTTTATAATGCTTTATAATGCTTTATAAACGAACAGTATATTTTGAAATCAGTTCTTTGACAGACAGGGAGCCAGTGTGAAAGTCTCTAAGAACTGGAGTGATTTGCTCCGCTTTTATGTCATGTTTGTATTGGAAAGTGGTGTGTAAGGACTGAATTAACTGCAGTCATCTTATTGATTTTCTTAGGGAGACCGATAAAGTCTAACTGAAGACGAATGCATGATTATTATTTTTTACAAATCCTGCTGAGACAGAAGTTCTTTATTTCTTGATATAAATATTTTCAAGGCTGACTTTATAATTGTGTTAATGGGTGATCAAATTCATGTCTGAGTCCTTGACTACACCAAGCCTGACTGTAGGTTGTGGTTTCTGACATCGATTGAAGCTGAGCACTGACGTTTAATAGTTTTCCATAATCTGAGCCAGTGGGAGCTTGTAGATGTTGAACAGAAGAGGCCCCAGAATGGAGCCTTGCAGAACTCTGCATGTATTTTTATACTGCATGTATATTATAATTTCCCAATAGACACAAAGTAGTCACAGTCAATGAAGTAGGATTGAAACCAGTTTTCCAGTAGGTAGGTGTACTAATTATTATTATTTATAGGGCCACTGTGTCAAAGGCAGCACTGAGATCCAGGATAACCCTTCTGCCACTGTCTGTGTCTAAGTGTGGAAGACCTCAACAAGAGCAGTTCTGTGGTGTTGTTGAAATTGAAACGGAAAGATTTCAAAGCAGTTTTATAACAGGTTTATTAGTTTCATTATTCCACAGTAGGTGCAAGAGCAAAGTTGATGAATGTCCCTTTGTAAGTTATCTAGTGTGATAAAAAAGTTATTGGGCCTGTAATTCTTCATCAGAGAGATGTCTAGATTGTGGCTTGATAACTGCTGTTTTCAGGGTCTGTGGGAAGCCTGATTGAAGAGATGTGATGACAGTTTGTAGATCTGAGCCCATGAAATTTGAAAAAAATGTTAAAAGGCCTGTTGGTAGAATATCATGGCAGCAGGAGGAGGATTTCAGATGTAAAATGTCCTCCAAGTTTTCATGATATTGTAGAAGTTAAAAAAGTTGATACGGCATTGACGTGGATTGTTTTACGCAAGTCATCTTTTTATTGTAAAGCCAGAGTACACCAGGGTGA
This sequence comes from Gymnoscopelus braueri, assembly GCF_963280865.1. Classification (NCBI taxonomy): domain Eukaryota; kingdom Metazoa; phylum Chordata; class Actinopteri; order Myctophiformes; family Myctophidae; genus Gymnoscopelus; species Gymnoscopelus braueri. The sequence goes on from NC_137619.1 coordinate 42,898,486, forward strand.
TACAGTACAGTACAGCTGGAAACAAAATAAAGAAATAAAAACTGAACAATTTTCAGTTTCAACATTTTGTAACTGAAAATTATTGTTTCCTGGCACACAGATAGATGACTGTCACATAGGTGAAAGGCTTGGATGGCCAATTTCTTGTCCTAATGGCTTCTCACTATCATGACACTACTCTTTTTTGCATTCTAAATTATGTCATGATCATTGCCATAATTTGAGCATACTTTCAATAGCTGCTGTAACCCTCCACTGTATGGACCAGGTCATCAGCGTACATAAAGTGATTGATGATTGAGTTACCTATAAGACAGCCCGTATTGCACTTATGTAATTAGTGTAAACATTTTAAATGGCTTTCATATACTATTAATATATTTTTTCAAATGAGATTTGGCCTTATACTGTAGATCTAAATGTGCTCAGTTGTGGCAGTTGTGGCAGTTGTTTTCTGGGTGTTATTTTCTCAACTGGAACTTTTTTTGTATTAGAAAGTGGTTAGTAAGTCATCGTAACGATTTTTAGGGAGACCTATAAAGACACTCTTACAGTGGTCAAGTCTAACGACGAATGCATACATTTTTTTTTACAAATCCACACGGGTCTGCTCACCAATTTAATCCAAAGATCTTTATAATGCTTTATAATGCTTTATAAACGAACAGTATATTTTGAAATCAGTTCTTTGACAGACAGGGAGCCAGTGTGAAAGTCTCTAAGAACTGGAGTGATTTGCTCCGCTTTTATGTCATGTTTGTATTGGAAAGTGGTGTGTAAGGACTGAATTAACTGCAGTCATCTTATTGATTTTCTTAGGGAGACCGATAAAGTCTAACTGAAGACGAATGCATGATTATTATTTTTTACAAATCCTGCTGAGACAGAAGTTCTTTATTTCTTGATATAAATATTTTCAAGGCTGACTTTATAATTGTGTTAATGGGTGATCAAATTCATGTCTGAGTCCTTGACTACACCAAGCCTGACTGTAGGTTGTGGTTTCTGACATCGATTGAAGCTGAGCACTGACGTTTAATAGTTTTCCATAATCTGAGCCAGTGGGAGCTTGTAGATGTTGAACAGAAGAGGCCCCAGAATGGAGCCTTGCAGAACTCTGCATGTATTTTTATACTGCATGTATATTATAATTTCCCAATAGACACAAAGTAGTCACAGTCAATGAAGTAGGATTGAAACCAGTTTTCCAGTAGGTAGGTGTACTAATTATTATTATTTATAGGGCCACTGTGTCAAAGGCAGCACTGAGATCCAGGATAACCCTTCTGCCACTGTCTGTGTCTAAGTGTGGAAGACCTCAACAAGAGCAGTTCTGTGGTGTTGTTGAAATTGAAACGGAAAGATTTCAAAGCAGTTTTATAACAGGTTTATTAGTTTCATTATTCCACAGTAGGTGCAAGAGCAAAGTTGATGAATGTCCCTTTGTAAGTTATCTAGTGTGATAAAAAAGTTATTGGGCCTGTAATTCTTCATCAGAGAGATGTCTAGATTGTGGCTTGATAACTGCTGTTTTCAGGGTCTGTGGGAAGCCTGATTGAAGAGATGTGATGACAGTTTGTAGATCTGAGCCCATGAAATTTGAAAAAAATGTTAAAAGGCCTGTTGGTAGAATATCATGGCAGCAGGAGGAGGATTTCAGATGTAAAATGTCCTCCAAGTTTTCATGATATTGTAGAAGTTAAAAAAGTTGATACGGCATTGACGTGGATTGTTTTACGCAAGTCATCTTTTTATTGTAAAGCCAGAGTACACCAGGGTGATACAGTACAGTACAGCTGGAAACAAAATAAAGAAATAAAAACTGAACAATTTTCAGTTTCAACATTTTGTAACTGAAAATTATTGTTTCCTGGCACACAGATAGATGACTGTCACATAGGTGAAAGGCTTGGATGGCCAATTTCTTGTCCTAATGGCTTCTCACTATCATGACACTACTCTTTTTTGCATTCTAAATTATGTCATGATCATTGCCATAATTTGAGCATACTTTCAATAGCTGCTGTAACCCTCCACTGTATGGACCAGGTCATCAGCGTACATAGTGATTGATGATTGAGTTACCTATAAGACAGCCCGTATTGCACTTATGTAATTAGTGTAAACATTTTAAATGGCTTTCATATACTATTAATATATTTTTTCAAATGAGATTTGGCCTTATACTGTAGATCTAAATGTGCTCAGTTGTGGCAGTTGTGGCAGTTGTTTTCTGGGTGTTATTTTCTCAACTGGAACTTTTTTTGTATTAGAAAGTGGTTAGTAAGTCATCGTAACGATTTTTAGGGAGACCTATAAAGACACTCTTACAGTGGTCAAGTCTAACGACGAATGCATACATTTTTTTTTACAAATCCTGCAATTCTTGATAGATTATCAAGGTGACAGTAGGCTGACTTTGTATTTGTCTTAATGTGGCTGTTAAAGTTCAGGTCTGAGTTCATGACGACAGTTTCATCTTTGTGTAATTGAAGACAATTCTGGCACATCCAATTGTTGATTTGTTTAATGCATTTACTCAGTATGTGTGTGTGTGTGTGTGTGTGTGTGTGTGTGTGTGTGTGTGTGTGTGTGTGTGTGTGTGTGTGTGTGTGTGTGTGTGTGTGTGTGTGTGTGTGTGTGTGTGTTCTCAACTTTGTAGTTACAGGAACAGTTAGAATAGGGACAAGAAAATAGAGAAACAAAACCGCCGGATAATAAAAGAAGGCAGTCAAACCAAATACAAAGTCCAGTAGGGTGCATCATAAAAAAGCATGATAGGTGGCACTATGGAAAGCAGAAATGCTTCTAGTGCAGGTAGAAAACATCCAGCATAATATAAATAGCAGCAGGTATATATACAAACATGTGCTTATAAAAGTCTCTTCCAGAGGCTATTTAAGGTAACAATTTTACTCATCAAACAGTCGGTTCAGTTCAGTGGGACATGCGTCTGTTCCTTTACAGTATCTCTGCACTAAATAACCATAACTGTTGTAGATCATTATGTTTAAATTCATCATGGTTGTCAACCTGTACAGTTCATTTGTGGCTTATCCATACTGCCAAATATACATCAGTGTTCTCAAACATTTTCATGTCAAAGATCCACAAATTGATATGCATTTGGCCACAGACCCCCATTTGTAAAGATTTTTCTTTTTTTTTAGATAGTTTGCATTATGTGCTATGCGCCTTAAACGCTAGGCCAGCGGGCACCCCAAAATGTTCCTAAATGTTGGATATAATGTGGATATAATAGTATGTTCCAGGCCTGGCCAGGCTGAGAAATTCCATGTTGTGTCGGAATTTCTTTTTTTATCGTTGCTTATTTTTGCCTAATGTTCGCCTATTAGCATGCCCACAATAAGGTTGGTTGGGTTTTGTGGTTAAATGGATCATGCATCGCCTGAAACATTGATAATCTTTTGACATTGTCTGGTATTGACTTTTTAAGCAGTAGGCCTACCCATTGTTGCTACTCCACAGATCGCAGAGAAATCCACTATATCAAAGATAAGTTTGAATTATTCTGTGTGGTTTATGAACTTCAGATCTTTGTCATCATCTCTGTGATCATATATTTTCTTTATTGCACAGCGTCAAACACAAAGTGTGTACAAACTTACACAGTGATAATCAAACAAAGAAAAGGCCAACAAGCTCTCATCAAGCTGGAAATAAAAACTTAACAAGGGTTAAGAAGGGTCAACGGTCCTATGATTCAGTTGACAAACCACATCATTAAAGCTTGCTGAATTTCCCTCAAGGCATCAATAAAGGTCTTATCTTATCTTTTTAGCTAGTTCAGAGTTCAGACTCAGAGACATTAATGTCTTCAGAAAAAACAACAGACAATCTGGGCACTCAGGTGGAAAAAGGAGGAAAGGCCTTCATTTATTAAAAGGCAACTGTCAACGTGGTCGAAACATGTTGAATAGCCTTTAATAGATAAAGGCTGTTCCTCCTTTTTACCCCACATGTTTTGGTCCGCGAGCATCATTGACAATTTTTACTACCTTTTCTCCTGGCATAGGCTACTTTACTCCTGTGCTACACATGCACGTGTTTATTTCATATTTACATGGCTGTTTACACAAACTGAAATACATGAGCATTTACATTATTTACATGAAATGAAATGAAACCATAAAAGCACAATTTACACATGAGCAGACTAAAACATGAATGGGTAAGTTTAAAAGGTTCTATTTGGCATTTGAAAGATTTAAGGGGGAATGGGGTGGTTGATTTTCATAATCTTTTAGTTTGGGGGAGCAGACTGCAGCCAGGTTCTGAAGGTGCAATCCAGAAGACCCAGACAAAAATCCCTTATCTTCGATTTGAGATTATATTAGTTAAATCTCATATAACAGTCCAATTATTTGGTCTCAGCTGCTCAACATTGTGGCAGCAATAACAAACAATAAAATATAACTGCAAGCAGCGATAATACGGGGCCAGTGAAGAGAGAGAGAGAGAGAGAGAGAGAGAGAGAGAGAGAGACCAAGAATTTAGACAGACAGAGAGACAGACAGACAGACAGACAGACAGACAGACAGAGAGACAGACAGACAGACAGAGAAAGTGATAGAAAAAGACAGACAGACGGCGATAAGCAGGGCCAAGAATGAAGCGCAAAAAGCAAACTGCAATAATAGCACAAAGAAAAAGAAACCTAGTAATGAACCTCACTCATGGACACTTCAACCTATTGCCAATGACAGGAATCGAACTGGCTGAGACACTACCTGTAGTGCTATAGCTTCATCTAGGCTGAAGTTGTCTGTTGAAGATCATAAACTTTTGCCTTCTATCATGAACCAAGCCCCTGTTTAACTAACACTAAGATCACTCGTTCACAAACCATTTACCAATAGAAAAATTGTATGTCTCCTCGAAACCGAAACCAGTGAAAGCAACCGATCTACAAGCTCGGAAACACGTTGCTATCTGAAAAGTTTAGAGATTGTATATCGGCTTTTTTGTATGTCATACATTGAAAAAACATACTCTCAAATAAGCATTTCAGGTTATCTTTAACAATTGCACATGCAGTAATTGACACAATCATGTAGTGTGCGATACAACTTTAATGAAGCCTGCATCAAGTGAGGCTTGAACTGGCGACCTTGAGGTTGTAAGGCACAAGCTTAAGCGATACGCCATTTGACCAACAGACAACTATCTGTGAAAAAGGAGATCACACAGATCATACAGTTTCACGCAAATAGCTGAAAAATCCTGGGTTTAAGTGTTCTTCAAACTGCTCAAGATTGCGGACAATCTAAGGGCGGAGCTTACTGGTCAACGTGATAGATGTGTTCCTCATGAGTCAAGGCACATGTGTAAGCCGGTTTAATGGCTGTCGGCCAAACGAGGCATGACTTTTGCCTGTTTAAAGTTTGCATTTTCAAAAAATCGCTATAGCGCCCCCCTTTGACCAATTAGAGTAAGATTGGTTTCAGTGATATTTGGAATGACCCTCAACATTACCGCAAAGTTTCAAAGAAATGTGAGTCTACATGTCTGTGATAGGGGCAGATGAATCATTGTCAAAAAAATGCAATATTCATTGGCTCATTAAAGCTTCATTTTTTCACTTATGGAAAATCCGCTGCATCGTTGAGTCGGCATAGGTCCAAAGTTCATGTGTAAAAAGTTTCGTGCAGATTACTAAAAAATCCCAGGAGGAGAACTGTTTTTCATATAATTCAAAATGGTGGGAGATCTAGAGGTCAGAGGTCAAAAGTCAGAGTGTGAAAGTTGTTCATCATGAGTAGACGCATATGTGTATTGAAGTTTCATGGCTGTAGGTCAAACAGGGCATGAGTTGTACCTGTTCAAAGTTGGCATTTTCAATAGAGTGCTAGAGCGCCACCTTTTGACGAAAGATTATGAGAATTATTTCTTGATCGTTTTTCATGACCATCTACCATATGGCCGAGTTTCGTAAAAAGCGACAGCACGGTTCAGCCAGAACTGCGAAAAGTGGTAGAAGTGACAGAATAAAGGGAACATTAAGACGGAGCCTGCTGCCATGCTGTCAGCCTGGCCCCGTAAATATAGCTGCAAGCAGCAATAATACGGGGCCAGTGAATGGAGAGAGAGAGAGAGAGAGAGAGAGAGAGAGAGAGAGAGAGAGACCGAATAGATTAGAGAGAGAGAGAGAGACGGAATAGATTAGAGAGAGAGAGAGAGAGAGAGAGACGGAATAGATTAGAGAGAGAGAGAGACGGAATAGATTAAAGAGAGGACAGGCTGCAACACTACCTATAGTGCTATAGCTTTGTCCAGGCTGAGGTTGTCTGTTGAAGATAAAAGTGAACCAGTGAAAGCAGCCGAACTACAAGCTCAGAAACACGTTGCTATCTGAAAAGTTTTCAGATTGTAGATCGGCTACTTTCAGAATGAAGTATGTCATACATTGCAAAAACATACCCTCTCAAATAAGCATTTCATGTTATCTTTACCGTTTGCACATGTATTCATTGAAACAGTCATGTTTTTTATAATTCAACTTAAATGAGTCTGCATCAAGTGAGGCTTGAACCGGCAACCTTGCGGTCATGAGACAGTCGCTTAAGGGAGAAGCCATTGGACCAACAGACAAGACCTGTGAAAAAGAGATCACACAGATCATACAGTTTCACGCAAATAGCTGAAAAATCCTCAACGTGATAGATGTGTTCCTCATGAGTCAAGGCACATGTGTAAGCAGGTTTAATGACTGTCGGCCAAACGAGGCATGACTTTTGCCTGTATAAAGTTTGCATTTTAAAAAAATCGCTATAGCGCTTTGACCAATCGGAGTAAGATTGGTTTCAGTGATATTTGGAATGACCCTCAACATTACCGCAAAGTTTCAAAGAAATGTGAGTCTGCATGTATGTGTTAGGGGCAGATGAATAATTTTCATAAAACTGCAATAGGTAAAACCTATCTCCTCCTGGGATTTTTTAGTAATCTGCACGAAACTCTTTACACATGAACTTTGGACCTCTGCCGACATAACGATGGGAGCGGATTTTTTCTAAGTGAAAAAATGCAGAAGTTAGGAGCCAATGACCATATGGCAGAGTTTCGTAAAAAGCGACAGCACGGTTCAGCCAGAACTGCCAAAAGTGGCAGAAGTGACAGAAAGAGGGGAACATTAAGACAGGTCCAGAGCTGAGCTCTGGCCCCGTAATAAAGAGTAACAATAACGAATTTTGTAAGTTTAAAATGGCAAGATTGTACAGTGCAGTACAAGACTAATACAAAAATACACATACAAAAATAATGTGTACAGTAATAGAAAATACATCTTTTGTAAGCTGGATTTAAACCAGGGAAATTCTACTGCAATGTTTCAAAGCAAGTGCACTATTAGGTCACAAGTCCATTGTGCTCACATGCCACACTGGACATCCATAGTCCAGTGTGGGGCAACAACTATGCTGTTCCTGGGTCTGAAGGTCTGAGTTGGGGGGGGTTCCGTTAAAAGTAGTGGGGGTGCCTGGTGGCTAAACCGGTTAGTGCACAGACCATGCTCCTTATGAGTGCAAGGATCTGTTTTTTTTTTATCTGACCCACAGTCTTGTCTCTCCTCTCTCTCTGCCCTTTTGTTGTGTCTCTACCTATCTGAAGTAAGGCATACAAATCCTGATTATATGGAAAAAAAACTAAGCAAATAGACAAGCTGTGACATTCATAGACCAGTGGTTCTCAAAGTGGGGTGTAGGGACCACCAGGGGTCCTTGAAGGAGTTCCAGGGGGTCCCCAGCTAAATGATTGATAGTTAATTGATAGGAACCAAATGTACCCTCATGAGTTGATGACTGTGAGAGTGCACAAATGGAACCAAATAGGCCCGTAAGGGTCAAGTCACAGTTATGGGGGTCCATGGCCCTAATTCATGCCAAACTGGGGGTCCCTGAAATTAAAAGGTTTGAGAACCACTGTTCTAGGCCATGCAACTGGAGTCGTGAGAGGGAGGCATTGGCTGACACCAACATACAGTAAATTAAAGAAGTCAAAACGGGACTAGTAGATTTGATCACTGATATCGATAGATGGAAAACCTGTACAAATCTTTTTTTTTCTAGAGTTGCTGCCTACCATGATGCAGTCCCATTGTATTAGCCTACTATTTTTACACACTTTTTTCCTTCAACACCAATTCTCTTCACTTAAGTAGCAGATCTACAAGCTGTTACATTTTCACAGCTAGTAGATTAAGCATCTCCTGAAACTTTTTTTACATTGCTCAGCTGATTTTCTCGTATTGTCATTTAACTCAGGTTAGAAGAAACAGCAATCACATTTATGGTCAGCGCAGCTGCCGGGGTTGTCTGGATCCATGACCCTGTTCAATTCAACCACTCGATCTGTGTCATCATCTCTGTGATGATCTTTCATGTAACTCTGTGTGATATTTCTTCAGGTAATCAATTAGTGGTTGGACATGTGCCAGGAATTCTGTTGCCAATCTCTCATATTTCTTATTTATGATTCCATTATCAGCCCTCGCCATCTGAATAGTACCTGCACCAACTACACCAGTGGCCTGTTTTTTAGGCAGGTCGACCCGCGGTGAATGCTGCATTACCCGGGGTAATGTGCCCAGGCAAAGTATTTGCAGACTTTTAGTTGTGTATGGCAATTCTCAAACCTTTTCATGTCAAGGACCCCCAAATTGATACACATTAGCCTGTGGAGCCCCATTTGAAAAGATATGCCAGGGACCCATAAGAGAAGATTTCAAGGACCCCCAGTTTGATTTGCATGAGGCCATGGAGCCCCATTGAATGGCATTTTGTATCTGTGGAAGCCCAATCTACACTGGTGTTAATTTGACTCTGAGAGTGTGTGTGTGTGTGTGTGTGTGTGTGTGTGTGTGTGTGTGTGTGTGTGTGTGTGTGTGTGTGTGTGTGTGTGTGTGTGTGTGTGTGTGTGTGAGAGAGTGTGTGTGTGTGTGTGTGTGTGTGTGTGTGTGTGTGTGTGTGTGTGTGTGTGTGTGTGTGTGTGTGTGTGTGTGTGTGTGTGTGTGTGTGTGTGTGTATCTCTGTATCGGTCTCTTTGTCTGTCTTTCTTTCTTTCTGTCTCTGTTATGTCCATATGGATATTAATCCATTTTGTCATTTATATGACATCATAGACTGGCCTGCAAGTACTATGATAATGTGTAAGTACTCTGACAGGGTACAATGGGTACTCTGCAACGGGTACAACAGGTAATTAATAAATGGAGGGGCGGTCTATACGTATCAGTGCCATCTAGACACGATTGTGTTATGCTCGAGACGGCCCCTAATGTACATTCCCATACAATTTGCATTGACACTGAAAGAACCCAATACATCTATTCTGTACACAACGTCCTTGTCTACATTGCTGCTGCCAAATTAATCAAGTTGAAATTAGACGTTTTCTTCAAGCAATCAATATTTGTAGACTTTTGCCAGGAATTCTTCTCCCAATTTCTCAAAAGTTCCATTTTTTATTCCAACATAAATGGCTTTTGTATTTTAACTGCACCAAGAAAAGCAGCTCCAGCCGTAGCTGCCACACTCCCTCAACCGTTTCATTTGCTTGGCTATTCTTTAATTTTTTTTCTTCGTGGTAATACAATTGTCTTGAGAATGTTGCAGAACTAGAGGTTACGAATGTAACCCCGGTTTTAGTAGGTTCGGAGTTTACTACTCACTATGGGATATCAGCGCCCTCAGGCGATGGACAGAGTCAACGCACACGCTCCCGACGCCAATACTGATTGGCTAAGGGTATGTCACGAGTCCGGAAGACCTGGGAGTATAAAGGCTCCCCCGTGACGTAGGCTCATCCTCTTAACATTCTCCTCTCTGCATGCCAAATGCGCACAGAAAGGGGTGTCTGGTGAGTAGTAAACTCCGAACCTACTAAAACTGGGGTTACATTCGTAACCTCTAGTTTTACCACGGTTCTCCGTTTACTACTCACTATGGGATTTCATAAACCCCCCTTGAGGTAATGAACCACACAACCCTGACAGGCCCGCACGCCCCTCAGCCCCTAGGTCACGTCCCCACGGACGTGACCTACGACCCCCAGGCCATAGGTCCACGACCTTATGGCCCCTGGGCGCTCCCCCAGCCCACCGGGCCGGGGTGCGGGATAGATAATAAGAATAGGCCCTGACAGACTCTAGAGTCTGCCTTATTCTCTAACAGGCAGACACAGTCCGCCTCATAACAATGAGGAACAGGGCCCTATTTCCCAAGACACAGCCCCGCTGGTCCCAAGGAAACCTTAAAGAGGAAGTCGAAAGATATGGAGAAAAGCCCCAAGCCTACTCCCTATCCATCACTGACCTGGAGGCAGCAGCCACACCCAGGACCGCGTGCGCCACTGATGACGCCGCCACGTCCAGGCTGTAAAAAGCCGCAAAAGTCGAAGGTGACGACCAATTTGCAGCTGCACAAATCTCCTGGATCGAAGCTCCCTTGTAGAGAGCCCAGGATGTAGCCATGCCTCTAGTAGAATGGGCCCTCAGACCCCCCGGGACTGGGACACCACTACTCACATAAGCCAGCTTAATGGCATCTCGGATCCATCTAGAAAGCGTCGCCTTGGTGACCGCCTTCCTCTGAACCCCCACGCCAAAAGAGACAAAGAGTTGTGTCGACGAACGATTGGCCGCCGTCCTCTGGCAATAGAGCTTCAAAGCTCTCACCGGACAGAGGCAATGCAACCGCCTGTCCTCCGCCGAAACGAAGGGAGGTGGATGAAAAGCCACCAATTCAACCGGATCCGGGGCCACCACCCCGGTCTTTGTAACGAACGCCAGGTTTGGTTTAAGCAAAACCCTCCTGTCGTTGTTCAGAAAATTCATGCACTCCGGGCTCACCGAGAGCGCGTGCATGTCACTGACCCGTTTAGCCGTAGACAGGGCCACCAAGAGGACCGTTTTGAGGCTAATGACCTTCAGATCCATAGACTCAAAAGGCTCGAACGGGGGACGGCACAGTGCATCCAGCACCTCCGTCAAATCCCAGACTGGGAACAGTGGCCTGTTGACCGGTCTAGCTCTCCTGGCGCCGTTCATAAACCGGCGCACGAAGCTATGCTGACCCACCGTCTTGCCATCGTCGAAACCTAGGTGGCAAGCCGAAATGGCCGCCAAATACACTTTCACTGTCGAGAAGGATAAACTCAGGGTTACGGATGTAACCCCGGTTTCTTTAGAATTCGGAGTAACATACTCACTATGGGATATCACCGCCCCCTGGCGTTGATGCAGAGCTACATACCATAAACTCCCGGGCCATTCATTGGCTGAGAAGGGTATGTCACGTGTCCGGTAGACCGGAAGAGGTATAAAACCTCTTGCGTGACGTGGCTCATCCTCTTTAACACGCTTCCTGCATGCAGATGCACACAAACAGGGGTGTTAGGTGAGTATGTTACTCCGAATTCTAAAGAAACCGGGGTTACATCCGTAACCCTGAGTTTCTTGTCAATTCTCCGTAACATACTCACTATGGGATGCATAAACCCCCCTGGGCTTATAGCCATACCGAATCTCAGGTCCGCACGCCCCCTAGCCATAAGGCCCCGTCCCCCTGGACGCGACCTTCGGCCTCACGGGCGCCCCAGCCCTCCGGGCCGGGGTGCGGTATATAATTGAAAGAAAAGGACCCTGACAGACCAAGTCTGCCTATTCATCTAATGAACAGACCCAAGTCTGACCCATAAGTGAAAACAAGGAAACAGGGCCTCCTCCCCTGGAAACCTACCAACGGTGGTTCCGAGGGGACTCAAGAGAAGGAAGGTAGAGAAGGGAACAAAGGCGGGTTACACCAAAGACCTGCCTAACCTCCCCTACCCTAACTAGAGACAGCCGCTATGCCCAGTACAGCGTGCGCCACTGACGCCGCTGCCACATCCAGGCTGTAGAAAACCGCAAAAGTCGATGGAGACGACCAGTTTGCGGCCGCGCACACCTCCTGGACCGACATATCCCTGGAGAGGGCCCAGGAAGTAGCCACGCCTCTAGTAGAGTGAGCCTTCAGTCCTTCTGGAACTGGAGCGCCACTACTGACGTAGGCCAGCCTAAATGGCATCCACACTCCATCTAGAAAGCGTCGCCTTAGTCACTGCCTTCCTCCGACCATCTGGGCCGAAGGAGACAAAAAGTTGCGACGACGACCGGCCGACCGCCGTCCTCTGGCAGTAGAGCTTCAACGCCCTCACTGGGCAGAGCCAGTGCAGCCGCCTATCCTCTGCCGAAGCGAAAGGAGGCGGATGAAAAACTATCAGCTCAACCGGTGTCTGGGTCACCATTCCGTTCTTGGGAACAAACGCCATGTTGGGCTTAACCAAACCCTGCTGTCGCCTCCCAAGAACCTCATGCACTCCGAACTTACTGAGAGCGCATGTATGTCGCTGACCCGTGTAGCTGTAGTGAAAACAACCACAAGAACCGTTTCGAGACTAACGATCTCCAGATCCATAGAGTGAAAAGGCTCGAACGGTGGGAGGCAAAGCGCCCCCAGCACCACCGCCAGGTCCCAGGCCGGGAACAGAGGCCTAGAGACCGGCCTGGCCCGCCTGGCACCGTTCATAAAACTACGCACCAGCGGATGTCGGCCAACCGTCATGTCATCGAAACCCACGTGACAAGCGGAAATGGCCGCCTGGTACACCTTAACCGTCGAGAAAACCAGACCTTGGTTCAATCTGTCCTGCAAGAACATGAGGATGCTGCGTACCGAGGCCCGGAAGGCCTCAACCGGCGGTGACTGACCCAGACACCATGACACGAACAGGTTCCACCTGTCGTCGTACGCAGACCTCGTGGAAAGGGCCCTCGCCCCCTGGATGGTAGCTACCACCTCAGGGGGCAGGCCATAAGAAGTCAAGGTCTCCCCCTCACGGGCCAAGCCCACCGGTCTAGGTCCTGAGGTTGCTTGTGGAAAATTCCGACCCCTGCCTGCCGTAGCAGATCTCTGATCGGGGGGAGGGCCCAGGGCTCGTTGTAGAGGAGAGGATTAATCCTAACCTCCATGCGCCCCACGCCAGTGCCACCAGTGGCACTGACAGTCCGTGGAGTCTGACAAGTTGAGAGGACCAACTCCCGTGACGGGAATGCATAAAGCAGTTCAGTCGGCCAACCTGGCCCAGATCTGGCTTGTTATCTCCGGAGGAGAGGCCAATCTGCGTACCAAAAAACGCCCCTGGACAACAGAGTCGCTCCACTGTTCAGGAGGCCCGGTACCTGTGAGGCTCTGGTTGACGTAAGGCGCGCGTCGCACCACAGCGTCAGATCGCCAGCTAGCCTGTCCAACACTGGAGAGGCCAGGCCTCCCTGCTTTTTGGCATAGCACACGGTCGTGGTGTTGTCGGTTCCGATCAGGACATGACAACCTCAGGTGGACGGGGCTCCAAGAGCCCACATCCACCTCCGGGGAAAAAAGGTCACACGTGGGGCTTGTCCAAACGAAACAGGTGTAAGGCCGAAGTCATGAGACCCGTCGCCTGCACGCATAGCCTGTAAGTGACTTGTCGCCTCACGCGAGAAGACCCTAGGCCGAAACGCTGTCTATCCCGCCCGGGACAGACGCGCCGTGAGCCTGGTCTAGCCCAGCGAGATCCCCTATGAAGGTGGTCTGCTGAGACGGGACCAAGACGCTCGACGGACGGTGACGGTGAAAAACCCCTCGACGTCAAGTGGGGAAACGGCCACGTCTGTGTGCCGCGCCACCTCCTGACTGTGGTGGATAGAAAGGAACGTGGAAATAAGCATTGAAAACAATGCTGGCCCACCCATCTCCTTAACGCACCGTCCGCAGAGAGGGTCATACACCAGTACAACCACAGTGTGTTGTTGTTGATCAGGGGAGCTGACCAGTACAACCACAGTGTGTCACTGCTGTACTGAAAAAACCCCTACACACAGTGTACCACTGAAGTACCGGGATAGTAAAACAGTTCCGGACTGCAAACTCTCCAACAAGCTGCCTCAGCAAGCGAGTCAGGAGGGGCTCTGATGTCACCCAGTGCGGACAACGCACACGTTTCCAACTGGACCGGTGATGTCGCCACGTGCTCCAGCGGACCCGCACATGCAGGGCCGTTAGAGGCCGTGGAAGGGTAGCGGTGGAAGGTGGCCACCGTGGTGTTGCTTTAGCGGGGCTGGCTATGCGCTGCACCAAAAAACCACACTGCAATGTGTGGTTGTTAGTGAGGCCAGTTAGCCGCCAATCGAAACAACAGTAGCCTGACTGGAGGTTCTGCAAACCTAGCAGCTAACAAGCTAGTCAAGGCTAAATCACCATGGGCCAAGAAACGTTGAGATCCGTTTCCAAGGGAACCGTTTTCTTGTGTGTGCGTTGCCATGGGGACCAAAGACGCTACTACTGGTGCTAGCAGCGCTAACCCTGTGTGCGTTGCCATGGGGACCAGCGACGCTGCCACTGCCGCCAGCGGTGCTAACCCTGAGGTGACCGCTCGAGGCAGTAGAGGTACTAACGGTCCGTTAGGACCCGGCGGGGTCACGTGACCGGTCACGGGGACCTTGCCTGACGTCAGCATCCGGTTTGTCCGCCAGCGCAGCCTGTCTGTTTCCATGGAAACCAACGGCGCTGTCACTCTGACAAACGGGCCGTCCGAAGTAAGCCTACCTTGGCCGTCGCCCTCTCGTCTGAGCCCAAAGGCTCCGGACGGAGCGTCGACAAAGTCGTCCTCCCCTTAGGGAGTGCTTTGTCGCTCTTTAGTGGCGAACGAGGCCTGTAGTCCGTGAGGCGGTACGGCAAAGGGGGCATCTGTCCCTCCAAACTGGCGGAGACAGAGGTCCGCTCTTTGACCCAAGTATTTATTGAGACCCTTCAGATTCAGAATGGGTCGTACCCCCCCCCCCCCCCTTCTTTCCCACCAGAAAATATTACGAATAGAAAACCAGTTGGTTCCGATTCATAGATAGTTCTCTGACTATGTTACTCTGAATTCTAAGGAAACCGGGGTTACAACGTAACCTTGCGTTCCTTGACAAATTCTTCGTAACATACTCACTATGGAGAGAGAGTGAACCCCCTCTCTCAGAGACATGGTTGCCTTACCCTCTGCATGAGAGGAACAACACCGTGTCCGACATAGGAGATTATATGCATAAGAGCACGTGGAAAACACACCAGTACAACCACAATGTGTTGTTGCGGATCAGGGGAGTTGATCAGTACAATCACAGTGTGTCACTGCTGTACTGAAAAACCCTGTACACACACAGTGTAACGCTGATGTACTGGGATAGTAAACAGAAGTATCGGAAGTAATTCTTTAATAGCGCCCAAGCTCAAGAGGAAGGAGACTTCCTCCCTCAGAGTATTGGCTGCTGGACCCCTTGCACGGGAAAACAATACTTTTTCTGTCACGGGGGGATTTGTGGAGAAATGCAGCCTGAAACCCTTTAGTATTGTGCTAGCAATACCTAAGCATTCGGCTTGCAAACCGTCCATTGCTTCACACACCGAGCGAGTGGCTTGGACGGTGACGTCATCGACCGCTCGGAGAGTGGGAGCGTCGCCATGGGGACCGTTGCCATGGGGACCAGTGACGCTGCCACTGCCGCCGGCGGTGCTAACCCTCGGGCCAACGGAGGACTCGGAGGGGTCACGAGACTGGCCACGGGGAAAAACCCCGGCGTCAGAATTAAGCCCAAAGATATATACAGTGAAAACTATATATATATCAATGATTAATCCTACCTTGGCCGTCGCCAGAGTGTAGAAGAGAGAGTAACGTCACGCCTCGATCTCGCCGCAAAGCGGGCCTCTATGGGCTATAGTTCCAACATTGGAACTATCTTATTGACGTAGACAGAGCACTTCCGCATTCCATTCTCACAATGGGATCGACGCTACTGTCATTACTCTCTCCTAACTTACTCTGGCCGCCGCCATCTTGTCGACAAAGTCGTCCTCCCTAGGAGGTGCTTTGTCGCCCTCCAGCGGCGAACGTGAGGCGGTACGGCCAAGGGGTCATGTCTGACCGAAGTACTTCCGGTTCACAGTGGTGCGTGGGCACTTCCTGTGGGACGGAAGCCCGTGAGGCGACAAAACCTTCCTCCCCGTAGGGGATGCTTTGTTGCTCGTTAAAGGCGAACGTGGCCTGCAAATCATGAGGCGGTACGGCCAAGGGGTCATGTCTGACCGAAGTACTTCCGGTTCACAGTGGTGCGTGGGCACTTCCTGTGGGACGGAAAGCCTGTGAGGCGACAAAACCTTCCTCCCCGTAGGGGATGCTTTGTCGCTCGTTAAAGGCGAACGTGGCCTGCAAATCATGAGGCGGTACGGCCAAGGGGTCATGTCTGACCGAAGTACTTCCGGTTCACAGTGGTGCGCGAGCACTTCCTGTGGGACGGAAGGCAAAAACCGGCGTGACCCCATTCCACTGGCGCATTTGCGCCCTCTGGCGGACAGGGGTGATGTGGGTTTTTATATTACCTTCATATGATCCAACAATGTCTAGAACATCGGAACTCGGGTGTTGTAGACAGTGTGGGCTTATGTAATTGAGAACGTTGATACATTACATGCACGGATATCATCCCATCAATGTCTGGGATACCGGAGTTCGGGCATCACAGACATTGTGGACTTATACACAGAGAGCATTGGAGCAGAGAAGCCCGCTGCTCTTTCAGATGTTATCCAACAATGTCTAGAACACCGGGACTCGGGTGTTCTAGACAGTGTGGGCTTATGTAATTGAGAACGTTGATACATTTACATTACATGCACAGATATTAGCCCATCAATGTCTGGGATACCGGAGTTCGGGCATCACAGACATTATGGGCTTATATACAGAGAGCATTGGAGCAGAGAAGCCCGCGGTAGGGGACTCCACTGCTCCGCTGCACTCAAGCCACGTGAAAGAACGAGATCGTTTGTAACATGTAACACATTTATTTCTTTGGCAGAAAAAAATTTGTACTTTTAAACACACATTCGTTTTCATTAAACATGGCCTTCTGGCAGTCGAGGGGCCGTCCATCTTGTCCATCGAGTAAGGTCTTCAGAAGCCCCCGAGGTTTGCTCGATACACTGAGTGAGAAGGCTAACAAGCTGGTGCTATCCTAGCGAGGCAAGCTAGGCTAGGACAACGCTGTTAATAACCTGTTGCATGGGTGTTAAGCCAACAAAACACTGCCTGACTAAGGCGACGTTAACCTAGCGAAGCAGCTAACGTAGCTAGTCTGGGCTAACTCACTCACGAGCTTCTGCCTCGTTCTCCCCTCGCCTATGCCGCCGTCGCCCCTTCGTTGTCTCCTGGCGACGCATCGCTGGCCCGGTACGCTTGCTGTGGCAGCGGAGTAGACGGCTGGGAAGAGGGGGAGGAAGTGCCGCTAGGTAGTTGCACCGGGGTGGTTCTCCCAGACACGGTGCTAGCGGCGGCTGCAGTGCTGCGTAGCACGGCTTGTGTAGCAGCCTGGAGGTGCTGCGAGCGGGGGCTAACGCCGCTCGCAGCCGGGACTGCCGGAGGGCCCATTGTGGACTGTGAGCGCACGTGGTGGGCCCCACCACCCACGTTCCCTGGGCCGTGTTGCTGGATCCGCGACGACCGGGGACGAGACGTCGCTGCCTCCCGCAGCCAGGGCGCTGCCCTGGCTAAGCGGCTATCGAGGTGCAGCGTGGAGAACAGCGCAGTCCTCGCAGCGTCCCGGTGCATCTTGGAAATGCCCCGGCCCCGTAGAGGTCGAGGCACGAGATGCAGAAACCACGAGGGTCATCCCCGGCGATCATCAAGCGGCAGAGCAGCAATACGCAGGGACGTGGAACCTCCATCTCGAGCTAACCTGTTAGCTTTCAACCGCAAGGCTAAGAGCGCGGAAAACTCAAAGGAGGAAAACTTGCTTTAGCAGTAAAAGAAAGAAAGAGAAGATAGCCGCGGGAGCGGAAATAATAAAACTTTTTTTTTAAATAGGAGGAAAACCCGTTGGTTAGTACAAGTACCACCGAGTGGGCTAAAGCTGGTTTCTGTCCTGATCAAAGTTACGTTTGTTATTATTAAGGTATGTCTTGAGCTGTTGCATCTGCCATGCAGAGAAGCGAAAGAGGATGAGCCACGTCACGCAAGAGGTTTTATACCTCTTCCGGTCTACCGGACACGTGACATACCCTTCTCAGCCAATGAATGGCCCGGGAGTTTATGGTATGTAGCTCTGCATCAACGCCAGGGGGCGGTGATATCCCATAGTGAGTATGTTACGGAGAATTGACAAGAAACCCTGATTTAACCTTCCAAGAAGGAGAGGGTTCAGTGCAACTTATTGTATCTATTGTAACGTTTTGCACTCCGAGCTGGAATCCAACCCCGGTCTCCAGCTCGGCAGACCGGCAGGTAACAAGCAACGCCAAGAGAGCTCCCTTGGAGGAGCAAGTTACGGCCGGGTCGGTTGCGGGGTCGAGTCCCTCAAGGATGCAGAGGGCATTTTAGAACCGAAGGGGACGCATGCACGCGCAGAGCGTGTGCATGCGTTCCGAGTGTGTGTGTGCGCGCACGGCACGCGTTTGTTACTTTTTGGTTTTTTTTTGTTACAAAAAAGATACTCCATGAAGTGTAAATGTCGGAGTTTTTTTTCTTAACTATGTTCTAGCAGACCACCTATCCAATTTCCTACACATTTAGCCTAAAGATCGATGATGCCTGTAGCCTTTGGATCGTGTACTTTTAAATGTTCAGTATACATTGTATTCGTTATTTGGGACATATTTTGCCTCAGCAGCGAACTATTCTATCCTTCTTCTTCATGTAGTTTCCGTCACACTGGATGCCTTACGGCACTTTGCTGCCTCCCACAGGTCGGGAGTATAACACAGTTTGTATTATCTTCTCAGTGCAAATTATTTACACCGGCAACATTCCCTGTAACGTACGCACGTGCGCAGCAAATGTATCAAGCGCAGATAGATTTGTGTCTTTAGTTGTCGCCTTTTTAACTCTGTCTGCCTGCCCCTGTGGTCTGCCCGCACCACTACGTCATTAGGAACACACACACACACGCGCGCACACACACACGCACGCACACACACAGCAGTCGATTCAACGTTTGCATCGCATCTGGAAAGTGACTGGAAAAGACGGAGGGTACAGTATTTTCTTACTTTATAACTAAACAGGCTTGAGCACAGCAGAGAAAGAATGTTTTACATTACTGGACACCAGTGCTTTATTTGATTTGTTCAGCGTTTACATGTCTTGCATCTCAGTGTGTGTGTGTGTGTGTGTGTGTGTGTGTGTGTGTGTGTGTGTGTGTGTGTGTGTGTGTGTGTGTGTGTGTGTGTGTGTGTGTGTGTGTGACTGTGTGTGTGTGTGTGTGTGTGTGTGTGTGTGTGTGTGTGTGTGTGTGTGTGTGTGTGTGTGTGTGTGTGTGTAGAAGTAGAAGGAGGACACTTAAGCAATATTACACGAGAGGGTGTGCTTTACCGTCATTATTAGCACGCCTGTGATGCGGTCAGGAACGAGGCGAAGCCGAGTTCCGCCGCGATCACAGAAGTGCTAATAATGTTATCACTTCTGTGCACTTACACCCTCGAGTGTAATATTGCGATTATACAACAGTTACCAACCAAACACATCCAAATGTATTCATATTGTGGGGCAATTCATAATAAAAAAATCTACCGTAAGTCCACCAAATAAGTCAAAATTAACAACATAGTCCATTTTGCGTAGCTGTTTGTTCTCCGGTGGCGGCGGTGGGTACTGTCTGTTTGTTTTCCTATCGTGGGACAGCGTGACGTCACAGCACAGCTGTGCCATATATGGTCTAAGCAGGTGCGGACTGCAGTGCGGAGTGATTTATTAATGTGATTAGGCCCGTGCTATGATGCTGGTTTGAAGCACGGCTAGAAAGCTATTTCAACCAATCAGATTGCTTGGTCGGAACTACCTGTTGTATAATTAAGCTCTAGTTTAGAGAACATGTACCAGGATATATGTCACAGGTGTACGTGATTAACACACACAGGTGTAACTTGATTATTGGAACTTCACAAGTAAAAAAAAAGGTAGTCCTGTCTCCGACAGTTTGTATATTCATATTTTGGGATATAGTCCTTCGTGAGAGAAAAAAAAAACATTTTATTCTTCTTTTTTTAAGACAACAGTTGAATGGAGTGTATGAGGTGTGGTCAGACGATGAAACAATTACACCACAGTGAGAATGGTGCAGGAAAAGAGTGACCACAGTGAAAATGATGCAGAAACAGATTGCAATCTGTTCAGATTCTTCAGAAGGATGTGAAGCTGATTTTCTTCAGTTGAGAGAAAGTATTTCAAAGTGTCCAAAAATAACAATAGCAACTATAATAACACGCCACAATCATAACCCATGGAAATCCTTGATCCAAAGCCTCAACACCTGACAGATCTAACATTACTGCTACAGTATACTATTATATCATTATATACTACCTTACACTATTAGATTTATTATTATTGTTATTGCTATTACTTATTTATGCTTGGATCTCTCTCTCTCTCTCTCTCTCTCTCTCTCTCTCTCTCTCTCTCTCTCTCTCTCTCTCTCTCTCTCTCTCTCTCTCTCTTTGCATACAACTATTGTGACAATGCATTCCTTTAAATCCTGTCACGCCTTTTGTTAATCACTCATCATGTACATATTAGTTTTGACTCTGAAGTTTCTTTTTTTCATTGTTTGATTGACATCATTGTTAATCAACATCTATACCTGTTTGACGCTAATGGAAACCACAACTATTGATACTACCTTGGCTTGCCAAACAAACAGACAGCTGGTAGAACTTGATCTCCTCCTGTCCTCAACTAACACTGTCCTTTGAAAAGCCAGCAACCCTAATAGCCATAATTATGATGTATTATACACGCACTGCACTCACCTTTGCAGCTAGTGGCCCTTTTGATCATGTAATGTGCGATGGAAGCACTGTCTGTACTGATAAGACCCAATATTGAAATCCCAAACATGGAATAGACTTGGTTAAAAAAGAGAAAGAGAAGCGCTGCAGTCTGCAGGGATAAATTGCTCTATAGACAGGCGTTCTTTGGTGACACAGACAAGAACATATAACCAAAAAAGTTTTTCAAACTAGTACTACTTACAGTTTTTCACAATTGTTAACACACAAAAAGCGAAAATTCGGCACAATTTTCACAACTTTAACTTCATGTACTAATCGCTCCACCCAATTTGGCACTACTTCACACTCCCTTATCTGCATTAGACTCTGACTTTCCTTCTTTACACTCTGATGTCAATTACATTATCACCTTGTTGTCCAAACACTACACACAATGTTCAGTTGTTGCACACACTTCTCACGTAAAATCTCAAAGCATCAACCTATACAACACACAAATAGTGAAATCTCTAAACATTCAGGTCTGGTGAGCAATTTGCACCAGTGCGTGAGTGGTTCCAGGACCACCCACATTTTTCCGTTCTGTACCTTCGACCTTATTCTCCTTTCCTGAATCCCATTGAGGAGTTATTTTGAGCTTGGAGGTGGAAGGTAAATGAACGGAACCCACAGAGCCGGGTCCCACTGCTCCAGGCCATGGAGGAGGCTTGTGGCGATGTCACTGTTAGGGTGTGAATCTTCTCACGATTCGATTCGATTCCGATTCTTGGGGTCACGATTCTGATTCTTTTCCGATTTTTTCAAAACAAACGATTCTCGATTGGTCCAATTCAAAATCATAAAATGTCATTATACAAAAATCGTAAAAATCGATTGCATTCCTAGTCACTGTTGAGGTCTGTCAGGGCTTCATGCGCCACTCGAGGTGTTTCTTCCAACGCTGCTTGGACAGGGAGAACATTGCCTATGATGTGGATGAGGCCCTCTGGCCAGACATGAACCGGAGGCATGATGCCTAAATCATGTAGAGAAATTTAAAAAAATTGGCTGCATATTTGTTTTGTTTTATGTTTGAAAAAAGTAGGCCTACACTGAGTCATTTTACAAAAGGAGAAATGGCTCATTCTCCAGAGTCATTGTCATTCATATGGTGTGTTCCATTTATATGATTGTGTTTTAAATGTTGCCCTGCAGTGTGCTGTAAATGCTTGGTAGTGTGCAGCACATGCTTAGTTGTGTGTACTGTAATGAATGATATGTGTGTGTCATTTGAAAATATGGCTGTGTGTACCAAATGAAAACACGAGTTCCATTTTGTGAACAGTTAAGAGATTTGATGGCAAATAGTCATCTTGCGAAGGGAGTGTAGGGTTTAGCATTTTGTGTGTGAGGTTTTCAGTTTTGTGTGTGCAGTTTTGAGAAAGCCGTTATTGTTTTGAGAAACGTGTGCAAAGAAAATAATTCCAAGCCACTCCGTCTTTGATGAAAACATATTAAGGATTTATTTTGAGCAAGGCAACAATGTATGACCAAAGCTAGTTAGTTAGTTAGTTAGTTAGTCCATCTATGTTTTCCTGGCTGCTTCTTTTGTTGTTTTGGTAGTGGCTTGTTTTTGTTTATGACCTGTAAATACTGTAAATATTAAAGGAGGATCACTAAAGCACCCTTTTGCACCTGAAAAACCTTATGTGATCACCCTTATTTGTCCCTCATGCTCACCAGCCTGGTCACTTATCTTTCATGTTTTTATGTTACAAACTCCTATCCCTACACCTAAAGGGTTTTAGTAACCCATGTCTGCTGTTTGAGAGCTCCACACTGAAGGCACAACATCACTATCACACCTATTTGTTTGACAACGATTACCCATGAATGTATTGAGAGAGCATTGTTTCAGGGCCCACAGCTGCATATCTGCTGTAGATATACTGCCCTGATTTATTTTAAAAAGTAAATAGAAATAGTTATAATAATATAAATGTTTAATCCTTGACTAGTTTGACTACCGCCAGAGTGTCGGCTAGTGGTTATAGTCGACTAGTCGACTAGTTGGTGAAACCCCTAAACAGAGCCTTAAGTAGTGTAATTAAGTAAGCAAGAGGCCCAATTTCTTTCCCATATGGCTGCTGTGCATAGAGCCTATCATAGGAATTATAGTAATCCAGAGACTAGATGTGCTGAGTCCTGAAGGTACTCTCAATTAAGAAGGAAACTGGTTCTATCATGGAGGCTAATATTTAGATGCCATAGAAAGCCCTTCTCTCTCTCTCTCTCTCTCTCTCTCTCTCTCTCTCTCTCTCTCTCTCTCTCTCTCTCTCTCTCTCTCTCTCTCTCTCTCCTTCACATTGATGTCAATTGGATGATTGTCTAATTGCTCATTTCTGTCTGTTTCCCTGCAGTGTCCAGTTTGGGGCCCGTCAGTGTAATGGTGGCCATCTGAGAAGGGAGTGGCGTTCTGGCCTTCTCCTCTATTTAACAGACTGCTCTGGCATGAATAACTTTCTGCCCATGGACACCCTGCAGCCGCATGGCCCACTGCATTTGATTTGTTTGTTTTGTTTTGCTTTGTCTTTGCATCCACCACTTCACATTGCATACATACACAACTGATTACTGACACTGACCTTTGTACATTTTCAGTAATCATTTAACATAAGTTTAATAAACATAAATGCTTTAAAGCAGTGTGGGCTCTCTCCTTTGTTGCAAGCATTGAGCCGTGTGTGTGTGTGTGTGTGTGTGTGTGTGTGTGTGTGTGTGTGTGTGTGTGTGTGTGTGTGTGTGTGTGTGTGTGTGTGTGTGTGTGTGTGTGTGTGTGTGTGTGTGTGTGTGTGTGTGTGTGAGTGAGTGAGTGAGTGAGTGAGTGAGTGAGTGAGTGAGTGAGTGAGTGAGTGAGTGAGTGAGTGAGTGAGTGAGAGAGAGAGAGCGTGAGCGCAGGACGAGCAGGATTTCAACAACAACATTAAACCATCAACATACAATACTACGCCAGGGGCTCTTTGTCTCATAATCCGCCTCAGGCTCCGATCAAAGTTCACAGGGTGTTGTCTTGTATCGCTGTCAGTTTTCTTCTCGTTTTTAAAATGTATTTGAAACGCCTTTGAAACATTGCACCTGCCGCCACTGTTCACAGCATACAATGCTGATTAAGCAATATTAGCCTACATGAGAGGGTGTGTGTTACCCTATATCAACATTACGTTTCGTTTTGACACCACATAAATGTTTTTATTGCCAATGGATTTTGATTGTTCATAAATAATATTGTCTGTTACATATTGTCTGTCAGGACATTGTAATGATCATTAGGCTCAGAGCAATAACCCAACTATCTCCGAGTTTCCTTCCCCGGTCAGAGTTTGAATGAATGTGGAATTATTTTGCATACAGATGTGAGGGTACTTACATTACATTATATTACATTACATTACAGTCATTTAGCAGACGCTTTTATCCAAAGCGACTTACAATAAGTTAAAAACACGGGCAAAAATCCTTGATTATGCGGGCTAAAATCCTTGATTATGATAGATTTTGCGATGAAATATGCAGGGTTTTTATGTGATTTTATGCGGCGAAACTGCGTGAAGTTGCAAAATATGCGGAAAGTTGCGAGAGATGCGCCGCATATTTTACATATTATGCGATGCTATGCGATGCTATGCGATGCGATGCGATGCACATATTATGCGATGCTATGCGATGCGCATATTATGCGATGCTATGCGATGTGCATATTATGCAATGCGATGTGATGCAGCCTTTTTGAAAAAAAATTACCACCGCATAATTATGCACCATTTTGCTGATTATGCGGTAAATTATGCGATCGCATAATCACATTTTTCTGGAGGGTCTAATAAGTGCATTCAACATAGGTAGGCAAGGAAACTACTAATCACCAGAAGTCTTAAGTGCATTCTCTTCTAAAACAAGCAACTAAGAGTATACCTAGCGCTAATTTAATTGACTACATTTAAATGTACTAAATGTACTAAATTTAAATTAAAAACACACTTATGAGTGCGTACCCTCCTCTGTTCCAATGTTGGCTTGGCCTACGGTTGCCTACCCTTGCTTTAAAGAAAGCCAAGATTCTAAATGTCTGAAATCAGTAGTGGCGACTGAGGACTTTAATCCATGAGTATTAGTGTTGTCTATGCTATGCTTTCACCATTCATTCCAGTCAAACTCCACAGGGTGTGACTTTAGCAGTGATGGAAATAAACTGTACTGTACATATCAGTGTTCACTTCGTCGACTAAAACTATGAAGAAATCATTTTCGTCGGCTACCTTTTTTCACTGACGAAAACTAAACAAAAAATACATAAAAACGAAACTATGTTTCTACCAAATATATTGACAATTTTGTCAACAAATAAAAACTATAGACTAAAATGTTAGGGAGGGAATAGAGGAGAATAGATCCAGTAGAACTAAGTGAAGTCATTTTATTCTTGCCTGCGCTTGGGTGTCACGCTACGAAAATAGCCGATCTACAAGCTCACACAACACAGCCCCTGATC
>NC_137619.1:42928877-43113877 GCF_963280865.1 Gymnoscopelus braueri
TTTTTTTAAATGCTTTTTTGGGGGGTTTTATGACCTCAATTACACCCAACAAATCTGAACTTAGAACATTCAGTGGATTTTCTGTGATCTGTGTTTTTTTCATAATTAGGCTGAAAAGCAATCTGGTATTAGCCCCTTGACTTTGATGTCATAGTCACTTAATCCAGAGGCGATGATTGACAGGCAAAATCCCTCAACAGCGACACCCGCAGTCAAAGATTAATTTTGACATTGCAGTTGAAAAGGCTTTAGAAATGTGAGAGAAAAACACCTGCAATGGCTCACTGGAGTGGAATTTTCAGTAAAAACTTTTTATACACGTTTGAAGGGCCATGACAAAGACTTTTAATGTGTTATAAAACTGAACGTCATGAAACCTTTAAGGTCAGGGTTGACCCATTTAGATGTCAACACATTTCAGGCTGCCAGGTTATCTTGGCCTATAATTTTGATATAACCTCTCAAAGCCAGTCTACGCGAGAGGTCATCTTCTCATCAGCAGTCGAGTATATTTACACAAATACTGTAGGTCTCCATACACACAATGTTTAATGGATTTTGAGTATCATACACCACATGGTATAGTTTTATCACAACATTAGTCTTATTAGTCTGAGGTTTACTCTTATGTATGCATAAGGGCCACTTTACAAGTCCAGCATGCTTGTGCGTGCTCATAATTATGTTTACACTGGATGCTAAACTAGATGTCACACTAAAGACTGCACAAAATGTTCACAGAATAGGTTTACATTCCTAACGTCGACAATCTAGGAGAAAGAACTTAAGGCACAGCATGTTCCTTTTAGCACCTTACATTGTACTGTACAGTTTATACGTTGAATATCCTTACTCCCTTATTAGTATTAGACTACTGTCTTTTGCTCTTGTTTACCTTCTTTTTTCCCCACTGCTATGATTACCTGCCTGCTGCAATGTCTGAACAAAATGAAGTTTCACTCTGATGTACTTGTACACAAGATGTACAATACAGAAGAACCTTGCACCTTGCATTTATGAATGATGACACTGTAGTTCATCATGAAGGTTGCACCTCCAAAGAGTATAGGACCACAGCGACTAAATGCACCTTCACCTGTTAAGTGCCATTTCCACTGAGCACTATAACTTTAAATATAACTATATTGTTCACCATTGTATTTTTTTTATAGTCGGTGTGAACTCTGCTATCCACTTGACTATATTTATATAAAACTATATCTTTTATAGTTACAGATATAGTTATAGTGCTCAGTGTGAATGGACCTTACTCTAGGTAGGGGAGACCGGGACAAAAGTAACAGGGGGCAAAAGTAACACACTCAATAATTCTAATTAGAAATAAGCTAGAGGGGTGAGACTTCTTGTGCACATGCTCAGTAGGGTCCTCTCTCTGCCTATGGAAGGATAGAATGATCATTTCATCTCAGCAGAAGCTTTCAACAAAGAACAGATTTTGAGGTGTAAACGTACATTTTTGAGTGTATGGTATTTTCCTTCTGCTGTCTAAAGATAAGATGTCAGCTAATTTAAACTTAGATGAGTTGTATCTCTATGTTATTGGTCACAAATTAACCTCAGCAGCCTATGCTAGTATAGGTGTTTCTAGCTAGAATATGGGATTTTATCACGGTTGCCCCATCGGGGGCAATTGTAACACAGTGAGCGGGGGCAATTGTAGCAATGTGTGTTCAATGCAAGCAGATTTTTTTCATGGATTTCATACTTTTATGTTAGTAAATTAACATGTTTCACTAAATGTCACTACATTTCAAAGTAAAAATACACTTAACCCTTTAAAGGTCACCCCAAGAAAAAAGCATTGGAAAAATTATTTCTTTGCATTTTTTATTTATTTGGGGCAATAGTAACAACTATCAATTATAATTTATTTAACAGACCCAACAGTTTTCCAAATATAGGCCTCTACCAAACGGTTGAGATGTCACTTTATGGTAATGGTAAAAGTTTCATGCATATACATTGATTTATATGCATTCACTGAGAAATATGTCTCCCATTATGTTCCCCAGTCTCTTCTGCTTGTGAGAGTTGATCAGCATCATCTGTTTGGTCATCTTCTTCATCACACAGATCATCAAAATAGTCCTTTTTTTTTTTCAGCACCACTACCTTTACCATTAAATGACAATTCAACCATTTGGTTGAGCATGTTTTTTTAGATAGGAATAAAATCATACTAATACATAAATATAATGAAATAACATTATATGTATTATATTAACAACACTGAATTAGCAAAAGCCCTATTTATCCATAGCAAATAGTACATTTTAATTAATTCAGTAACACGATAGTTCATGTAGACACGGAAGGCAGAATGTTTATGTACTTCATTCACACTCCCCGGACCCCCCCCCCATTCGCTAACAAGTTATTCAGTTGTACTCCTTTAAGGCATACGTTCAACCCCTTGTCATTCTCATTTGCTACAAGCTAACTCACTCACGCCCTCATACCCACAGTGCATCTCAGGCGGTTCATTTAAGCAGCTCTGTTCTCTGTTCACTATGTGCGTGGCTGTCAGTGCCGGTTGTACAGCTGTAGGTTTTCAAATTCCTTGGTTGCCGAACCAATGCATTTTGCTAGCTGCTGCCATCTGCTACTTATCTACGGTTTGTGTGCTGCTCTACGATATTTTGGTGCTATATGAGATGATTTGCTAATGATGCTGACTTTTAACACTGCTACAGCAGCCAATGCTTCTTCTATTGTTGCTGCTAACACTACTGTGCTCATAGCTCAAAGCTAATACAGCATGCTTGCTGCCCATGTACAGTAGAAGCTTGGTTGTAGGCTACTCCCTCTTACCATGTGGAAAGTTGGAATTGTTTGTAGCTTAAAGCTAACATAGCATGCTGCGGCATGTAGAATCTTTGTTTGTTATACAGCGCTGCACAGTTAGCATGCTTGCTTCCCATGTGGAAAAATTGAATTGTTTGTAGCTTAAAGCTAACATAGCATGTTGTTGCCATGTAAAAGCTGTGATTGTTTGTTCAACACTGCTCAGTTAACACAGCAGGCTTGCTTTCCATGTAGGCTACTCCCCTTTACCTCATCAGGTAATGGAACTTGGCTATTTTAGTTTATTATTATTATTGTTTACTTAAGGTATAGAAGTAATGGAGCTATATTTGGGCCAAATCTTTCCAAAATAAGTACTGCTTCTAATGCTGTTCTGCTGAGGCACTCTTGACTCTGGGGATACCCACAATGGTGCAGTGCCATCTAGTTGGCTCTGAAGCTTCAAGCAGAGCTTCCAACAGTTGTATTGCTACTGCTTGCTCAAATGCTTTCATAATATGTTTATACTTAAGGCTGTCGTAGACAATCTGTGTGCAACGGGGGATAATATAAGACAAGTCAATTCAGACATGTACTCAAGCCAGGATAGGAAAACACAGCATGTGTATCAAATCAGTGTTGCCATGTCTGCTTATTATAAGCGACTTTGGGATTGTGTTCTGTAAGTCACAGCAAATATGATTACTAAACAGTGTTCATGTGAAGGAACCCCAGATTCATATGTAATCATGGTGCAAAAAAAAAAAAGTTTAATATTCTAAACATTTGTTTTGCGACTTGTTTTTATAGACTTGGCCACTTGTTTCTCTTACAATCTGGCAACACGGCGTGGTGGTGTCACGTGACTACTCCTTGGGAGTAATCAGGAAGTCTCATACAATACAGCAATGCATCTTGGGTACTGTAGTCTATGCAACTGACAGTCATATCATGGGGATCAGTTCAATGCTACCGTGTGAGAATAAGGTGAAAGGGCAAGGGTGTTTTCTTTCTTAACTGGTCATGTGCAGGCATTATGGCAGTGTATCTGTCATGTTAAATGGTACACAACTATCATGGGATATTCAAGTTAATTTAATCCACTCAGTGAAGCTGTTATTTCTGCATTTCTGTTCTATTCACTTAATCAACGCTCAAGTTCAGGTAACTATAATATGGGTGGATTAGTTTGCAGATGCTTAAATAGATAATTACTTCATGGTGGATTTGAAGTCTTGTGAAATGGGGCGATTGCTTCAATTGTAGTGGGTTGTCCTCCAGGGGGTGCCATTTAGAGGGCAAACAAAGGTTAATCTGATTCTCAGATGCAGGTGGATTCATTAGTGCACTGAAGCTAATTTGCACGTTACTTCACTTTTAGCTAACCATGTCATTGTAAAGGGATATTCATTGCTTGAATTCACACTGCTTCTGTTTTCGTTTCATGATTGACTGCTATTATGGTGATCCAAGGCTTTTGATGGCATGACCTTCTTTCCATCACGGATGCCGGGAAGGTTCAGGTTGGGTTTCTGTTAGTTCTAAAGTGCGAGCTACTGATTCTACTACTAAAGGGGGCTGTTGTATATCATTATGTAGCATTGACACCGTACTGCTATTTCAAGTCAAAAGCTTAACAGGTAATGTGAGGTAAGGATTGTAGTATATGTAAGAAGGGTTAATGGAAGTAGTTTGGAAGAAGAGCAGATAATGGTAGCTATTTCTATTCATTGTGGATTGAAGCTTGTGAATGGGGTGATTGTTTTAACTGTATTATCTCTAGGGGGTGCCATTTAGAGGGCATACAAAGGTTAATCTGATTCTCTGCTGCTTCAATTCCTATCATCATTATGGATTAGATTCATTGTTTGATGAGCTAACTTGCATGTTACCTTCACTTTTAGCTTAAACATGTCTTTGTAAAGGGATATTCATTCATTGCTTAAACTTGTTCTGCTTCTGTTTTCTGTTTCATGAGCGACTGCCCATTATGGTGATCCAAGGTTGACGATGGCATGACCTTCTGTCCACCATGTATGCTGGGAATCTTCAGGTTCTGGGTTGCTGCCAGTCTTCATTTGTACTGCAGCGCCATGGTCATTGCACAGCAGTAATCAAGATCACCTCGGTGGTATACCTGGATCTACTTCTGCTGAAGCCATGAGAGGCAGGTCATTCATTAATCAAATCTAAAACTCATCCTGGTTAAGTCTACTGAAAGCTTGTCGGCTGCTCACTGCTTGATCTGCGTATCCACTCACACTCAATGTTATAAGGATTCAGCGTCTATACAATTCAGGTGTATAATATCAAATGGTATGGATTGTTAATGATCTTGGATATTTAAGTAGTCTGGGATGGTTGCTTTGAGCTAATTTCATGGATATTCAAATCGCTACATTCCACGTTGGGGTTGTGATATTGTGAAATATCAATTAAATCATGATTTGACTCAAGAGTAGCGGTGGATCACTCGGCTCATGTTTTGATGAACGCAGTTAGCTGTGAGAAGTAATGGGAATTGCAGGTCACATTAATCATCGGATTAAGTTTTATTAAGTGGAGAAAGGAACTATCTAATGTAGATATTGTGTAGATATTGTTTGGAATTAGTTCTATCAGCATCTTATGGGTTCTTAGATATGGGAAATGCATTGCTTTGCACTGAAAGCTCACATGTTTCAATTAAGCACTCCTAATCAGTTATCATCCTAATGGAATATCATTTATTGTAAGAACTGATACCGCTTTTTGTCCGTTCTTTTCTATGTCTGCTACCTGAAATGGAGGTTAATCCTGGAGGAAATGATCCTGTCGTCTTGGATGATGGGAAGGCATGTCAAGGGCGTGGTCTGCTGCCAGGCTGTGTTCAGTGTGCCAGCAATGTGGACTCTGCCCCAAGCGTATACTCCTCACTACTTTCGGATCGGCGCAGCAACCTCCGCAGCATTGTTGGTCTTTATTCACTTAAAAGCCATGGGTCCCTGGTCGTCTGCTGCTTACGAACATTATATTCGTTTAAATACGGATGGAATTCTTGCAGCTCAAAAAGCTATGAGTGTTATGTGTGATCAATTATGGAATAATTCAGGAGTTGCATAATTGATCGCGTGTTAAGTATTGCTCTTGTCAGAGCGCAGGTTGGGGGTCAGGTACATTTAAGGGACGGTAAATCACTAAGGTGGTAAACCACTAGTAGCATGGTCGTGTTGGGTCTCACGTTGCTACAGTGGTATTAATGATGGGTGGTAAACCACTAGTAGCATGGTCGTGTTGGGTCTCACGTTGCTACAGTGGTATTAATGGTAGGTGGTAAAGTAGCATGGTCGTGTTGGGTCTCACGTTGCTACAGTGGTATTAATGGTATGTATGGTAAGCCACTAGTAGCATTGGTCGTGTTGGGTCTCACGTTGCTACTGTGGTATTAATGGTATGTATGGTAAGCCACTAGTAGCATTGGTCGTGTTGGGTCTCACGTTGCTACAGTGGTATTAATGGTAGGTGGTAAACCACTAGTAGCATGGTCGTGTTGGGTCTCACGTTGCTACAGTGGTATTAATGGTAGGTGGTAAACCACTAGTAGCATGGTCGTGTTGGGTCTCACGTTGCTACAGTGGTATTAATGGTAGGTGGTAAACCACTAGTAGCATGGTCGTGTTGGGTCTCACGTTGCTACAGTGGTATTAAGGGTAGGTGGTAAACCACTAGTAGCATGGTCGTGTTGGGTCTCACGTTGCTACAGTGGTATTAATGGTAGGTGGTAAATCACTAAGGTATGGTAAGCCACTAGTAGCATGGTCGTGTTGGGTCTCACGTTGCTACAGTGGTATTATTATGGTACACCATTAAGCATTGGTCGTGTTGGGTCTCACGTTGCTACAGTGGTATTAATGGTAGGTATGGTAGCCACTAGTAGCATGGTCGTGTTGGGTCTCACGTTGCTACAGTGGTATTCCATTAAGCATGGTTGTGTTGGGTCTCACGTTGCTTAATGGTGGTTTAGAAGGTAGGTTTAGCATGGGTAATACACTAAATAGTATATTCCGTCTATATCAGGTCACCGCTCGGGCGAGCGCGACTTGCCTTATAGGGTTCGCATTGCTGCCATCATATAGAGGGAATTTGACATTGCTGTCTATACACATAGTTATGCATAATTCCTAGTTTATTTCCTTTAACATCAAAACACAGTAGTGTTTTGCCAAACGTGCATCTAATAGTTGCTGCTGGCGCAGAATGTCGGTTTTTAGATGTGAAGGGCATCTTCGGTATGCATTTAAAGGAAATGTGTCATCGCTGACACTCACATAGTTAATTCATGTAGCATATTTCATTTATATCAAATGGATTTAAATGAAATTGCGTCTCTTTGATGCTTTAACTGATAAACATTCTTATATAGGTTAAGGTGTGGCT
This sequence comes from Gymnoscopelus braueri, assembly GCF_963280865.1. NCBI lineage: Eukaryota > Metazoa > Chordata > Actinopteri > Myctophiformes > Myctophidae > Gymnoscopelus > Gymnoscopelus braueri. The sequence goes on from NC_137619.1 coordinate 42,936,099, forward strand.
CTGTATTTGCTCACTGCAAGTGAGCGCGTGTTGGGGGTTTGTGATTGAATGATCTGTGACATGTTTGCACAGGAATCTGTAATATCACATGAGCAGAGTCACACCGCCAAACTTGAATGCAATATCATTGCATATATGGGTTATGGTTAATATGGTAATGGTTAATAAATGGTAAATGGTTCATTAACTGTCTGGTTATTTCTGAGCTGAAGTGTCTAAATGAAATTCAGTAACACGATAGTTCATGTAGACACGGAAGGCAGAATGTTTATGTACTTCATTCACACTCCCCGGACCCCCCCCCATTCGCTAACAAGTTATTCAGTTGTACTCCTTTAAGGCATACGTTCAACCCCTTGTCATTCTCATTTGCTACAAGCTAACTCACTCACGCCCTCATACCCACAGTGCATCTCAGGCGGTTCATTTAAGCAGCTCTGTTCTCTGTTCACTATGTGCGTGGCTGTCAGTGCCGGTTGTACAGCTGTAGGTTTTCAAATTCCCTCCACCTCCCCGGCCTCCTCCCTGTGGCTTTTAGTTCATATTGTTATTGGTTGATTCTGTGTATTGTACTGTGGTTCTATAGGTTGATTCTGTGTTGTACTGTGGTTCTATGATTCTGTGTATTGTACTCTGTGGTTCTATGATTCTGTGTATTGTACTGCGTTTTTGGATTGTACTATGTTGTGGTTGTTTAATTATGCATTGAAGGTTCAATGTTATGTTAAACTGTATTTTATGTTTCATGCTTTCTGTCTCTCCCTCTCTTTTCCCCCGACACGGTCGAGGCAGAAGGCCGCCACCCTAGAGCCTAGGGTCTGCCTGACGTTTTCTCCCAGTTAAGAGGGAGTTTTTCGTTGCCACTGTCGCAAATTGCTTGCTCAGGGTGGGATTGTCGGGTCTCTTCTCTACATGTAAAGTGTTGAGACCACTTTGTGATTTGACACTTGAATTGAATTGAATTGAATGCTCTGCTCTGGGGGTTTGTGATTGAATGATCTGTGACATGTTTGCACAGGAATCTGTAATATCACATGAGCAGAGTCACACCGCCAAACTTGAATGCAATATCATTGCATATATGGGTTATGGTTAATATGGTAATGGTTAATAAATGGTAAATGGTTCATTAACTGTCTGGTTATTTCTGAGCTGAAGTGTCTAAATGAACTTTAGTTTAGCTTCACTACTTACCATAAAGTGACAAACAACCTGTTTGGTAGAGCATGTTTTCAGAAAATTATTAGACCATTATTAGATTTGTTTTTATTGTATCAAGCTACATAATCAGGTTCAGTAACACCTCTGAGATGATAATATGACAAAAAAAAAATCTTACCTCTGAAATTTCAACCAAAAAAATCCCACCTTTCAGGAGTGGATTAATTGATTTTCACTTCCTAAAAAGTGGCTACCTGAGAATCCATGTGACTGGGAAACAGTGACATCTGGTGGACCTTTTTTTGCCATAACATACCTCAACCAAATGGTAGAAAGGGCTCAATCAGGTTGAGTTAAGTTCAGCAATGTTGTCAATGAGAAATAGTGACTTAAAATGTGCTCTACCAATTGGTTGAGCAGACTGTTAAAGGGTTAAATAAAAAATAGACATACATTTGAAAAAACAAAATTGAAAAATAAAATAATTTGAATAAAAATGCAAAATAATTGTAATTATGTATATAAAACATTTGTAAGTAAAAATGTTAAATTATAAAAAATACATATTACTTAGTCATGTGCTTTTATTTGAGATAAAGTGTGTGTTAATATGACCCCAACCACTGTTACAACTGCCCCCGTCACGGGGGCAATTGTAACACTGTGACTCATTGCATTCAAATTAATATTTTAGTCTTGTCCTTATTATTGAAAGCTTAAAATTTGTATTATTAATTAGGGCACTGACATATATATGTTTCTTATAGCAAAATATGACTAGGATATTTCAAGTAGTCTGTGAATTATGAAGGCAAATACAAAAAGTGTTACTTTTGTCTCCGATCTCCCCTACGGTTAAAGCAGGAGACCAGTACCTGAGATGTCTGAGTGGTTTATACGTGGCGAGCGGGCCAGGGATGTATTTAGAAGCTAGAGTCCTTTTGGGGGGGGGGGGTGGCAGATAGGACTTATAAGGGCCCAAATGTGTTCTAAGAGCAGCATTCAATTTCATTGGTCCTCGTGTCTATTCAATTTCATTGGTCCCCTAAGCGGGGTAGGGGCGGGGTTAGAGGTGGGAGGCGGGTTCAAAGGAATTTTGAACTGTGCAGCGGCAGCCATCTTGTTTCACCCTGCTGCAGCTACTGTTAACTGCCTACTGGTCCTCTTCTCTGCTCCTGATAAATAAAACTCCTGCTCCCATAAGGTAAATCTTTTAAACATTAATAGGTTTCATTAAGCTATGGTTTGCTAGCTAACTAACTAAGCAAGGTGCTGATTGTTTTGATTAGCCTAAGCTACGATTTTCTAGCTAACTAACTTAGCAAGGTGTTCATTTCAGCTTAGTTAAAAAAGACAAATAAGAGCAATAACAAGACAGAAATTAGCTGTTGGTTTTACATGTGCCACTCTGCCTTGAAATGCAGTGTTTTTTAATAATTTTCAAACATAGCTAGCAAGCTAATAAGGCAACTTCTGCTACAAGGCAATGCTGTGCCCTAAGAGCAGCAATTTAACTTTGTTCTATGCATACCATCTAAGCTGCCCTGAGAGCAGCATTGACAACGTGCCCCCAGAGCAGCAATTTAACATTTGTCTATGCATATTATTAAAGCTGCTCTGAGAGCAGCATCGACAAAGCAGCAATTTAACATTGGTCTATGCATATCATTTAAGCTGCTCTGAGGGCAGCATTGACAAAGTGCCTTAAGAGCAGCAATTCAATATTGGTCAATTCATGTCATTTAAGCTGCTCTGAGAGCAGCCTTGACAACATGCCCCCAGAGCAGCAATTTAACATTGGTCTATGCATATTTTTAAAGCTGCTTCTGAGAGCAGCATCGACAAAGCAGCAATTTAACATTGGTCTATGCATATCATTTAAGCTGCTCTGAGGGCAGCATTGACAAAGTGCCCTAAGAGCAGCAATTCAATATTGGTCTATGCATATAATTTAAGCTGCTCTGAGAGCAGCATCGACAAAGCAGCAATTTAACATTGGTCTATGCATATCATTTAAGCTGCTCTGAGAGCAGCATTGATAAAGTGCCCCCAGAGCACCAATTTAACATTGGTCTACGCATATTATCAAAGCTGCTCTGAGAGCAGCCTTGACAAAATGCCCCTAGAGCAGCAATTTAACATTGGTCTATGCATATTATTAAAGCTGCTCTGAGAGCAGCATCGACAAAGCAGCAATTTAACATTGGTCAATTCATATCATTGAAGCTGCTCTGAGAGCAGCATTGACAAAGTGCCCCAAGAGCAGCAATTGGATATTGATCTTTCTATATTATTTAAGCTGCTCTGAGAGCAGCATTGACAACGTGCTCCCAGGGCAGAAATTTAATATTGCTCTCTGCATATCATTTAAGCTGCTCTGAGAGCAGCATTGACAAAGCAGCAATTTAACATTGGTCTATGCATATCATTTAAGCTGCTCTGAGGGCAGCATTGACAAAGTGCCCTAAGAGCAGCAATTCAATATTGGTCTATTCATATCATTTAAGCTGCTCTGAGAGCAGCCTTGACAACATGCCCCCAGAGCAGCAATTTAACATTGGTCTATGCATATTATTAAAGCTGCTCTGAGAGCAGCATCGACAAAGCAGCAATTTAACATTGGTCTATGCATATCATTTAAGCTGCTCTGAGTGCAGCATTGACAAAGTGCCCTAAGAGCAGCAATTTAATATTGCTCTATGCATATCATTTAAGCTGCTCTGAGAGCAGCATTGACAAAGCAGCAATTTAACATTGGTCTATGCATATCATTTAAGCTTCTCTGAGAGCAGCATTGACAAAGTGCCCCCAGAGCAGCAATTTAACATTGGTCTATGCATATTATCAAAGCTGCTCTCAGAGCAGCCTTGACAAAATGCCCCCAGAGCAGCAATTTAACATTGGTCTATGCATATTATTAAGGCTGCTCTGAGAGCAGCATCGACAAAGCAGCAATTTAACATTGGTCTATGCATATCATTTAAGCTGCTCTGAGGGCAGCATTGACAAAGTGCCCTAAGAGCAGCAATTCAATATTGGTCTATGCATATCATTCAAGCTGCTCTGAGAACAGCATCGACAAAGCAGCAATTTAACATTGGTTTATGCACATTATTTAAGCTGCTCTGAGAGCAGCATCGACAAAGCAGCAATTTAACATTGGTCTATGCATATTATCAAAGCTTTTCTGAGAGCAGCATTGACAAAATGCCCCCAGAATAGCAATTTAACATTGGTCTATGCATATTATTAAAGCTGCTCTGAGAGCAGCATCGACAAAGCAGCAATTTAACATTGGTCTATGCATATCATTGAAGCTGCTCTGACAGCAGCATTGATAAAGTGCCCCAAGAGCAGCAATTTGATATTGGTCTGTCTATATTATTTAAGCTACTCTAAGAGCAGCATTGACAACGTGCTCCCAGGGCAGAAATGTAATATTGCTATATGCATATCATTTAAGCTGCTCTGAGAGCAGCATCGACAAAGAAGCAATTTAACATTGTGTATGCATATCATCGAAGCTGCTCTGAGAGCAGCATTGACAAAGTGCCCCAAGAGCAGCAATTTTATATTGGTCTATCTATATTATTTAAGCTGCTCTGAGAGCAGCATTGACAACGTGCTCCCAGGACATCCTTGATGTGTTGTGTGTACAGTATTATGAACCGGTCTCAGATATCAAAACTTGTGTGTTTACAGTAGTTTCCTGGAGGAGATCCAAAGAGTCTTCAAGATCAACATGGAGACTTATAATGAGGTCACACATGGTCTTGGACCGAAAGTGGCTGACCTCACTTTCGAAATGATCCAGCAGGCTCTCAAGGAAACAAGACTGAAGCTCCAAAAAAGAAAAGATAACTGAAACTAGAAAAAGTGCTCATCAGAGCGCAGAAAGTGTTGCTGCTATAATGAGTTTGAATTAAGTAGGTAATTTGTAGACAATGAATGTAGCAGAGGATCACAAAGAAAAACATTGAAAGTGGATATGTATATTGGTTTGGAAAATAGGAGGATTCTATTGAATGTTGTTAAGTTTTACACAGATTGGTGCAGTCATACCTAAGAACACTAATGGGCCTGTTATAGCGCCACCATGATGCAGATATGAAGATTTTCAAGTGGCCTTTCTTCGTAGGCCTAGTGGGAATGTGTGTGCAAAGTTTCACCGCAATCGGATGGTGTGTTTATTATTTGCGACATTTTGTTTAAAACAAGAGGATAGAATCTGAAAAATCAAACAGATCTGTCTTGATCATGTGACTATAGAGGTCATGTGTACTGATTTGCGTGACATTTTGCTAGAATCTGAAGGAGTAATATCAAAAAATATATTTTACATAGGCCGGCCTCCTGGTGGTGCTATGAAGGGCAGATGTGAAAAATGCAGGGAAAAGGTTTTTCCTTGGCCTCGAGGGAGTACGCATACAAAGTTTTCCACAGATTGGTGCAGTTATACTTAAAAACACAAATGGGCCTGTTATAGCGCCACCATGAGGCTGATGTGAAAATTCTATTGGCATTTCTTCCTCGGCCTAGTGGGAATGTGTGTGCAAAATATCATGAAAATCTGATGCTGTGTTCGTGATTTGAAGCATTTTGGTCAAAACGGACCAATCTCGCAAAATATGGAAGGCAATCTTAGCCAATCAGGATGGAATATGGGAAATTGGACACATCCATGTTGGTCACATGACTATAGAGATACTGTGTACCGATTTGCGTGCAACATAAAAAAAATTGTTTAGCAGAAATCGGCATCATGGTGGCGCTATAACAGGCTTATCTGGAAAATGTGGGGCATAAGTTCGTCTTTGGCATCCAGGGAGTGTGTGTGCACAGTTTCATAGCTGCCGAGCCAACGGTGCCGGACATTAGGTGTTCACAGACGGACATGACGGACGGACGGATGGACGGACACACACACAGACAAACGGGGTGCAAAACATACTCTCCCCTCATGCCTACGGCCTGGTGGAGACAACATATTTTCAGTGGGGGTCGGCGGCCAAATGCATATAATTTTTGAGGTCCTTGGCATGAAAATATTTGAGCACCACTGACATAGAAACATACGGATTTAGAAGAAGACATTTGTAGAATCACCTAATGTAAATAGGCTCCTCATAATAAAATGGTTTCATTGCATTGAGTCAATTATTTCAATTATTGCATTGAGTTAATTATTTCATCCTCCGAGTCAAAAGACACAGCTTTAATGACACAAGTACAGCTCCCCTTTTGGCTAAGTTCAGCTGGGTCACCACCCACCTGAAAACCAGGTATAGAGGGTATGCGCATGCATAAAGTCAATGGCAAATCGAGTGGCAAAGTGAGTTAATGTTGTTTAATGCAATCAGACTGCATTAAATAAGGGCTTTTTTGTTTGTATGTATGAGCTCAGGGCCAGAAAGGTTTTTTTTTGCCACGCAGTAGGTGTTTCAGCTTAACTTCCTGGTATGATGTCACGCACATACCCTCTATACTTAATGAACAGGTGTGTGTGGCCACAAAACATAATTTTAACACCTTCTGTACACTATTGGAAAAAACTTCCAAGTATAATGTTTTGGGGTAGGAAACAATGGCAGGAAAAAAAGTCAGTTCAGTCTTTGTATGTTGTCTGGTTCAGGAGATAGGAACATCGTCCTTGTGTGGACATTTCAAAGTCGTCACCAAATGAATCCCATGGGACATCAGTTGACCTGGGCAACAAGAAGAAATCTTAACTAGACACCATTAGGATCCTAAAACAGGGAAGAAGAAATATAGATTTTTTTAAAACATTTTCTTTGTTTTTGTTTAGTTTCTGAAACTGAAATGGAGTCAAGACGTGCTTGAATCTGAATAATAATGACTAAGTAATCAATTCATTGGGTCAATGTGGGTTGGATAGGTGTAAAAAAGGGTTTACGAACCCCTTGGGACATCATTTGACCAGTGCAACAAGAAGAAATCTTAAGTAGACCCCATTAGGGTCCTAAAAAGAACGTTAAAAAACAATACACCTTAAAAGTTTAGTACAAAGAGAAATACAGATGTGATAAATTATTTGAACTTTTTTTTAAATGTTCATGTCCTGAAATACTGTCAAGATGTGCTTGTATATTAATACCCACTTTAATGAGTTCAGTGGGAACCATTTTATGGTTCTGTTTGGGGATAGGCGTTAGATAAAGTTAAAAATAAACCCATGGGACATTATTTGACCAGGGCAACAAGAAGAAATCTTAACTAGAGAGCCGTCTGGGAGAAATGCGGGCGCGCGCATGCGCCCCCCCATCCCCGCACCGTTCGCACTACCCTTCCTGCGGCCCTGACTAGACAACACAAGCGTTTAGTGAGGATGCTTAAGACCAGATTTTTGAAAAATGTGGACACAGCTCACAAAAGCGCAATTTTTTTTCTACATGCTCTCCATCACCATAAGTTTCCTTTTGGAAGGGTAGCCACGTCATCAAGATGGCAGAAGGCGGCCATCTTGGATTGCAAAGATGGCCACCATGTAATATCTATAAGTGCTAATGTCTCGGCTTCCAAGCCACTTAGAATGTCAATCTTGGTGTCTAAATATACTTTTTCTGGGACAAGGAATGCAATAAAACTATAGGGAATATCAATAAGTGACTAATTCTGCCAATATTTGGTTGATTCTGGCCATATATGTATTACACAATTGTATTAAAATGTATGTGTCGGCTAGATTATGCACAACATATTGGTATGAGTTTTTATCAAACTTTGACAGATCTGACTGTTGTTATCAATGGTGGAAAGTAACTAAGTACATTTACTTAAGTACAGTACTGGAATTTGAAAACTGAGGAATTTGTACTTCCTGTACGAGTATGTCCAATTTTCAATACTTTTACTTCTACTGCACTACAATTATTTGAAAACTTTAGTTACTAGTTACTTTTCAGATATAAATTATGATATTATGAAACATACATTAACCATTTTAGCCCTATTTTATACATAGGCTACACAAAAGACGTTCAAAGAGCAAACACTAGCACTTGTGCACGCCATCAGTGGGATGGGCAATCCGTTCCTAGATGATAGCCACGAGCTTCTAATGTTGGACACACGAAATGTGATTGACAAGTCAGTGGTTAACACAGTCCGCACTGTGGAATCAGTCGGCAGAGAACAGTACGACAAGTACCATAAGACAGTTATCATGGACCGCACACAATCCATTCATGAGCCCATCAAAAATAACTCACTGCCTCTCTTCAGATGCCCAACACTCAAGATCAAGACCAAGCAGGGAAGATCTCAATGTTGAAGGATGATGTGGCACCCTTCTCCCGGTTAAATATAGCCATGCAACACAGAGAGGGGAACATGAGCACCTTCTTTAAACATGAAAACCATCCATACCCTCCCTCTCTATCTGACAGAGGGAAACTACGGCTGGGAAAGAAGTCAGATCTGCTAAATATTCTGACAGAAGACACAAGAAGAACCTCCAGCTACGTTTGATGTCAAAGTACTCGATGAAGCTGCTGTGGTGCACTTCCTGTCCACTACCAACATTACCACATTTGACAAATATGCCAGTTGTGTCTTTGTTCCCCACATCATGAAACACCTGGAGATCTCCAAAAGAGTTGATGTGGTCTGGGATACTTACATCACCAGCAGCATTAAAGAGTCAACAAGGGAGAAGCGAGGCAAAGGGATACAACGGAAGGTGGCTGGTCAGAACAAGCTGCCGGGGAATTGGTCAGATTTCCTGCGTGATCCTATAAACAAGCAGGAACTCTTTGCCTTTTCTCTGGGAAGATTGCATCCACTGCCTGGCCAGAGGGCAAGCTGGTCTTCATCACATCTGGCATCACAGTGGTTGGCACAGACACCAGCCACTCGATGCTGCCATGTAACCATGAAGAGGCCAACACCAGGATAGTGATTCACCTGCTTGATGCCCTGGAACATGGCTGTTCTACCTGCTTGATACGGATGTTGTCGTTATCCTCATCGGCAAGTTCCATGCCCTGCTCGCCAAGTATCCAGCTGCAGACATCTGGGTTGCTTTTGGCACTGGCAAGAACTACACCTATATGTTCATATAAACACGATCTGCCATGCTCTGGGCAAAGACAAGTCCACAGCACTTCCCGTCTTCCACTGTTACACAGGCTGTGACACAACATCAGCATTCTGCGGGAAAGGGAAGAAGTCAGCATTGGTGGCTTGGAATTCCTACCCTGAGGTCACCCAGGGTAGGAAACGCAAGATTCACTGCTGCAGCACGTGAAGCAAGTTGCCTACCAGTCTGGGATCTGGGCCACATCTGAACTGGCCCAGCAGCCGACACCCAGTCCAAAAGGATGGGGATGGACATTGGATGACAACAACCAGATCTGGCTTCCTGTGTGGAGCATTCTACCGATAGCGTCAAAAGCCTGCAATGAACTGGTCAAGTGCGGTTGTAAAAGAGGTTGTGGTGCAAGGTGCTCATGCAAGAGGACACACTGGAATTCCACAGATTTTTGCAGTTGTCAATGTGACAAATAATTTGAATGTTGTTATCCTTGAAAGTGAAGCTAATAATCTTCAATTCTCTTCATGCTCCATTTTTCAATGTGTCTGAAAATGATGTACATACATTGGCAGAATCAACCAAATTATCTAATCTTGGCAGAATTAGTCACTTATTGATATTCCCTATAGTTTTATTGCATTCCTTGTCCCAGAAAATGTATATTTTGACACCAAGATTGACCTTCTAAGTGGCTTGGAAGCCGAGATATTGGCAATTATAGATATTACATGGTGGCCATCTTTGCAATCCAAGATGGCCGCCTTCTGCCATCTTGATGACGTGGCTACCCTTCCAAAATGAAACCTATGGTGATGGAGAGCATGTAGAAAAAATGTGGCGCTTTTGTGAGCCGTGTCCACATTTTTTTGTTAACAGCCCTGACTAGTTCTATCAAAACGGGTTACAGAGATGTAACCTTCCTGTGCTCTGGGGGCCTCTCCCCTGGCCTATTGCATACTGTACAGTACACTCTTGTGTTTTTGTGCTATTCAGTTTATATCTTCCAGCAGACAGATGACAGAAAATCACAGCAAATCACATTCTTAATCATTTATTGTACATTAGTTAACCAACAATAATGAAACTACATTAATTGAACCCTAATGTTTTCATCCAGTGGGGGACATGACTGTAGAGCTGGTTTAAAACCGGGAAAGCATCTGAGTAAAAGTACAAAAGTATTGGTATCAAAGTGTACAGGGTATGCTCATTGACATTATCACCCGGAAGTTATGCGAAAACATCTAAGTGGCAAAAAATAAAAAAATACTTTCTGGCCTTGACAGCCCATACATCCAAACAGAAAAGCCCTGATTTAATACAGTCTGATTGCATGAACCAATGTTAAACTCACTTTGCCACTCCATTTCCCATTCACTTTATACATGTTCATACCCTCTATACAAATCTTTTTTTTTAAATATAGCAGATCTATAAGGTCACAATGCATCACAATATGACGCATTGTGAGCTTGTAGATTGGACCAAAATGTACATAGGGATGAAGTGGTTAATGAATATGTGTAATCAAAATCTACAAAGTAACTAAAAGTAGCAAAGTTGTAACAACTTTAAGTAATTGTACTGGAGTACAATATTTGTCTGTCAGTGTAGTGGAGTAGAAGTAAATTGAAAGTAGTCAAAGTAAAAAGTAAAACAAAAATCAAAATGTTACTCAAGTACAGTACTTGAGTACATGAGTACATACATGTACTTAGTTACTTTACAACACTGATTTTAGCTCTAATGTAGATTAAAAAAGTTTTCAATTAGATAGATGGAGCAATAGACAAGGTTCAATATAGGCGTGCCCCTTTAACGAGCTTTTTTTAGACACTTTTTTTATATGCTTTTTGTAAAGCTCACTGCGCTTAGCAATTTCCATTCGCTGGCGGTAAGCATGGAGTGCAGAGATCTTTCTTTTGCGTGACTGAATCCCAAATTTATTGAAGGCTAATGTATTGTGCCCTCTTAACAACTGTGTACAGTTCATTACTGTACTTTAAATTTTCTGATGTACTCCAATCATGCAGATCTCTTATCATTGACTGAAGCTCATGATGAGATTTCACAGTTAAAGGCAGACAAACATTTTCACTTTCTGCATTTTCACTTTCAGCAATAGGAACATGTGACAGGTCTTTTATTTTTAAACAGTCACTGATGTGCAAACACACACACTTTTGTCCGTAAATGTTCAAAATGCAGGCTCTCCAGTGAAAGCAAATGTTGGTTTGTCATTATTGTGATATGAAGTGAGGAAGTCACCATCCATAGGGTACTGTTGGTTCATGATCATGTTTTTAGCAACATCAGAACGAAGTTTATCAATATCTACACATCTGTTCTGTGCTTCAGCGCATGCTAAAGCTACATGTTTGCATACATTGCTTTTGTTATAAGAGCTACAGTCACACTGCATCTTCACTAAATCCACTGTTTGGATGGCACAGTCTGTTGTGTTGTGGCTGAGGTCTGACTCTGCTGGCACAGAACACATCCCTTCCTCATCAATGGAAATGTGCTGTCCCTGGCCCTTCTCCAATGCCTCTGTATCAGTCAAGGCTGAGTGGGAGACCTTCAATCTCCCTGCATCTGCCAAGTCATCCAGATAGCTAAAGTGAGAAAAGAACATAAGTGTGACGACAAAGCTTTGTCGATGCTGATCTCAGAGCAGCTTAAATGATATGCATAGACCAATATTAAATTGCTGCTTTGTCGATAATGCTCTCAGAGCAGCTTAAATGATATGCAAAGACCAATATTGAATTGCTGCTCTTAGGGCACTTTGTCAATGCTGCCCTCAGAGCAGCTTAAATGATATGCAAAGACCAATGTTAAATTGCTGCTTTGTCGATGCTGCTCTCAGAGCAGCTTTAATAAAATGCATAGACCAATGTTAAATTGCTGCTCTGGGGGCATGTTGTCAAGGCTGCTCTCAGAGCAGCTTAAACGATATGAATAGACCAATATTGAATTGCTGCTCTTAGGGCACTTTGTCAATGCTGCTCTCAGAGCAGCTTAAATGATATGCATAGAGCAATATTAAATTTCTGCCCTGGGAGCATGTTGTCAATGCTGCTCTCAGAGCAGCTTAAATAATATAGACAGATCAATATCCAATTGCTGCTCTTGGGGCACTTTGTCAATGCTGCTCTCAGAGCAGCTTCAATGATATGAATAGACCAATGTTAAATTGCTGCTTTGTTGATGCTGCTCTCAGAGCAGCTTTAATAATATGCATAGACCAATGTTAAATTGCTGCTCTGGGGGAATTTTGTCAAGGCTGCTCTCAGAACAGCTTTGATAATATGCATAGACCAATGTTAAATTGCTGCTCTGGGGGCACTTTGTCAATGCTGCTCTCAGAGCATCTTAAATAATATGCATAGAGCATTGTTAAACTGCTGCTTTGTCGATGCTGCTCTCAGAGCAGCTTAGATGATATGCATAGACCAATATTGAATTGCTGCTCTTAGGGCACTTTGTCAATGCTGCCCTCAGAGCAGCTTAAATGATATGCATAGACCAATGTTAAATTGCTGCTTTGTCGATGCTGCTCTCAGAGCAGCCTTAATAATATGCATAGACCAATGTGAAATTGCTTTTCTGGGGGAATTTTGTCAAGGCTGCTCTCAGAGCAGCTTTGATAATATGCATAGACCAATGTTAAATTGCTGCTCTGGGGGCACTTTGTCAATGCTGCTCTCAGAGCAGCTTAAATGATATGCATAGACCAATGTTAAACTGCTGCTTTGTCGATGCTGCTCTCAGAGCAGCTTAAATGATATGTATAGACGAATATTGAATTGCTGCTCTTAGGGCACTTTGTCAATGCTGCCCTCAGAGCAGCTTAAATGATATGCATAGACCAATGTTAAATTGCTGCTCTGGGGGCATGTTGTCAAGGCTGCTCTCAGAGCAGCTTAAATGATATGAATAGACCAATATTGAATTGCTGCTCTTAGGGCACTTTGTCAATGCTGCCCTCAGAGCAGCTTAAATGATATGCGTAGACCAATGTTAAATTGCTGCTTTGTCAATGCTGCTCTCAGAGCAGCTTAAATGATATGCAGAGAGCAATATTAAATTTCTGCCCTGGGAGCACGTTGTCAATGCTGCTCTCAGAGCAGCTTAAATAATATAGACAGAGCAATATCCAATTGCTGCTCTTGGGGCACTTTGTCAATGCTGCTCTCAGAGCAGCTTCAATGATATGCATAGACCAATGTTAAATTGCTGCTCTGGGGGCATGTTGTCAAGGCTAATCTCAGAGCAGCTTAAATGATATGAATACACCAATATTGAATTGCTGCTCTTAGGGCACTTTGTCAATGCTACCCTCAGAGCAGCTTAAGTAATATGCATAGACCAATGTTAAATTGCTGCTTTGTCAATGCTGCTCTCAGAGCAGCTTAAATGATATGCATAGAGCAATATTACATTTCTGCCCTGGGAGCACGTTGTCATTGCTGCTCTCAGAGCAGCTCAAATAATATAGACAGATCAATATCCAATTGCTGCTCTTGGGGCACTTTGTCAATGCTGCTCTCAGAGCAGCTTCAATGATATGAATAGACCAATGTTAAATTGCTGCTTTGTCGATGCTGCTCTCAGAGCAGCTTTAATAATATGCATAGACCAATGTTAAATTGCTGCTCTTAGGGCACTTTGTCAATGCTGCCCTCAGAGCAGCTTAAATTATATGCATAGACCAATGTTAAATTGCTGCTTTGTCAATGCTGCTCTCAGAGTAGCTTAAATGATATGCAAAGAGCAATATTAAATTTCTGCCCCTGGGAGCACGTTGTCAATGCTGCTCTCAGAGCAGCTTAAATAATATAGACAGATCAATATCCAATTGCTGCTCATGGGGCACTTTGTCAATGTTGCTCTCAGAGCAGCTTCAATGATATGAATAGACCAATGTTAAATCGCTGCTTTGTCGATGCTGCTCTCAGAGCAGCTTTAATAATATGCATAGACAAATGTTAAATTGCTGCTCTGGGGGCATTTTGTCAAGGCTGCTCTCAGAGCAGCTTTGATAATATGCATAGACCAATGTTAAATTAATGCTCTGGGGGCACTTTGTCAATGCTGCTCTCAGAGCAGCTTAAATGATATGTATAGACCAATGTTAAACTGCTGCTTTGTCGATGCTGCTCTCAGAGCAGCTTAAATGATATGCATAGACCAATATTGAATTGCTGCTCTTAGGGCACTTTGTCAATGCTGCCCTCAAAGCAGCTTAAATGATATGCATAGACCAATGTTAAATTGCTGCTTTGTCGAGGCTGCTCTCAGAGCAGCTTTAATAATATGCATAGACCAATGTTAAATTGCTGCTCTGGGGGCATTTTGTCAAGGCTGCTCTCAGAGCAGCTTTGATAATATGCATAGACCGATGTTAAATTGCTGCTCTGGGGGCACTTTGTCAATGCTGCTCTCAGAGCAGCTTAAATGATATGCATAGACCAATGTTAAACTGCTGCTTTGCCGATGCTGCTCTCAGAGCAGCTTGAATGATATGCATAGACCAATATTGAATTGCTGCTCTTAGGGCACTTTGTCAATGGTGCCCTCAGAGCAACTTAAATGATATGCATAGACCAATGTTAAATTGCTGCTTTGTCGATGCTGCTCTCAGAGCAGCTTTAATAATATGCATAGACCAATGTTAAATTGCTGCTCTGGGGGCATGTTGTCAAGGCTGCTCTCAGAGCAGCTTAAATGATATGAATAGACCAATATTGAATTGATGCTCTTAGGGCACTTTGTCAATGCTGCCCTCAGAGCAGCTTAAATTATATGCATAGACCAATGTTAAATTGCTGCGTTGTCAATGCTGCTCTCAGAGCAGCTTAAATGATATGCATAGAGCAATATTAAATTTCTGCCCCTGGGAACACGTTGTCAATGCTGCTCTCAGAGCAGCTTAAATAATATAGACAGATCATTATCCAATTGCTGCTCTTGGGGCACTTTGTCAATGCTGCTCTCAGAGCAGCTTCAATGATATGAATAGACCAATGTTAAATTGCTGTTTTGTCGATGCTGCTCTCATAGCAGCTTTAATAATATGCATAGACCAATGTTAAATTGCTGCTCTGGGGGCACTTTGTCAATGCTGCTCTCAGAGCATCTTAAATGATA
Source organism: Gymnoscopelus braueri (assembly GCF_963280865.1). Classification (NCBI taxonomy): domain Eukaryota; kingdom Metazoa; phylum Chordata; class Actinopteri; order Myctophiformes; family Myctophidae; genus Gymnoscopelus; species Gymnoscopelus braueri. The sequence continues at coordinate 42,951,466 of NC_137619.1, forward strand.
TGCATAGACCAATGTTAAATTGCTGCTTTGTCGATGCTGCTCTCAGAGCAGCTTTAATAATATGCATAGACCAGTGTTAAATTGCTGCTCTGGGGGCATGTTGTCAAGGCTGCTCTCAGAGCAGCTTAAATGATATGAATAGACCAATGTTAAATTGTTGCTTTGTCGATGCTGCTCTCAGAGCAGCCTTAATAATATGCATAGACCAATGTTAAATTGCTTTTCTGGGGGAATTTTGTCAAGGCTGCTCTCAGAGCAGCTTTGATAATATGCATAGACCAATGTTAAATTGCTGCTCTGGGGGCACTTTGTCAATGCTGCTCTCAGAGCAGCTGAAATGATATGCATAGACCAATGTTAAACTGCTGCTTTGTCGATGCTGCTCTCAGAGCAGCTTAAATGATATGCATAGACAAATATTGAATTGCTGCTTTTAGGGCAATTTGTCAATGCTGCCCTCAGAGCAGCTTAAATGATATGCATAGACCAATGTTAAATTGCTGCTCTGGGGACATGTTGTCAAGGCTGCTCTCAGAGCAGCTTAAATGATATGAATAGGCCAATATTGAATTGCTGCTCTTAGGGCACTTTGTCAATGCTGCCCTCAGAGCAGCTTAAATGATATGCATAGACCAATGTTAAATTGCTGCTTTGTCAATGTTGCTCTCAGAGCAGCTTAAATGATATGCATGGAGCAATATTATATTTTTGCCCTGGGAGCACGTTGTCAATGCTGCTCTCAGACCAGCTTAAATGATATAGACAGATCAATATCCAATTGCTGCTCTTGGGGCACTTTGTCAATGCTGCTCTCAGAGCAGCTTCAATGACATGCATAGACCAATGTTAAATTGCTGCTCTGGGGGCATGTTGTCAAGGCTGCTCTCAGAGCAGCTTAAATGATATGAATACACCAATATTGAATTGCTGCTCTTAGGGCACTTTGTCAATGCTACCCTCAGAGCAGCTTAAATAATATGCATAGACCAATGTTAAATTGCTGCTTTGTCAATGCTGCTCTCAGAGCAGCTTAAATGATATGCATAGAGCAATATTACATTTCTGCCCTGGGAGCACGTTGTCATTGCTGCTCTCAGAGCAGCTTAAATAATATAGACAGATCAATATCCAATTGCTGCATTTGGGGCACTTTGTCAATGCTGCTCTCAGAGCAGCTTCAATGATATGAATGGACCAATGTTAAATTGCTGCTTTGTCGATGCTGCTCTCAGAGCAGCTTTAATAATATGCATAGACCAATGTTAAATTAATGCTCTGGGGGCACTTTGTCAATGCTGCTCTCAGAGCAGCTTAAATGATATGCATAGACCAATGTTAAACTGCTGCTTTGTCGATGCTGCTCTCAGAGCAGCTTAAATGATATGCATAGACCAATATTGAATTGCTGCTCTTAGGGCACTTTGTCAATGCTGCCCTCAGAGCAGCTTAAATGATATGCATAGACCAATGTTAAATTGCTGCTTTGTCGAGGCTGCTCTCAGAGCAGCTTAAATGATATGCATAGACCAATGTTAAACTGCTGCTTTGCCGATGCTGCTCTCAGAGCAGCTTGAATGATATGCATAGACCAATATTGAATTGCTGCTCTTAGGGCACTTTGTCAATGCTGCCCTCAGAGCAGCTTAAATGATATGCATAGACCAATGTTAAATTGCTGCTCTGGGGGCATGTTGTCAAGGCTGCTCTCAGAGCAGCTTAAATGATATGAATAGACCAATATTGAATTGCTGCTCTTAGGGCACTTTGTCAATGCTGCCCTCAGAGCAGCTTAAATGATATGCGTAGACCAATGTTAAATTGCTGCTTTGTCAATGCTGCTCTCAGAGCAGCTTAAATGATATGCAGAGAGCAATATTAAATTTCTGCCCTGGGAGCACGTTGTCAATGCTGCTCTCAGAGCAGCTTAAATAATATAGACAGAGCAATATCCAATTGCTGCTCTTGGGGCACTTTGTCAATGCTGCTCTCAGAGCAGCTTCAATGATATGCATAGACCAATGTTAAATTGCTGCTCTGGGGGCATGTTGTCAAGGCTAATCTCAGAGCAGCTTAAATGATATGAATACACCAATATTGAATTGCTGCTCTTAGGGCACTTTGTCAATGCTACCCTCAGAGCAGCTTAAGTAATATGCATAGACCAATGTTAAATTGCTGCTTTGTCAATGCTGCTCTCAGAGCAGCTTAAATGATATGCATAGAGCAATATTACATTTCTGCCCTGGGAGCACGTTGTCATTGCTGCTCTCAGAGCAGCTCAAATAATATAGACAGATCAATATCCAATTGCTGCTCTTGGGGCACTTTGTCAATGCTGCTCTCAGAGCAGCTTCAATGATATGAATAGACCAATGTTAAATTGCTGCTTTGTCGATGCTGCTCTCAGAGCAGCTTTAATAATATGCATAGACCAATGTTAAATTGCTGCTCTTAGGGCACTTTGTCAATGCTGCCCTCAGAGCAGCTTAAATTATATGCATAGACCAATGTTAAATTGCTGCTTTGTCAATGCTGCTCTCAGAGTAGCTTAAATGATATGCAAAGAGCAATATTAAATTTCTGCCCCTGGGAGCACGTTGTCAATGCTGCTCTCAGAGCAGCTTAAATAATATAGACAGATCAATATCCAATTGCTGCTCATGGGGCACTTTGTCAATGTTGCTCTCAGAGCAGCTTCAATGATATGAATAGACCAATGTTAAATCGCTGCTTTGTCGATGCTGCTCTCAGAGCAGCTTTAATAATATGCATAGACAAATGTTAAATTGCTGCTCTGGGGGCATTTTGTCAAGGCTGCTCTCAGAGCAGCTTTGATAATATGCATAGACCAATGTTAAATTAATGCTCTGGGGGCACTTTGTCAATGCTGCTCTCAGAGCAGCTTAAATGATATGTATAGACCAATGTTAAACTGCTGCTTTGTCGATGCTGCTCTCAGAGCAGCTTAAATGATATGCATAGACCAATATTGAATTGCTGCTCTTAGGGCACTTTGTCAATGCTGCCCTCAAAGCAGCTTAAATGATATGCATAGACCAATGTTAAATTGCTGCTTTGTCGAGGCTGCTCTCAGAGCAGCTTTAATAATATGCATAGACCAATGTTAAATTGCTGCTCTGGGGGCATTTTGTCAAGGCTGCTCTCAGAGCAGCTTTGATAATATGCATAGACCGATGTTAAATTGCTGCTCTGGGGGCACTTTGTCAATGCTGCTCTCAGAGCAGCTTAAATGATATGCATAGACCAATGTTAAACTGCTGCTTTGCCGATGCTGCTCTCAGAGCAGCTTGAATGATATGCATAGACCAATATTGAATTGCTGCTCTTAGGGCACTTTGTCAATGGTGCCCTCAGAGCAACTTAAATGATATGCATAGACCAATGTTAAATTGCTGCTTTGTCGATGCTGCTCTCAGAGCAGCTTTAATAATATGCATAGACCAATGTTAAATTGCTGCTCTGGGGGCATGTTGTCAAGGCTGCTCTCAGAGCAGCTTAAATGATATGAATAGACCAATATTGAATTGATGCTCTTAGGGCACTTTGTCAATGCTGCCCTCAGAGCAGCTTAAATTATATGCATAGACCAATGTTAAATTGCTGCGTTGTCAATGCTGCTCTCAGAGCAGCTTAAATGATATGCATAGAGCAATATTAAATTTCTGCCCCTGGGAACACGTTGTCAATGCTGCTCTCAGAGCAGCTTAAATAATATAGACAGATCATTATCCAATTGCTGCTCTTGGGGCACTTTGTCAATGCTGCTCTCAGAGCAGCTTCAATGATATGAATAGACCAATGTTAAATTGCTGTTTTGTCGATGCTGCTCTCATAGCAGCTTTAATAATATGCATAGACCAATGTTAAATTGCTGCTCTGGGGGCACTTTGTCAATGCTGCTCTCAGAGCATCTTAAATGATATGCATAGACCAATGTTAAATTGCTGCTTTGTCGATGCTGCTCTCAGAGCAGCTTTAATAATATGCATAGACCAGTGTTAAATTGCTGCTCTGGGGGCATGTTGTCAAGGCTGCTCTCAGAGCAGCTTAAATGATATGAATAGACCAATGTTAAATTGTTGCTTTGTCGATGCTGCTCTCAGAGCAGCCTTAATAATATGCATAGACCAATGTTAAATTGCTTTTCTGGGGGAATTTTGTCAAGGCTGCTCTCAGAGCAGCTTTGATAATATGCATAGACCAATGTTAAATTGCTGCTCTGGGGGCACTTTGTCAATGCTGCTCTCAGAGCAGCTGAAATGATATGCATAGACCAATGTTAAACTGCTGCTTTGTCGATGCTGCTCTCAGAGCAGCTTAAATGATATGCATAGACAAATATTGAATTGCTGCTTTTAGGGCAATTTGTCAATGCTGCCCTCAGAGCAGCTTAAATGATATGCATAGACCAATGTTAAATTGCTGCTCTGGGGACATGTTGTCAAGGCTGCTCTCAGAGCAGCTTAAATGATATGAATAGGCCAATATTGAATTGCTGCTCTTAGGGCACTTTGTCAATGCTGCCCTCAGAGCAGCTTAAATGATATGCATAGACCAATGTTAAATTGCTGCTTTGTCAATGTTGCTCTCAGAGCAGCTTAAATGATATGCATGGAGCAATATTATATTTTTGCCCTGGGAGCACGTTGTCAATGCTGCTCTCAGACCAGCTTAAATGATATAGACAGATCAATATCCAATTGCTGCTCTTGGGGCACTTTGTCAATGCTGCTCTCAGAGCAGCTTCAATGACATGCATAGACCAATGTTAAATTGCTGCTCTGGGGGCATGTTGTCAAGGCTGCTCTCAGAGCAGCTTAAATGATATGAATACACCAATATTGAATTGCTGCTCTTAGGGCACTTTGTCAATGCTACCCTCAGAGCAGCTTAAATAATATGCATAGACCAATGTTAAATTGCTGCTTTGTCAATGCTGCTCTCAGAGCAGCTTAAATGATATGCATAGAGCAATATTACATTTCTGCCCTGGGAGCACGTTGTCATTGCTGCTCTCAGAGCAGCTTAAATAATATAGACAGATCAATATCCAATTGCTGCATTTGGGGCACTTTGTCAATGCTGCTCTCAGAGCAGCTTCAATGATATGAATGGACCAATGTTAAATTGCTGCTTTGTCGATGCTGCTCTCAGAGCAGCTTTAATAATATGCATAGACCAATGTTAAATTAATGCTCTGGGGGCACTTTGTCAATGCTGCTCTCAGAGCAGCTTAAATGATATGCATAGACCAATGTTAAACTGCTGCTTTGTCGATGCTGCTCTCAGAGCAGCTTAAATGATATGCATAGACCAATATTGAATTGCTGCTCTTAGGGCACTTTGTCAATGCTGCCCTCAGAGCAGCTTAAATGATATGCATAGACCAATGTTAAATTGCTGCTTTGTCGAGGCTGCTCTCAGAGCAGCTTAAATGATATGCATAGACCAATGTTAAACTGCTGCTTTGCCGATGCTGCTCTCAGAGCAGCTTGAATGATATGCATAGACCAATATTGAATTGCTGCTCTTAGGGCACTTTGTCAATGGTGCCCTCAGAGCAACTTAAATGATATGCATAGACCAATGTTAAATTGCTGCTTTGTCGATGCTGCTCTCAGAGCAGCTTTAATAATATGCATAGACCAATGTTAAATTGCTGCTCTGGGGGCATGTTGTCAAGGCTGCTCTCAGAGCAGCTTAAATTATATAAATAGACCAATATTGAATTGATGCTCTTAGGGCACTTTGTCAATGCTGCCCTCAGAGCAGCTTAAATTATATGCATAGACCAATGTTAAATTGCTGCGTTGTCAATGCTGCTCTCAGAGCAGCTTAAATGATATGCATAGAGCAATATTAAATTTCTGCCCCTGGGAGCACGTTTTCAATGCTGCTCTCAGAGCAGCTTAAATAATATAGACAGATCAATATCCAATTGCTGCTCTTGGGGCACTTTGTCAATGCTGCTCTCAGAGCAGCTTCAATGATATGAATAGACCAATGTTAAATTGCTGTTTTGTCGATGCTGCTCTCAGAGCAGCTTTAATAATATGCATAGACCAATGTTAAATTGCTGCTCTGGGGGCACTTTGTCAATGCTGCTCTCAGAGCATCTTAAATGATATGCATAGACCAATGTTAAATTGCTGCTTTGTCGATGCTGCTCTCAGAGCAGCTTTAATAATATGCATAGACCAGTGTTAAATTGCTGCTCTGGGGGCATGTTGTCAAGGCTGCTCTCAGAGCAGCTTAAATGATATGAATAGACCAATGTTAAATTGTTGCTTTGTCGATGCTGCTCTCAGAGCAGCCTTAATAATATGCATAGACCAATGTTAAATTGCTTTTCTGGGGGAATTTTGTCAAGGCTGCTCTCAGAGCAGCTTTGATAATATGCATACACCAATGTTAAATTGCTGCTCTGGGGGCACTTTGTCAATGCTGCTCTCAGAGCAGCTGAAATGATATAGACAGATCAATATCCAATTGCTGCTCTTGGGGCACTTTGTCAATGCTGCTCTCAGAGCAGCTTCAATGACATGCATAGACCAATGTTAAATTGCTGCTCTGGGGGCATGTTGTCAAGGCTGCTCTCAGAGCAGCTTAAATGATATGAATACACCAATATTGAATTGCTGCTCTTAGGGCACTTTGTCAATGCTACCCTCAGAGCAGCTTAAATAATATGCATAGACCAATGTTAAATTGCTGCTTTGTCAATGCTGCTCTCAGAGCAGCTTAAATGATATGCATAGAGCAATATTACATTTCTGCCCTGGGAGCACGTTGTCATTGCTGCTCTCAGAGCAGCTTAAATAATATAGACAGATCAATATCCAATTGCTGCATTTGGGGCACTTTGTCAATGCTGCTCTCAGAGCTGCTTCAATGATATGAATGGACCAATGTTAAATTGCTGCTTTGTCGATGCTGCTCTCAGAGCAGCTTTAATAATATGCATAGACCAATGTTAAATTAATGCTCTGGGGGCACTTTGTCAATGCTGCTCTCAGAGCAGCTTAAATGATATGCATAGACCAATGTTAAACTGCTGCTTTGTCGATGCTGCTCTCAGAGCAGCTTAAATGATATGCATAGACCAATATTGAATTGCTGCTCTTAGGGCACTTTGTCAATGCTGCCCTCAGAGCAGCTTAAATGATATGCATAGACCAATGTTAAATTGCTGCTTTGTCGAGGCTGCTCTCAGAGCAGCTTAAATGATATGCATAGACCAATGTTAAACTGCTGCTTTGCCGATGCTGCTCTCAGAGCAGCTTGAATGATATGCATAGACCAATATTGAATTGCTGCTCTTAGGGCACTTTGTCAATGGTGCCCTCAGAGCAACTTAAATGATATGCATAGACCAATGTTAAATTGCTGCTTTGTCGATGCTGCTCTCAGAGCAGCTTTAATAATATGCATAGACCAATGTTAAATTGCTGCTCTGGGGGCATGTTGTCAAGGCTGCTCTCAGAGCAGCTTAAATGATATGAATAGACCAATATTGAATTGATGCTCTTAGGGCACTTTGTCAATGCTGCCCTCAGAGCAGCTTAAATTATATGCATAGACCAATGTTAAATTGCTGCGTTGTCAATGCTGCTCTCAGAGCAGCTTAAATGATATGCATAGAGCAATATTAAATTTCTGCCCCTGGGAGCACGTTGTCAATGCTGCTCTCAGAGCAGCTTAAATAATATAGACAGATCAATATCCAATTGCTGCTCTTGGGGCACTTTGTCAATGCTGCTCTCAGAGCAGCTTCAATGATATGAATAGACCAATGTTAAATTGCTGTTTTGTCGATGCTGCTCTCAGAGCAGCTTTAATAATATGCATACACCAATATTGAATTGCTGCTCTTAGGGCACTTTGTCAATGCTACCCTCAGAGCAGCTTAAATAATATGCATAGACCAATGTTAAATTGCTGCTTTGTCAATGCTGCTCTCAGAGCAGCTTAAATGATATGCATAGAGCAATATTACATTTCTGCCCTGGGAGCACGTTGTCATTGCTGCTCTCAGAGCAGCTTAAATAATATAGACAGATCAATATCCAATTGCTGCATTTGGGGCACTTTGTCAATGCTGCTCTCAGAGCTGCTTCAATGATATGAATGGACCAATGTTAAATTGCTGCTTTGTCGATGCTGCTCTCAGAGCAGCTTTAATAATATGCATAGACCAATGTTAAATTAATGCTCTGGGGGCACTTTGTCAATGCTGCTCTCAGAGCAGCTTAAATGATATGCATAGACCAATGTTAAACTGCTGCTTTGTCGATGCTGCTCTCAGAGCAGCTTAAATGATATGCATAGACCAATATTGAATTGCTGCTCTTAGGGCACTTTGTCAATGCTGCCCTCAGAGCAGCTTAAATGATATGCATAGACCAATGTTAAATTGCTGCTTTGTCGAGGCTGCTCTCAGAGCAGCTTAAATGATATGCATAGACCAATGTTAAACTGCTGCTTTGCCGATGCTGCTCTCAGAGCAGCTTGAATGATATGCATAGACCAATATTGAATTGCTGCTCTTAGGGCACTTTGTCAATGGTGCCCTCAGAGCAACTTAAATGATATGCATAGACCAATGTTAAATTGCTGCTTTGTCGATGCTGCTCTCAGAGCAGCTTTAATAATATGCATAGACCAATGTTAAATTGCTGCTCTGGGGGCATGTTGTCAAGGCTGCTCTCAGAGCAGCTTAAATGATATGAATAGACCAATATTGAATTGATGCTCTTAGGGCACTTTGTCAATGCTGCCCTCAGAGCAGCTTAAATTATATGCATAGACCAATGTTAAATTGCTGCGTTGTCAATGCTGCTCTCAGAGCAGCTTAAATGATATGCATAGAGCAATATTAAATTTCTGCCCCTGGGAGCACGTTGTCAATGCTGCTCTCAGAGCAGCTTAAATAATATAGACAGATCAATATCCAATTGCTGCTCTTGGGGCACTTTGTCAATGCTGCTCTCAGAGCAGCTTCAATGATATGAATAGACCAATGTTAAATTGCTGTTTTGTCGATGCTGCTCTCAGAGCAGCTTTAATAATATGCATAGACCAATGTTAAATTGCTGCTCTGGGGGCACTTTGTCAATGCTGCTCTCAGAGCATCTTAAATGATATGCATAGACCAATGTTAAATTGCTGCTTTGTCGATGCTGCTCTCAGAGCAGCTTTAATAATATGCATAGACCAGTGTTAAATTGCTGCTCTGGGGGCATGTTGTCAAGGCTGCTCTCAGAGCAGCTTAAATGATATGAATAGACCAATGTTAAATTGTTGCTTTGTCGATGCTGCTCTCAGAGCAGCCTTAATAATATGCATAGACCAATGTTAAATTGCTTTTCTGGGGGAATTTTGTCAAGGCTGCTCTCAGAGCAGCTTTGATAATATGCATACACCAATGTTAAATTGCTGCTCTGGGGGCACTTTGTCAATGCTGCTCTCAGAGCAGCTGAAATGATATGCATAGACCAATGTTAAACTGCTGCTTTGTCGATGCTGCTCTCAGAGCAGCTTAAATGATATGCATAGACAAATATTGAATTGCTGCTTTTAGGGCACTTTGTCAATGCTGCCCTCAGAGCAGCTTAAATGATATGCATAGACCAATGTTAAATTGCTGCTCTGGGGACATGTTGTCAAGGCTGCTCTCAGAGCAGCTTAAATGATATGAATAGATCAATATTGAATTGCTGCTCTTAGGGCACTTTGTCAATGCTGCCCTCAGAGCAGCTTAAATGATATGCATAGACCAATGTTAAATTGCTGCTTTGTCAATGTTGCTCTCAGAGCAGCTTAAATGATATGCATGGAGCAATATTACATTTTTGCCCTGGGAGCACGTTGTCAATGCTGCTCTCAGAGCAGCTTAAATGATATAGACAGATCAATATCCAATTGCTGCTCTTGGGGCACTTTGTCAATGCTGCTCTCAGAGCAGCTTCAATGACATGCATAGACCAATGTTAAATTGCTGCTCTGGGGGCATGTTGTCAAGGCTGCTCTCAGAGCAGCTTAAATGATATGAATACACCAATATTGAATTGCTGCTCTTAGGGCACTTTGTCAATGCTACCCTCAGAGCAGCTTAAATAATATGCATAGACCAATGTTAAATTGCTGCTTTGTCAATGCTGCTCTCAGAGCAGCTTAAATGATATGCATAGAGCAATATTACATTTCTGCCCTGGGAGCACGTTGTCATTGCTGCTCTCAGAGCAGCTTAAATAATATAGACAGATCAATATCCAATTGCTGCATTTGGGGCACTTTGTCAATGCTGCTCTCAGAGCAGCTTCAATGATATGAATGGACCAATGTTAAATTGCTGCTTTGTCGATGCTGCTCTCAGAGCAGCTTTAATAATATGCATAGACCAATGTTAAATTGCTGCTCTTAGGGCACTTTGTCAATGCTGCCCTCAGAGCAGCTTAAATTATATGCATAGACCAATGTTAAATTGCTGCTTTGTCAATGCTGCTCTCAGAGTAGCTTAAATGATATGCAAAGAGCAATATTACATTTCTGCCCCTGGGAGCACGTTGTCAATGCTGCTCTCAGAGCAGCTTAAATAATATAGACAGATCAATATCCAATTGCTGCTCTTGGGGCACTTTGTCAATGTTGCTCTCAGAGCAGCTTTAATAATATGCATAGACAAATGTTAAATTGCTGCTCTGGAGGCATTTTGTCAAGGCTGCTCTCAGAGCAGCTTTGATAATATGCATAGACCAATGTTAAATTAATGCTCTGGGGGCACTTTGTCAATGCTGCTCTCAGAGCAGCTTAAATGATATGCATAGACCAATGTTAAACTGCTGCTTTGTCGATGCTGCTCTCAGAGCAGCTTAAATGATATGCATAGACCAATATTGAATTGCTGCTCTTAGGGCGCTTTGTCAATGCTGCCCTCAGAGCAGCTTAAATGATATGCATAGACCAATGTTAAATTGCTGCTTTGTCGAGGCCGCCCTCAGAGCAGCTTTAATAATATGCATAGACCAATGTTAAATTGCTGCTCTGGGGGCATTTTGTCAAGGCTGCTCTCAAAGCAGCTTTGATAATATGCATAGACCGATGTTAAATTGCTGCTCTGGGGGCACTTTGTCAATGCTGCTCTCAGAGCAGCTTAAATGATATGCATAGACCAATGTTAAACTGCTGCTTTGTCGATGCTGCTCTCAGAGCAGCTTGAATGATATGCATAGACCAATATTGAATTGCTGCTCTTAGGGCACTTTGTCAATGCTGCCCTCAGAGCAGCTTAAATGATATGCATAGACCAATGTTAAATTGCTGCTTTGTCGATGCTGCTCTCAGAGCAGCTTTAATAATATGCATAGACCAATGTTAAATTGCTGCTCTGGGGGCATGTTGTCAAGGCTGCTCTCAGAGCAGCTTAAATGATATGAATAGACCAATATTGAATTGATGCTCTTAGGGCACTTTGTCAATGCTGCCCTCAGAGCAGCTTAAATTATATGCATAGACCAATGTTAAATTGCTGCGTTGTCAATGCTGCTCTCAGAGCAGCTTAAATGATATGCATAGAGAAATATTATATTTTTGCCCCTGGGAGCACGTTGTCAATGCTGCTCTCAGAGCAGCTTAAATAATATAGACAGATCAATATCCAATTGCTGCTCTTGGGGCACTTTGTCAATGCTGCTCTCAGAGCAGCTTAAATGATATGCATAGACCAATGTTAAATTGCTGCTTTGTCGATGCTGCTCTCAGAGCAGCTTAAATGATATGCATAGAGAAATATTACATTTCTGCCCAGGGAGCACGTTGTCAATGCTGCTCTCAGAGCAGCTTAAAGGGATTGTAGGCGATTCAGAGATAAACAAAGGAAAAAACTCCTGCAGTTCGTTTCCCCGACCACCAGGGGGTGTCGCAGGGAGGACTTCCATAGAGTTAAGGAGGCTTCAAAACGGGCCATGCCGAATATGGGTTGCTTTATTGGGATACAATTCAAGGAACTGCCCACCCCTGCGGTTCTCTGAATTTTTATTTTTAAATAGGCTCTTTCATGACAAATTGACCACATATATGAAGTTAAACAGCTAAATTCTATCCAAACGCTATCTGAAAAGTAAATTATGTGCCTCCAAAACGAAGTTTGAGAGCGTTTTCAAACCGAAAGTAAAAAGTTCACACGGGCACGGACGCGCACGGATGCGCACATGCGTGCGTGAATTTACGCACCGGATACCCGGATGTGTAACCTAAATAGTAGGGAAAATACGGATTTCAGAAAGAGGAGTGTTTTTCAATGCAGGAAAACACCCCAGCATCATTATATAGTGGCTGATAGAGGGGGAAAAATGCAAAATATATATATAGAGGTATTTTTCAAATATAGGCTTAATGTTGCCTACTATACCTTTAAATAATATAGACAGACCAATATCAAATTGCTGCTCTATGGGCACTTTGTTAATGCTGCTCTCAGAGCAGCTTCAATGATATGCATAGACCAATCTTAAATTGCTGCTTTGTCGATGCTGCTCTCAGAGCAGCTTTAATAATATGCATAGACCAATGTTAAATTGCTGCTCTGGGGGCATTTTGTCAAGGCTGCTCTCAGAGCAGCTTTGATAATATGCATAGACCAATGTTAAATTGCTGCTCTGGGGGCACTTTGTCAATGCTGCTCTCAGAGCAGCTTAAATGATATGCTCAGACCAATGTTAAATTGTTGCTTTGTCGATGCTGCTCTCAGAGCAGCTTTAATAATATGCATAGACCAATGTTAAATTGCTGCTCTGGGGGCACGTTGTCAATGCTGCTCTCAGGGCAGCTTAGATGGTATGCATAGAACAAAGTTAAATTGCTGCTCTTAGGGCACAGCATTGCCTTGTAGCAGAAGTTGCCTTATTAGCTTGCTAGCTATGTTTTAAAATGATTAAATAACATTGCATTTCAAGGCAGAGTGGCACGTGTAAAACCAACAGCTAATTTCTGTCTTGTTATTTCTCTTATTTGTCTTTTTTAACTAAGCTGAAATGAGCACCTTGCTAAGTTAGTTAGCTAGAAAACCTTAGTTTAGGCTAATCAAAACAATCAGCACCTTGCTTAGTTAGTTAGCTAGCAAACCATAGCTTAATCAAACCTATTAATGTTTAAAAGATTTACCTTATGGGAGCAGGAGTTTTATTTATCAGGAGCAGAGAAGAGGACCAGTAGGCAGTTAACATTAGCTTCAGCAGGGTGAAACAAGATGGCTGCCGCTGCACAGTTCAAAATTCCTTTGAACCCGCCTCCCACCTCTAACCCCGCCCCTACCCCGCTTAGGGGACCAATGAAATTGAATAGGCACGAGGACCAATGAAATTGAATGCTGCTCTTAGAACACATTTGGGCCCTTATAAGTCCCATCTGCGGGGGGGTGGGGGGGTGTTGCGGCGGTCCCCAGCAAAGGTAACAACATTATCCATTTATATGTTGGCTATTCAAAAATAGCAGATCTACAAGCTCACAGAGCATCATTGTGTGCTGCGCTGCGAGCTTGTACATCTGCTATTTTTGAAAGTATTTGAAAAATTATCGATTGTATATATATCGTTTTTCTTTATACACAATTTTTTTCTTCTTGGGGTCCCTGGCACAACACATTTTCAGATGGGGGGTCCGTGGCCAAATATATATCAATTTGGGGGTCCTTGACATGGAAAGGTTTGAGAAGCACAGCAGTAGTAGGCCTCCCTATTTTAATGTTGTTTTATGCCTTTGCTTTTGTTTTGTGTGAGTGGAAGAGAGAGTCACGGTAGTTAAAAGACAAGAGTCTGATAACTCCATCCGGAGGATTCAGTGAATTATCCTCTGGGGCACGTCGACACGTGGTGGACCCTCCAGGGCAGATCCTTTTGTCTATGTTTAGTCTATATATCTTGTATAACCCCGATATCATTCTCAGGGGTGTACGGTGTGTGGTTTGGATGTGATAAGTTAGCAGATCCCCTGGGCTAGTCCACACGTGGTAAACATGGTGAAAATATATTACTAAGGTGTAATATTACTAAGTGAAAATATATTACTAAGGTGTAATATTGACAATTGTGTGAAGATATATTACTAAGGTACACATGTAATATTGGCAATTGTGTGAAGTGTGGATATTTCTTTAGCTGTGTTGTAGAGGACAGTGGCCACTACATTTAAGTTATATTCATTTGTGTTGTAGTTGTGCATAGATAAGTCTATGCACACTGCATTTTATTATTTGCAATTGTATACTGAGAACGAGCCTTTGCTTTTATTTTATTTTATTTTATTTTTGTTTGCTTTATTGTTAAATTGGTTCTAACTGTAATTGTATTCTTGCTCTGTAAAGCACTTTGAGCTGCATTTCATGTCATGAAAGGTGCTATACAAATAAAGTTTATTATTATTATTATTACAGGGCCAGAGCTCAGCTCTGGACCTGTTTTAATGTTCCCCTCTTTTTTCTTCTGCCACTTTTCGCAGTTCTGGCTGAACGTGCATACGCTTTTTACGAAACTTGGCCATATGGTAGATGGTCATGAAAAACTATCAAGAAATAATTCTCACAATCTTTCGTCAAAAGGTGGCGCTATAGCAAAATGCCAACTTTGAACAGGTACAACTCATGCCCTGTTTGATCTACAGCCATGAAACTTCAATATACATATGCGTCTACTCATGATCAACAACTTTCACACTCTGACTTTTGACCTCTGACCTTTAGATCTCCCACCATTTTGAATTATATGAAAAACAGTTAAAACCTATCTCCTCCTGGGATTTTTGAGTAATCTGCACAAAACGTTTTACACATGAACTTTGGACCTATGCCGACAAACAAGCAGCAAAGATTTTCCATAAGTGAAAAAATGAAGCTTTAATGAGCCAATGAATATTGCAGTTTTATGACAATTATTCATCTGCCCCTAACACATACATGCAGACTCACATTTCTTTGAAACTTTGCGGTAATGTTGAGGGTCATTCTAAATATCACTGAAACCAATCTTACTCCAATTGGTCAAAGGGGGGCGCTATAGCGATTTTTTGAAAATGCAAACTTTAAACAGGCAAAAGTCATGCCTCGTTTGGCCGACAGCCATTAAACCTGCTTACACATGTGCCTTGACTCATGAGGAACACATGTATCACGTTGACCAGTAAGCTCCGCCCTTAGATTGTCCGCAATTTTGAGCAGTTTGAAAAACACTTAAACCCAGGATTTTTCAGCTATTTGCGTGAAACTGTATCATCTGTGTGATCTCCTTTTTCACAGATTCTTGTCTGTTGGTCCAATGGCTTCTCCCTTAAGCGAGTGCTTCACGACCGCAAGGTTGCCGGTTCAAGCCTCACTTGATGCAGACTCATTTAAGTTGAATTGCAAAAAACATGACTGTATCAATGAATACATGTGCAAACGGTAAAGATAACATGAAATGCTTATTTGAGAGTATGTTTTTTCAATGTATGACGTACTTCATTGTGAAAATAGCCGATCTACAATCTCACAACTTTTCAGATAGCAACGTTTTGTGAGCTTGTAGATCGGCTGCTTTCACTGGTTTCGGTTTCGAGGAGACTCTTGCTGGCTACTTTTCAATTGTATCGCACAAAACATGACTGTATCAATTAATGCATGCGCAACTGTTAAAGGTAACATGAAATGCTTCTTGGAGAGAGTATTTTTTGCAATATATGACAAAATTGTGAAAATAGCCGATCTACAATCTCACAACTTTTCAGATAGCAACGTGTTTCTGAGCTTGTAGATCGGCTGCTGTGTTATCTCTTTTTTCACAGGTCTTGTCTGTTGGTCCAATGGCTTCTCCCTTAAGTGAGTGCCTTATGACTGCAAGGTTGCCGGTTCAAGCCTCACTTGATGAAGACTCATTTAAGTTGAATTGCAAAAAACATGAATGTATCAATGAATACATGTGCAAAGGGTAAAGATAACATGAAATGCTTATTTGAGAGGGTATGTTTTTGCAATGTATGACATACTTCATTCTGAAAATAGCCGATCTACAATCTAAAAACTTTTCAGATAGCAACGTGTTTCTGAGCTTGTAGATCGGCTGCTTTCACTGGTTCACTTTTATCTTCAACAGACAACCTCAGCCTGAACAAAGCTATAGCACTATAGGTAGTGTTGCAGCCTGTCAATCCGAAGGTTGAGGGTTTGATTCCTGTTAATGGCAATAGGTTGAGACGTCCAATCAATCCATTCTGCTTCCATCTCTCTCTCTCTTCAATCTATTCCGTTTCCATGTCTCTCTCTCCGCCCTTAGATTGTCCGCAATTTTAAGCAGTTTGAAAAACACTTAAACCCAGGATTTTTCTGCTATTTGCGTGAAACTGTATCATCTGTCTGATCTCTTTTTTCACAGATTTTATCTGTTGGTCCAATGGCTTCTCCCTTAAGTGAGTACCACACGACCGCAAGGTTACCGGTTCAAGCCTCACTTGATGCAGACTCGTTAAAGTTGAATTGCAAAAAACATGACTGTATCAATGAATACATGTGCAAATGGTAAAGATTACATGAAATGCTTATTTAAGAGTATGTTTTTTCAATGTATGACGTAATTCATTGTGAAAATAGCCGATCTACAATCTCACAACTTTTCAGATAGTAACATTTTGTGAGCTTGTAGATCGGCTGCTTTCACTGGTTTCGGTTTTGAGGAGACATACAATTTCTCTATTGGTAAATGGTTTGTGAACGGGTGATCTTAGTGTTAGTGTTAGTGTGAATTCTTTTTTCACTGGTTCTGGTCTGAAGGTCCAATGGCGTTTCGCTTCAGCATCAGCCTCTGGATCGTGGGGTCGCCGGTTCAAGCATCACCTCTTGCTGGCTACTTTTCATGACTGTATCAATTAATGCATGTGTACAACTGTTAAAGGTAACATGAAATGCTTCTTGGAGAGAGTATGTTTTTACAATGTATGACAAACTTCATTGTGAAAATAGCCGATCTACAATCTCACAACTTTTCAGATAGCAACGTGTTTCTGAGCTTGTAGATCGGCTGCTTTCACTGGTTTCGGTTTTGAGGAGACATACAATTTCTCTATTGGTAAATGGTTTGTGAACGGGTGATCTTAGTGTTAGTGTTAGTGTGAATTCTTTTTTCACTGGTTCTGGTCTGAAGGTCCAATGGTGTTTCGCTTCAGCATCAGCCTCTGGATCGCGGGGTCGCCGGTTCAAGCATCACCTCTTGCTGGCTACTTTTCATGACTGTATCAATTAATGCATGTACAACTGTTAAAGGTAACATGAAATGCTTCTTGGAGAGAGTATGTTTTTACAATGTATGACAAACTTCATTGTGAAAATAGCTGATCTACAATCTCACAACTTTTCAGATAGCAACGTGTTTCTGAGCTTGTAGATTGGCTGCTTTCACTGGTTCACTTTTATCTTCAACAGACAACCTCAGCCTGGACAAAGCTATAGCACTATAGGTAGTGTTGCAGCCTGTCAATCCAAAGGTTGAGTGTTCGATTCCTGTTAATTGCAATAGGTTGAGATGTCCAATCAATCCATTCTGCTTCCATCTGTCTCTCTTCAATCTATTCCGTTTCCATGTCTCTCTCTCTCTCTCTCTCTCTCTTCAATCTATTCCGTTTCCATGGCTCTCTCTCTCTCTCTCTCTTCAATCTATTCCGTTTCCATGTCTCTCTCTCTCTTTCTCTTCAATCTATTCCGTTTCCATGTCTGTCTCTCTCTCTCTTTCTCTTCAATCTATTCCGTTTCCATGTCTCTCTCTCTCTTTCTCTTCAATCTATTCCGTCTCTCTCTCTCTCTCTCTCTCTCTCTCTCTCTCTCTCTCTCTCTCTCTCTCTCTCTCTCTCTCTCTTCTTCCTTCACTGGCCCTGTATTATCGCTGCTTGCAGCTATATTTATTATTATTATTACACTGAAATCAATCCTGTGACTTAAGGTGGTCTTGATAGTTCTCCTCAGACATTGCACCAGCATTAGTAATAAAAAGAGCAAACATATATACACATAAATAAGAAAAAAGGGGAGTGGGAATAATGAAAAATGAGAATAGTTTGACCGTTTTCTTACGGTGCTCAAATGTGCTGTGCGCAAGGTTTTTATTCCTAACTTATCAACATCTAATGATTAGCCTAATGTGCAACATTGTTTTCCCCCTCAACAGTAAACAAACCAACATACAGGGTGTCTGCACATTTATAAAGTTACAATTTAGGGACTTTTAAGTCCTTTTTAATACCAAATTAGCCAAATCATCAAATATTAGGTAAGAAAGAGGCAAATGTTGTGAAAATAGCCGATCTACAAGCTCACAACGCCCGTTCTTCAAACTAAATGTAATGCCTCAACTCCTACAATTACAAGTGTTTGTCAGGGTGGGGGGTCCCCAGTTCAAATATAAAATATGATTATTTTGGGGGGTCGCGGCCTGAAAAGTTTGGGAACCCTTGGGCTACTGTAGAGTGGTCTTACCTCAGCATTACTGGGAAGTCATGGGTCACATGTAAGAACATTTACACGCCATTACAATTTCATTCTCCAATATCAAGTTCAATGTTATGTTAACATATAGTCCGTGAGCCAGGACCCCAAAAATGGGGTCATCATTACCATCTGGGGGGATTAATTCTCATAGTGATTTTTGGGTAGGTATACACCCCTAGAGCTAGGAAAAATGTGATAGCCTTGCATCGGTGGTAGCTATCTGTGTGTTATCACTCCTTTTATAACCACCAAAACAGCCAAAACACAGTTTTCAAAATCCGAATGAAGCATTCTACTTCAAACTGATGGTTCTCTCTTATTATTGACCCTCTCTCTCTGAAAAATGGTTGGGATAAAGCTCAGACTATATTGTCCAGAAAGGTTGTTAAAATTTGCATATCTAGAATATTTTTCTATTACAGGCAGTGACAACATAGTGACTATATGTGACATAAGATGTACTTTGGTTTTAATGAAAGATGGAACACAAAGGGTTCCTTTGTAAATTACCTATAGATTTAAAACCATGTTTACATACATAGATTCTAAGGAAATGTATTATGAAATTCAATAAACAGAATATAGTGCAATGGGTAAGAAAATATCCAAAATGGCCACTAAACACACGCCCGGCAATTTTTTACTTTTAATCCGCTTGTCTTAGAATACCTCTGTTTAATACCTATTTTTTAGGGTTTTCATATGTAGAATCCATTCCTGATGTTATTTTTTTAATATCAGGTCAATCATGTCAAAGGTCAGGTCAAGGTTAAAATTGACCTCTGGGAGAACAACAAATGGAAACAACTTGATGAACATTCATGGTTCACTATTCATGATTTTGTTTTGTGAAAAGTGTCATTAACATGTCACAAGAATTGGTATTCATAATAACATGAATGTAAAATGATATAATCTAATGTCAAATATGTATCTTTTGCAACTACATCTGTATTCTCCAACCCACATCCTGTTCTACCTCATCCTTACAAGTATCCTCCTTATTAACATCACTCCTCATCTGTAGCTTGAACATATCATCAGTAACCATCTTCACCAGAGCAGTTACAGTACATCAGTGATGTACTTCTCACTCTCTGTGCCCTAAATTGATATTGCACCATGTCACATAGCTCTGACGGTGGGGTCACCCTTAGCAATGACAGGAACAAGAATATCCTAGATCTCCTATCCAAATTTTGTGACATCAAACGACTTGTCAGGTGGGGCTTGGTGGTCTGCCACTTTCCACAACATCACTTGTAAATAAATGAGCCCACATGTGGTGCAACAGGTTGGTCGGTGTTGGAGGAAGGGCCATTGACTTGTGGCACCCACCTCACCCAGCACATCAGGGTAGCCTGGGAAGTTCCCTGCCAGCAAAGTGTAGTGTGCTCTGATCTTGCCTTTGTCATACATATAAGACTGTCCCATCCCAATGCTCCATCTATACTTTACACTGTAGGTCCACCTGATACACCCCAATACACAGCATACAACAGGACAAGAACATCAGTGTAATCACTGAGCATGTGTATCACACCCTTTCCAGAGATGGCTGCATCAGGGATATAGGAACTCATGGTGATGTCTGCCTCATCATTACTAAATGCAGTATCTATCGTCAGCACTGAAGGTGTACAACATGCTCAACGGCTTCTGCTTAATGTTCTTACTCTTCATGATGACATCTCATGTGGGTAAAGGACATTACTATTCACAACAGCATGGGGGCAAATTAGCCAAGGATGGGATTGAAGAGATGATCTTTCTGTGTGTGAGGAATCCTACACCCCAATATTTTATGACCAAGACACACCAGTGCTTCAACTCTCCCTCTGTTTCTGCACATTTTGGGGAAGGCTTCAGTCCACTCCACTCACATGCATCATGACAGCATCTTTCCTGATCGTTATGGCAGTCTGCTCCCCAGACTGGTCAGCAGAGACAGTGATCCAGAATCCATCATGGTGCCGACAGACAAGGTCTAGCTTAGCCTCTATGCTATGGCATGGAGCACATGCATCTTCAGCAGGCACTGGGTTAGATATCAAGCACACTGCACATGGCCAGCATGGAAGAAGTGCTTCAGTCATGTGCTTCATGAGAGAAAAGGTGAAGTTAATGTCAATGTGTCTCCCTGCGCATTCAAACTGGTGGATGTGAAGTGTAGGAAGAAGTTGTCTACCCACTGTCAGCCAGTAGGATGGAGATGTGCAGTGTCCAGGTAGGCTACTGCTGTATCTGTTCAAATGTCTTTGGCCAAGTTGATAGAAACCACTTCAGAGTGCTGCTGATACACTCAGGACTGACCACTGAACTTGCCTGTCATGTTCTGCAACCACATGCATTTCCACTTCCAGTGCTGAACCTTGCATCAGTTTTGCAATGCAGCTGAAGAATATAAGATGCTTATATACCTGCAAGGTGTCAACAAACGGCTCCATGTCAATTGTGAGGTGAATAGGGCCTGCTGTACATGTCAACCAGTGACCATATCTGCTGCCTGCTTGGACACCTGGTTGGACGATAAGGTGCGAGAGAGACCTTGACCTGACCTTTAGCACATAGGCCAAAGACTGACCAGCAAGTCAAAATATAACATTAGAAATAGATTCTACACCTATGAATGCCCCCCCCCCAGGTCCCCATATGAATCACGTTCACGAAGTTCACAGATTCCCTCACACAACTGCAATATTTTGTTGTTTTTAACATAATTTAGTACAATGGAACATCACCATGGGATGGACACCATCTTTGATTTGGCAATACAAAATTAACTGATGGTAATTTCACTGATTCAGCCATATTTCTTGAACCCTAAGACCTAGTTTTAGACACCAAAACCACCTTTCTAGGTTGAACAGTATCATAAAGCCATTTAAGCTCCTGGCAGTCATATTGGACGCCATCTTGAAAATGATGGCTTTACGAGAAATATAATTTCCTAGATTTTTTTGTATGTTCTTAAGCATGCCTAGACGTACCAGAACCAATTGAAAAACCTTTTGTATATTTTTTTGGGGGGGGTTAATAGTATGTTTTCATATATTGACCCATGTAATTTTCGCCTAGTGTTATAACATAAAATGCATGATAGCACCCATAAAGCTACCATTGGTGCAAGGCTATCACATATTGTCTAACTCTAGACATGCATACCTTGACAAAAATCACTATGAGCATTAATCACCTCAGAAGATGGTAATGACCAACCCCCCTGGCTCACGGACTAATATGAAGCCGCAATCATTAAGTCACAGTCATTATGCATATTGATGATTGATTTACCACAAATTCTGGTTGTCAACTAAGTAACCAAATAGGTCATACCAAATTACCACATTTCATTTACTGTCTCAAAAATTGACAAATGATATTCAATGACTTGACTACATGAGCAACAGAATGTCTATGGTAAAGCAATATTATGAATGACTCACCAAGTGTGCAGAAATGTTCCCCATAAGATGATTATGGCAAGGTTACAGAATGCGCTGCATGTTGCTGTGTACACGACCACAGGGAAAAGGACCTGCTTGTCGGTATACCTGTTACTTTATACTGTCCTGACTCCTGACCAAACTTTACTGCTCCTGACAGATAATAAAAATATCATGTGTCAAACACACTTTCATTTTCATTGTGTCCTGCACCTCTAACAGCAGGTGAAACCTCATTGTTGTATCATTTGAATTGTGGTTGGTTGGGGGGGGGGGGGATCTGCAATGTGTGTATCTGTTTGCATAATGACTGGAGTTGTCTCTGTAGACAAGGCAAGTACATTTTATAGCACATTTCAACAGTCCATTCAAAGTGCTTTACATAAAACATTAATCATTAACACATTAAGGCAGAACATAAGACACATTATAAATGGACATTTGAGTAATGTTGAAAAAAATGTATAGAAAAAATAAGAAAAAGACAAAATAAGAGAATAAAAAATGTAAACGTTCCATGTACAACGCACTGACTTTTGTCTTCTTTTATGTTTTCTAGCACCTTAACTAACATCCATAGAATATCATGCACAGTATACATTATGTAGATCATTTGTTTGTTTTCTTTGATTGATCTATTTTCCCCCTTGCTCCCGCCCCTTTCTTTTTTTTCTATGGAAATAACAATATGATGGAGAACTATGCTCGAAAACTAATTTCACCCATTTTTTTAACCTCTGCTCTGTAAACCTGTGATGTGACAATAAAGTGATTGTTATAGGGAGGCCTATAAAGACACTCTTACAGTAATCAAGTAAAGTTTTTACAAATCCTGCTGAGACATACAGTCCTTTAATTCTTGATAGATTCTCAAGGAGATAGTCTAAAACTTATGGCACATCCAATTGTTGATTTGTTTAATGCATTCAGTGGATGTGTGTGTTGTTTGCATATCCATGGTAACATATTTTGTAGTTTTGCATAATCTTAGCCATGTGGGTATACATGACATGTACAGTAGATGTTGAACAGAAGAGGCCCCAGAATGGAGCATTGCACCAGGGTAGAAGAGGAAAGCTACATGGTACAGCTTTAATAGGCAACAGGAGGAAGATTTCAGGTGTTGCACTGTACATGATGTCATCCAAGTTTTCATGATAGAGCAGATGGAATTGTGTCCTCGAGTTGGTACTTGAGTTGCAAAGCAGATGAATTCTGCCTCCCATGTGTTTCATTCACAGTATTTGATCCTCCATCAGTCAAAAATGATGTATCTTCCCATCAGACGCATTCATGGTGAATCTACCTCCTAATCTGATGTAGAGGTAGTTCTGAATCACCAACGGATGCACTCGTGCACATGTCCTGTTAATGATAAGCCTGTGGGGTCCAGGGACCCTTGAGGTGGTTCCAAATGGACCTTTACATGTCTGTAACTCTGAGAGTTTAACAAATGGAACCAAATGGACCCTTACGAGTCCATTTGGTTCCATTTGTTACACTCCCAGAGATGTCATTTAAAAATGTGACATTACAACGTTTGAGAACACACGTAATCCAACATAGCAAACTTATCAGCGGAATCATTATAGTGTCTAAATGACATTACGTTGGCAAGCATGTTAAAATGGTTAAAGCTACAAGCTGTAACTTTTATTTCCTATCCAGGATTCACACCCCTGTCCCTTGAACAAGCTGAAATGACTGTCTACTGTTGAGCTAGAACACAAACAAAGCATGTGTGGCGAGAGGATAAATTGTGTGATTTGACCTTCATGTACCTCTTGTCAACCAGTAAGTGTGGAGTTAGCATGTTCTCCCGTGTCCCCTAGGGTAGATACCCTCACAAAAACCTGCAGTAATCCTGGTCTCTATTCTGCCTCCCCCTGGTCAGCCAGGGCGCCTGATGGAGGGGAAAGGAACTGGTTGGAATAACGTGTTCCTTCCATGCGTTACGTCCTACCGGGGAAACTCCCCCCTGTCAGGTGATAAGAAGGCTTGTAGCTCTCATGCATTGATAGTGGAGCAGATTGCTGAAACGATCTTTCACTTGGTGATACAAGCACCAAATTTGGCACACAAGTGCTTCAGAACCTACTCTCTCAGAAAAGTACGTAATCCACTTGAAAAAACTAAATTGACATTTTTCAAGATGGCCGCCATTCGAAGTCGTTTTAAACGGTGTTTGAACTATATTTTGATTGAATAATCCTATTTTGATGGTCTACACATCAAACTATATAAGTTTTTGAGTATGTGAAATCCAATTCTGCATTTACAAATGTTTAATTATTGGATATTATGATGATACAATAGGAATTAAATGAAGAAAAACTCTCTCTGTGATGTTTCCGAAGTGATGTCTTGGTACGTGACCACCCAATGTAGAGACATGTGGTAGGACAGTAAACTGTGCATATTGCAATTCAACAGTGCTGGAAGATGTAGTATGGCTTGTCTGGGGTTGACTAGTGCATTAGAAATATGATTACACTTTTCCGATATATAGGGTAATGTTAACTTCTATGTTTTACAAACAATATAAACAAACTGATTGACTTGTGTTTTTTTTTTTCTTTTGGGACCCGCCACCACCCCCCCTCTACGGAGTACAACTTCATTTTTATTTATAAATAGGAAAATAGAACATCCAAAAGATTTTTTTTTTTTTTTTTTTGTTTACTAACTTGCTGTTGATGTACAGCTTTGATTGTGTTGTTCTTTTAGTCATCACAATTGCAGGCACACAACTGTGTACATTTGAGCATGAAGCGATTGCATTTGCATCGTCCTCGGCATTCAGTCTTGCAGCCGCACTGTGTCAACTGCTCACAAGTCTGAACAATAGGTGGAAGGGTTGTCCAGAGAAC
This sequence comes from Gymnoscopelus braueri, assembly GCF_963280865.1. Taxonomy (NCBI): domain Eukaryota; kingdom Metazoa; phylum Chordata; class Actinopteri; order Myctophiformes; family Myctophidae; genus Gymnoscopelus; species Gymnoscopelus braueri. Next base: position 42,976,302 of record NC_137619.1, read on the forward strand.
TTGCCAGACCTCTCCATCTTTTTTCCAGCCCCAGTTGGCAGGGCTTTCAGTTTGCATTTTGCTCACTGTTCCCTGGCCCCATATGCAGGCAGCTTGGAAGGCAGAACGTTTCACATGCTGAACAAGGGATGCGCTTGTCGGTGGGATGGCATCATAAGACCTTTGCTTCCGAGCAAACAAGTCCAGTCTTGCCTCATCAACCTTGTCTGTAGTGCTGTGCTTGTCATACATGGTGATGACAAACTTCTCAAGGATGTTGACGTCTGCATCTTCTATGATAGGTGGGTATTGACTGAGCTTTTTGAAGACAGGGCTCACTTCAGGGTAAACCTCCCATGCTTGCCATGCTGTTTTTTTGCCTTTACCACGAAAAGCTGACACAACATCACAGCCAGTGAAGGCGTGGAAGAACAGCATGCCACTGGATTTCTCTGGGCCAAGATTCACTACCATTTCATGAATTCACAACCACCTAATGGACTGACCCTGGCCTAATTCTACCCACATCTTGTCTAAGCCTGCATCCTGAAGACTCGCAAAAACACTGACTGCAACAACAAGAATATCAGTGTTGCATGCCTTAATCAACACAGACTTCATCTCTTGCTTGGCTGCATGGAGAGCATGTGTGAAGATCCTGGAGTCAGCTTCTTCATGGTTGCAAGGGCTTAAGCCTTCAAGGCTGATGAGTTTGTTTGAAAGAGCCTGCTCTTCTTTGGTCACAACTATGACATTGTCGGGACACAGGGTCACTATCTTGTCAGCTAGGAACGCGAAGAGCTCAGTCTTGTTGTCGCTGTCTCGCAGGAAGCTTTTCCAGTTGGTCGGTAGTTTGGTTTTGTCTGTCACTCTACGTCGAACTCCCTTACCTCTGTTTGACCTTGTTTCAGCCTTCAGGCTCGAAGTCCAGTAGACATCAAAAACTATGTCTGTTCGCTCATACTTTGATGAGTATGTCTGGATCTTTGGAACTACATCTTGGATAGCATATTCCTCAAAGGTCTTTGATGTCTTTGGAGACAATGAATTCACAAGAGCGGAACCATCAACGATAATAGCATCACATTCTGGTTGTTTGTCAGGAGGAGAAATGGTAGCTTCCAGAATTTTTGCAAGCTGGGACTTCTGACAGGAGTGGAGTTTCCCTGTGTCACTCAGTGCTGCAGGGAAAGATTGATTCTCATGCTTGAAGAACTCAAGCAGGTCACACTCTTATGATTGGCAGGATATAAAGAGCTGCGAGAACAGACGACAGTCGTCTTTGAGTACCTGCTTCTTCATGTCACTGGAAGCTGCAGCTGCCTCTTGGCGAAAGAAGTCAACTTTGTTCGACATCACTCTTATAAAAATTCAATAGAGCTTGACCACAGCATTTCAATGAAGTATCATGGATTTTTCCCTTCAACTTAATGCAATATCTGTGATCAGACAGAAAATGCTCATTTTGAGTCACGTAATAGCAGCCATTTTAAAAACTGGCGGCCATATTGGAATACAATTGACAGTATTGAGTTCTTCCAGTCAGAATACATTCATTTTGATGTTTGGATCATTAATACATTTCTGTTCATTCAAGTTCTACTTCAAAAAAAAATTTTTGCATTTGATGAGGCGGCCATCTTGAAAATTGGCGGCCATCTTGGATTGTCAGCTGGATTACGTACTTTTCTTAGATAGTACATCCTGGACATCATTTGTGCCAATTTTGGTGCTTGTATCACCAAGTGAAAGATTCTGATGGAATATTGACTTAAACTGCCGCGCTAGTGGAGCAGATTGCTGAAACGATCTTTCACTTGGTGATACAAGCACCAAATTTGGCACACAAGTGCTTCAGAACCTACTCTCTCAGAAAAGTACGTAATCCACTTGAAAAAACTAAATTGACATTTTTCAAGATGGCCGCCATTCGAAGTCGTTTTAAACGGTGTTTGAACTATATTTTGATTGAATAATCCTATTTTGATGGTCTACACATCAAACTATATAAGTTTTTGAGTATGTGAAATCCAATTCTGCATTTACAAATGTTTAATTATTGGATATTATGATGATACAATAGGAATTAAATGAAGAAAAACTCTCTCTGTGATGTTTCCGAAGTGATGTCTTGGTACGTGACCACCCAATGTAGAGACATGTGGTAGGACAGTAAACTGTGCATATTGCAATTCAACAGTGCTGGAAGATGTAGTATGGCTTGTCTGGGGTTGACTAGTGCATTAGAAATATGATTACACTTTTCCGATATATAGGGTAATGTTAACTTCTATGTTTTACAAACAATATAAACAAACTGATTGACTTGTGTTTTTTTTTTTCTTTTGGGACCCGCCACCACCCCCCCTCTACGGAGTACAACTTCATTTTTATTTATAAATAGGAAAATAGAACATCCAAAAGATTTTTTTTTTTTTTTTTTTGTTTACTAACTTGCTGTTGATGTACAGCTTTGATTGTGTTGTTCTTTTAGTCATCACAATTGCAGGCACACAACTGTGTACATTTGAGCATGAAGCGATTGCATTTGCATCGTCCTCGGCATTCAGTCTTGCAGCCGCACTGTGTCAACTGCTCACAAGTCTGAACAATAGGTGGAAGGGTTGTCCAGAGAACTTGCCAGACCTCTCCATCTTTTTTCCAGCCCCAGTTGGCAGGGCTTTCAGTTTGCATTTTGCTCACTGTTCCCTGGCCCCATATGCAGGCAGCTTGGAAGGCAGAACGTTTCACATGCTGAACAAGGGATGCGCTTGTCGGTGGGATGGCATCATAAGACCTTTGCTTCCGAGCAAACAAGTCCAGTCTTGCCTCATCAACCTTGTCTGTAGTGCTGTGCTTGTCATACATGGTGATGACAAACTTCTCAAGGATGTTGACGTCTGCATCTTCTATGATAGGTGGGTATTGACTGAGCTTTTTGAAGACAGGGCTCACTTCAGGGTAAACCTCCCATGCTTGCCATGCTGTTTTTTTGCCTTTACCACGAAAAGCTGACACAACATCACAGCCAGTGAAGGCGTGGAAGAACAGCATGCCACTGGATTTCTCTGGGCCAAGATTCACTACCATTTCATGAATTCACAACCACCTAATGGACTGACCCTGGCCTAATTCTACCCACATCTTGTCTAAGCCTGCATCCTGAAGACTCGCAAAAACACTGACTGCAACAACAAGAATATCAGTGTTGCATGCCTTAATCAACACAGACTTCATCTCTTGCTTGGCTGCATGGAGAGCATGTGTGAAGATCCTGGAGTCAGCTTCTTCATGGTTGCAAGGGCTTAAGCCTTCAAGGCTGATGAGTTTGTTTGAAAGAGCCTGCTCTTCTTTGGTCACAACTATGACATTGTCGGGACACAGGGTCACTATCTTGTCAGCTAGGAACGCGAAGAGCTCAGTCTTGTTGTCGCTGTCTCGCAGGAAGCTTTTCCAGTTGGTCGGTAGTTTGGTTTTGTCTGTCACTCTACGTCGAACTCCCTTACCTCTGTTTGACCTTGTTTCAGCCTTCAGGCTCGAAGTCCAGTAGACATCAAAAACTATGTCTGTTCGCTCATACTTTGATGAGTATGTCTGGATCTTTGGAACTACATCTTGGATAGCATATTCCTCAAAGGTCTTTGATGTCTTTGGAGACAATGAATTCACAAGAGCGGAACCATCAACGATAATAGCATCACATTCTGGTTGTTTGTCAGGAGGAGAAATGGTAGCTTCCAGAATTTTTGCAAGCTGGGACTTCTGACAGGAGTGGAGTTTCCCTGTGTCACTCAGTGCTGCAGGGAAAGATTGATTCTCATGCTTGAAGAACTCAAGCAGGTCACACTCTTATGATTGGCAGGATATAAAGAGCTGCGAGAACAGACGACAGTCGTCTTTGAGTACCTGCTTCTTCATGTCACTGGAAGCTGCAGCTGCCTCTTGGCGAAAGAAGTCAACTTTGTTCGACATCACTCTTATAAAAATTCAATAGAGCTTGACCACAGCATTTCAATGAAGTATCATGGATTTTTCCCTTCAACTTAATGCAATATCTGTGATCAGACAGAAAATGCTCATTTTGAGTCACGTAATAGCAGCCATTTTAAAAACTGGCGGCCATATTGGAATACAATTGACAGTATTGAGTTCTTCCAGTCAGAATACATTCATTTTGATGTTTGGATCATTAATACATTTCTGTTCATTCAAGTTCTACTTCAAAAAAAAATTTTTGCATTTGATGAGGCGGCCATCTTGAAAATTGGCGGCCATCTTGGATTGTCAGCTGGATTACGTACTTTTCTTAGATAGTACATCCTGGACATCATTTGTGCCAATTTTGGTGCTTGTATCACCAAGTGAAAGATTCTGATGGAATATTGACTTAAACTGCCGCGCTATGAAGGAGGCATGAGCTCGGCTCTGGGCTCTCCCTAGGCAGAGGGCGTGTAGAGCCCAGGATTACTTAGACAATTGCCACTGGGTGCTAGTTATATTGTATTAACATACGCCACCATACAGATGTGTTAGTTATATTGTATTGACATACTCCACCATACAGATGTGGTTATATTGTATTAACATACTCCACCATATGGTAGTTACATTGTATTAAAATGCTCTACTGTACAGATGTGCTATATTGTATTAACATGCTCTACACAACTAGTTTGTATTAACATTGAAACATTGAACATCAACATAGAAAATTGCTTTTTATGTGTGTGTGACACAGACAAAAATAGGGTTTAAAAAATTGTTTAAAAAAATGCGCGTTGATTCATTATACTTTTCGGTTATTCAAAGCAGTAATCTATAGAATCATTGTTAAGAAGATAATCAATAGTTGCAGAACTGAACTATCTCTAACTCAAAGCTATGATTCTGTCAGTACAGGCAGTACAGGTACACCTCAAGTCCATTCTGTTACCAACCAGCAGGTGGCAGCATTGGTCCACAGTTGTTCAGTTTGTTGTCTGAAAGCCTCTTCTGGATGCTGTTCAAGGTCAAAACCTATAATCAATTGTTTCTAGTTTCAACTCCCATGACACAATTCACAAAGACTTTTAGTCCATAAACTCTCACCCCCCTCACTCACGCACGCACGCACGCACGCACGCACGCACGCACGCACGCACGCACACACACACACACACACACACACACACACACACACACACACACACACACACACACACACACACACACACTGTCATGTTGATAATAATAAGAAAACAAATAATTTGTTTTAAAAAATGTATAACTTAATTACAATTGCATACCACAATGTAGAAATACTCTGTAACAAGTAGTCCTGTATTCCAAATGTAACTTTTTTTGTGAAATGTGTGAAATTCTGATGCATTTTCACGCACCCATTACAGTATGTAAAATGTAAGAACCTTAAGGCTCATTATGATATGCCACCATTCATGTCTATTCACTTTGTGTCTCAGAGGACTGTGGACAGTTTAGAAACCTACCTACCAGTGGCATCATTGGTAGGCAGCTCTGGTCATTTCAAACATAATTTCTAACTTTTTTCCTTTCTTCCTTTTGTTCCCTTCTATTTCAGCATGCTAACTTTCCAGGAAGAGAAAGGCTGTAGTTTCTATGATGTCATTAATAGGCAGCTTTCGGAACTGTCCACAGCCCACCAATGAGTAGACAGAAATGAAGCCATCTTATAATGAACATTAGTGAGGACCAATTGTATGAAGATATGGTTGAAAATGGGTAGAGTGCTCCTTTAAGTTTTCTTTTTACCACGCTCTAGTTCATTGGTTCTCAAAGTGGGGTCCGGGGACCCTCGGGGGTTCCTTGACAGGGTTCCAAACAGGTCTGTAACTCTGAGAGTTATGAGGGTCATTGAAATTAAAAAGTTTGAGAACCCCCACTCAATATTTTTGTCAAATGGCACATCTGTACCGAGACCCTAGGAATAGACCAGAAATCCACTGAACATGTTGTTGTTCTCTGCGTTGTCCCAGAGCCTCTCTCCATGAGGTATACGCATGTATACTCTGTCTCCAGCCTCCAGCTCCACGATGATCCCGTTAGAGATGTACTCCCAGCCGGCCGTAACGTATCCGTGGTTATAGAAGAGTCTGTGCTGGTTCTTATACATGTAGATGTACACATACTCTGAGATGCCCATGCCAGCCGCTGTGAACCTGAAGTAATACACTCCCTTCACTGGCGCCGAGAAGATACCTACAGTATGAGAGAATAAACCCATACACGCACACACGCACGCGCTCAAGCACACGCACACGCATACGCACACGCACAGGCATACGCACACGCACACGCACACGCACACGCACACATACATTTGTATTACTATCTATAGCCTACTTGTGAGGACATCAAAATTGTAGGACAGCGATTTATGAATGCCATTTTAACTGATGCAACTATAAGTATTCGTCAGGCAAAACTTCAACCCCAGCCCCTAAACCTAACCTCTAAATGCCTAATCCTAAACACTACCCCAACCTGAATCTTTTCCTAACTCTAGAAATCTGTTTTAACCATAAACCAACCATTATCTTGCGACGACCAGGGAAATGGTCCTCACAATGTTGAATTCTCACATTGTACCACACTTGTGCATGGGGACGTTTGGCCCCAAGTATAGTACATAGGTATAGTATAGTACATAGGCGTGTGTGTGTACAAGCACACACACACGCACGCACGCACGCACGCACGCACGCACGCACGCACACACGCACGCACGCACGCACGCACGCACACACACACACACACACACACACACACACACACACACACACACACACACACACACACACACACACACACACACACACACTCTGACTCTGAATACAACTGTGTAAATGAACCCTACCATATTGTTTTCAACAAAGAGGTCATTCTTTGATCATGATGACACTTTTAAAATGCTGTATACTTAAACCCAAAGACATTAAAGTTCTCTCGTCTCATCCTGCCTGTTGTTTTCAATGTGAAACACACCGTTTGATTATGTCTGATATCCTGATGAATAGTAAGTTGTGTAATTAGTTGGTGAGAGTTAAGTTAATTAACGTGTTACATTAATCACCACCTACCTGTAGATGAATTGTACGCCTTGCCGATGTTAGTGAAGACCTTCTTGTAGACCAGGGTGGTTGTATCATCAAATGGTCCAACTGTTCTGTCACTCAAGCCAGCAGAGAAGGCCACCTTTGGTCTGTCTGTCAACACGGAGAATGATCAAGTTTTTATATTATTATAAAAGCATATCGTTGCTGTCGGGTGGAAACCATGTACGTCCAAAACCGTCCCTTTTCTATTATTATTTGAAAAGCTATTGAAAGTAGGTCAAATAGCCGATCTACAAGCTCACAACGCGTCGCGGTGCGACGTGTTGTGAGCTTGTAGATCTGCTATTTTACCTACGTTTGTGCGACACTCTTGTTTGATGAAGTAGGGCATTAAAAAAACCGGAAAAAAGTTGAAATATGGAGGTACAGCCATGATGTATTATGCTATGAATACATCAATCACATGTGTTGTCTTCCAGTACATCAGCTTATACATCCATCTATCAGCCTCAACAAGACAAAGCCGTAAAACCAAACAGTCACTACTGTATTCCATTGAAAAGGGGTCTTCAACATTTTAAATTTTTCATCCCAAGGACACTTTAGCTTAGAGAGAGATGAAGCAGGGACCCCCACATATTGTATAAAATTGTGTTGCAGATTAAACTTATTCATAGATTTCATAGCCTCATACAGTACACTTGTTTGACAGCACTATCATCAGTGTATGTTGGATTCATGTTGATGTGGATTTAAACTGTCAATACTTAGTAAACTTGACCTTTCACTCTGTACTTGGTCTGCTCTTTTTTTCTCCTCTACACCAAACCTCTTTGCCGAAAATAGCCAATCTACAAGCTCAGGAGATTGTAGATCTGCTATTTTTGGCTAAAGTTCTCCGCAGAATAGGGGTGCTAGGGTTCAAGTGGTTAATGTAATACATTTTTTATCCTAATACAAATATTTGGTGACCCCCCTGTAGTAACCCTGAGGACCCTCTAGGGGTCCCAGACCCCCTGTTGAAGACCCCTGAATATTACTGTCAGGATTTCCCATGACTTAGAAGCATAGAACAGTATGTGAGTGCAGCTACTGGTATTCATATGACAATAAGTCTATAGCACTCCCAAACAGTGGGTCGGGACCCATGTTTGGGTCGCGGACCAATCAAATAATTTTCATAAATAAATAAAAGTTTAAGAAGTAGTGAAAATAGCAGATCTACAAGCTCACAACACAGCGCCATGTTGTGAGCTTGTAGATCTGCTATTTTCACTAGTTTGGGACCCGGGCAAACGTCTGATCTCTCTTTTGGGTCTTGAGCTAAAAAGTTTTGGAACAAACTGGTCTATAGGATCTAAGTTCAATAAGAGTGCGACAGGCATTCTGAGATATAAGGCTATAGATAATTTAAAGCTGCATTCAAGTATGATTTTTTTGAAGGTTTTTATCGTAAAATAAAACAGGATGCCAGTACTGTGTTGCTAAGTGGAAATTGTATATTTTAAAGGGCTATCAGCAGCATTTATAAGTAGTTGGTTAAAAGGTCATAGATAGCGTTATGTAGACAGATGCCAGGTTCATTTGTTGACCTGACCTCCTATAGTTTGTAGAGTTTCAATGTACTAATTTAATTATTCTTTCTATACGATACCGTTTGGACTGATGATAGGTTCTTGGTTTACCTGTGATCCTAGATTAATATTACTATGCATTTGATGCATTTACAGTAAGTAAATCGCTCTGGATTAAGAGCGTCTGCTAAATACCTAAATTGTAAATTGCAAATCGTTGCTCTCGGGCAGAAACCAGCTAACTCCATTTTGACGCTTTTGCATGTTTTTCTATAAATCAGTGCTATTGAACACCCTTTACATCTGTGTGTTGATTAAAACAATATTGAACCAATGAAAAGTATTAAAAAGCGCTTCTGACAAGCAGCTAACTCCATTGGATCCTCAAACTTTCTGCTAAACCAGCTTACTCCACCAAAGGGGCAGTTAGCTGGTTTTGCTGACTCCAGGCTCCACCGTCTTTTGACCTCCAACCTCATTGAGAGCTTAAAGGTCTATTCAACTGTTCTTATCAATGATGAACAAAACCTCCTAACTCCCGACAGCAGAGAAATTGTAGTTGTTCTCTCAGGTGACATGAGGACCAGTATAATGACCCTTGTCCAAATTACCTTCACTTTCTTTCTTCAGGTCATCCACACGGTTCTCGCTAGTGCTCAGTCTGGTATGAAGGTCCTCAACGTGGATTTCACTGGTATTGAGTCTGGTCTTCAGGTGTCTGACCTCCATCTCACTGGAACGCAACTTGGCAGCGGTTGCTGAAAGAACATCACAGGAGAAAGTTAGACGTTATTATACTATGACACATGTTAAGCTTCTTCTAGCCCAGTGGGGGGGGGGGGGTCAACATCCCCAGATCATGATTAACTTAATGTGCAACATTGTTCTCTCACTGAACGGTAAACAAACCAACATACAAGTGTATACAGACTTTTTAAGACCTTTTTAAAAGCTCTAAAACTATTTAATTTTTTACTATTAATAGAACCATTACTACGCCAAAAGTAACCAACAAACTACACAATAACAAATTGTCAAACATTGGCCAAATTGTCAAATATTACAAACATTTTGAAAATAGCCGATCTACAAGCTCACAGTACTGTAGTTTGGCTATTTTCACAATATCTATTTGTGGAACTGAGTCAAACTAAATGTAATACCTCAACTCCTAAAATTCCAAGTACTTGTCAGGGTAGGGGGGGTCCCCAGTTCAGATAAGATTATTTTGGAGGGGCCCCAGTCCAAATATGATTATTTTGGGCGCGGCCTGAAAGTTTTGGCAACCCTTGTTCACAGAAGCGTCACTTCCGAACCACATTTAGCAAAACAAGCGTAATGGTAGCCTCTTAAACCATCCTAACCTGCACCCTGCCCCCGAATGTAGGTCACCAAGATCCTCAGCACCCGAAGGTCGGTCAGTAAGGTCCTCTGCTCCTTGGCTTCTCTCTCGCTGGCTGCCAGCCTGTCCTCCGCGGTCCTCAGCCTCTCGCGCTGTACCGCCACGGTGGCCCCCAGTCTGTGCACCGTCTCTCTGAGCTCCCTCAGTTCCGTCCAGATGTCGGGTGGTGAGGGGGTACCCGGTTTGACCTTGCTCTCGCTCGCCTCGACCTGTCCGCTCTCTCCTTGAGCCCCGGCAGCCCCAGACAGACAGAACAGTGAAACAAGCAAAGCCTCACAACCCTTCATCCTGCAAACTGAGTCACCAAAGATATCGAGCAGCCGCCTTTTATACTCCTACTACTCCTACTACCTCATACACGAATATTGAGACACTTAATTGTGTCCAGTGGAAAGTTAGTGTACTGTACATGCCAGAAACATAATAAAGTCAAGGATCATCTGAGAGCTCCAACATGTACGAGATATGAGCTGGGAACGTTGAATGTCCTGGCTTTGAAAAGAGTGGGTGTGAATAAAAAAAACTTTAGTAGGACTGTTTTTATGGTGTGCATGTGCCTCACTGAGTTAAAAAGTGTGACTTGAGAGATGTTCAGATAAAGGAACCGATCACTTTAAAATAGATAGATATTTCTGCGATGGACACATTTTCTCTGTCTAAAGATGTGACATTATCTTATAGGCTTGTTTGTCCAGTACATACTGATTCATTGCCATCTGCGTACGCACACAGATTATCGTCTCTGTTGGGTGGAAACCTCATTATGTCCAAAACTGTTACTTTTCAGGAGTCAAACCAAAAAATTGCAAAAGTAGCAGATCTACAAGCTCAAAACGTCTTCCAACGCGAGCTTGTCGATCTGCTACTTCTGCAATGTTTTTGTTTGAATCCTGAAAAGCTTGTAGATCTGCTATTTTTTATGCTTTTGTGTGACGCTGTATGATCAAGTAGGCATTCATTTACGGGGGGGGGGGGGGGACTGAGATAAGAGGTTTCTGCCCGACTACAACGATATGTTGTGACACCATGGTCAGCGCTTCACTGCTTTATCAGATGTCCAATGATACCACATGCAACTGTTGAAGAACACCTTATCTACAGTATAAACATCATGACATCATGTTTTACTTACTCACACCATACTCCTTTCTAAACGTATTTTTGGTACAGTAGGCACGTGTTTCTCTAACTAGCTAGGGGCTGTAATGCAGTCATATCAGTCCAACCTGTGATAGAGAATATATTATCATGTCACTTTAACATAATAACTAACTCCCACATGCAGCGTCATTGTGAAGCAGAGAACATTGCTTATCACAGTGCTTCTCAAACTTTTCCATGTCAATGAAAAAAATACAATTTAGTCTACTTTAACTGCAGGAAATTGATTTATTAAAGGAAATACAGCAAAATACAGCAAAATAGCAATCAAATCGGGTAACAGAGATTATTAAAATTATATTTATTTTAGTATGATAATATACAATCACTTTGATGATAAAAATGGAAACATCATGAAATTATACTTCCAAACATTAAAGTCCAAAAAATAATGCTAATAAATCCTCAAAATAATAATAAAAAAAAGGTTTCTTTGTTTACACATAATCTTTTCTATATGTTGGATTCATGTTAATATGTATTTTCAGACATTTGACCACTTAAACCATCAATACTTAGTAAACTTGACCTTTGGCTCTGTACTTGGTCTGCGATTTTTCCCTATCCCCCTGTAGTAACTCTGAGACCTAGGGGTCTCAGACCCTCTGTTGAAGACCCAATTAATTAATTGTCTGGTTGATTCAACTTCTTCATTGTTGGTTTCTGCCTGTTATACTCTATCTCAGTGATTCTTGAACTGGGGGTCGTGACCCCAGGGGGGTCCACAAATTATTTTGGGGGGTCCCCAGATGATTAGCTTAATGTGCAACATTGTTTTCTCATTCAACAGTAAACAAACATACAGTATACATGTATACAGGGTATCTGCACATTTCTATAGTTACTGTACAATTGAAGGACCTTTTTAATATCTCTAAAATGGCCAAAGAGGCGTTATGAGCTTGTAGATCGGCTATTTTCACAATACTTATCTATGGAACCTACATCTAAATGTAATGCCTCAACTCCTACAATTCCAAATGCTTGTCAGGGTGGGGGATCCCCAGTTCAAATATGATTATTTTGGGCGGTCCCCAGTTCAAATATGATTATTTTGAGGTCCACAGTTCAAATGTCATTAATTTGGGGGTTCCCCAGTTCAAATATGATTATTTTGAGGTCCACAGTTCAAATGTCATTAATTTGGGGGTTCCCCAGTTCAAATATGATTATTTTGGGGGGTCCCGGCCTGAAAGGTTTGGGAATAACTGCTCTGTCTGACCAACGTCAGACAGACGTGCTCCTGTACACAGTCTCAAAGTACTTAAAGATTCTTTTTTAATATATTAAAATAATAATAATTCATTTTAGCCAAAATCATCATACACAAATAAAATCAGTTCACATTAATATCACACTTCAGCATAATCAATAATTAATTCTATAACATACCCTCATACTCATATTAATCAGATTACAGATCTGATTACATTAGTATCCACTTCTTCAAGTCTATATTTTTGTTAACTCTCTGTACTTTCAACACATTCCAGATTAACTTCCTCTTTTCATCTTCATCGTGTTGACCAGTACATCTCCTGTGTCCTCGTAAATCACATTCGAGGCCATGACTTGATGCCTAATCTGTAACTTTCCAACCCCCATACGCCCTTCCCTTTTTCTTTATTTGTCCAGACACCTGTTCTGTTCTCTAATCTCTTTCTTTCCGTGTTATTTCACCAACTGTTCCTGTCTCACACCCTGGCCTAATTTAGCAATATAATCTTGATTACAAAGTCTCTCACACAACCTATTCTAGTGGTTCTCAAAGTGGGGTCCTTTGGGTTCCAGGGGGTCCCCAGCTAAATGAGTTAATATAATATCACTTTAAACCTACGTTACAAGCTCAGAACGCGTCGCATCAGCTCTTTTCAAAACATCTTTGGAATATTTTTTAAAAACGTTGTAACAACCTCACAACCTAACAATCTCGTACGCACAAAACGGGGGTCCGTGGCAAAATACATATTCATTTGGGTGTCCTCCTTGACATGAAAAGGCTTGAGAACCACTGATCTATTCAGCATTAAAAGTTTGAATGTCTCTCATCAGCACAGCTGTGTACTGTAATCTTTCCTTATTCATCCTTCTCTTCCTCCTTAATGTTTAGGTCCACCTTTTCTTCCTTCACGTTCGGGTCGTATCTCCTTCTTCCTTTGCTGATGGTGTGGCTGACCCCCAAGTCTCACCTGGTGGAAGAAGCACTCAGATATTTTACTTAAGTAAAAGGCCTGTGTTCAAAATGTTACTTGTGTAAAAGTACAAAAGTATTGGCATTATAATATACATAAAGTTCTTAAAGTAAAAGTACAAAATGTTTGAAAAAAGCAGAACTACAAGCTCTCAACGCGTTGCAATGTGATTATGTGACGCGTTGTGAGCTTGTAGATCAGCTATTTTCAAATAGCCTAGGTATAAAATAGGGCTAAAGTGGTTAATGTATGTGTAAGTGTTTAAAGATATAATCATTTATATCTGCAAAGTAACTAGTAATTAAAGTGTTCAAATAATTCTAGTGGAGTAAAAGTACAATATTTGCCTTTGAGATGTAGTGGAGTAGATGTAAACGTATAGAAAATTTGGAAATACTCCAGTAAAGTAAAAGTACCTCAAAATTGTACTTACGTAAGTGCAGTACTTGAGTAAATGTACTTAGTTACTTTACACCACTGGCTATCATGTCAATGTGTGCATCCTCAAAAGAGCTGGATGCACTCTCTCACCGACCTTTTACAGCTCTACCAAAAAGTGGTGTCTCCCCGGTATCCAAAGTGACAAAAATACATTATCAACTAATCACTTGTCTTAAAGCCTCAACTTTTTTAAATGTGGCCTAATTTATGCAATTGTATTTTGTCTCCCTGCCTTTTGAGAGCAGGGATTATAAAAATATATCATCTGTATTTGCGCAGGAAACCGGGTTCAAATCCCAGGTAGAAGTGAAAAGTTACATAGTGCTGCTTATTTTAAAGAAGAGAGTGTGAAGAGAGGAGCTCTATAACATCAGCTCGTGTTGTCGTGTGTTGAGTTGAGGTGCTGGCTACGGGCTCTGTCTCTGTGTTTTCATCACCTTTCACTGCTGGTGATGTCGACGATGACCCTGCAGCCTCCTCTGGTCTTTGAAGTAGCCCCTCCTCCTGTCCCTCCGCCTCCGTGATGCTCTCTACCTCGCCCTCCACTTGCAGTCTCAGCAGTCTGCAGTGTGCTCTCCATCTCGACCTCAGCTTCAGTCTCTGCAGCTCCTCCACTTTCAGCCTCCGCAGTTCCCTCTGCAGTTCCCTCTCCACCACGTCCTCCGACTGATAAGGCAAGGCATTTTTAGTTGTACAGCACATTTCAACAACAAGGCAATTCAATGTGCTTTACACAGAACACCGAGCAAAGGAAACACAATTATACAATACATATAACAGATACGAGATAAGAGAAACAAAATAAAATAAAAGTACCTCAATCAAAGGCAGCGGAAAACAGAAAGGTCTTTAGTTGTGCTTTAAAATAAATAAGAGTGGCAGCAGACCTGCAGTTTTCTGGGAGTTTGTTCCAGATATGTGGTGCATAAAAACTAAATGCTGCTTCCCCACGTTTATTTGTGGTTGTAGGAACAGAAAGCAGACCTTTCCCAGATGACCTGAGAGGTCTGGATGGTTCATGATATCGTACAAGATCATAAATGTATTTTGGCCCTAAACCACTCAAAGCTTTATAGACCAACAGCAGTATTTTGATCAAATCAATTCTTTGACACACAGGGAGCCAGTGTAAGGATTTAAGAACTGGAGTGATATGCTCCACTTTCTTGTTATTAGTAAGGACTCGAGCAGCAGCGTTCTGAATCAACTACAGTCGTGTGATTGCTTTTTTTAGGGAGACCTGTAAAGACAACGTTATAAGAGACACACCTTAAAGGAGAATTTTGGACTAAAGTTTTCTTACCTTTTCTATGACGTTATGATATCTTAGGATGAATGGTACAGTAGAACATTTTCATAACTCCACCCCTGAGCCGCCACAGCTTAAAAGGTGCGCGGATAGGCCTTAGGTTAGATCACATATTTTAATATCTTTTTTTTTAATTTTTTTTGGTGAGATCTGACGTTCATAGTGACAGAACACTATGCAACCAAAAAAAAAAAAAAAAAAAAAACAGAAGTCTCGCTAGACAAGATTGAAATCTCGAGATTTCAATCTCGTCTAGCGAGACTTCTGTTTTTTTTTTTTTTTTAATTTTTTTTGGGACAGTGTTCTGTCACTATGAACGTCAGATCTCACCAAAAAATTAAATAAAAAAAGCTATTAAAATATGTGATCTAACCTAAGGCCTATCCGCGCACCTTTTAAGCTGTGGCGGCTCAGGGGTGGAGTTATGAAATTTTTCTACTGTACCATTCATCCTAAGATATCATAACGTCATAGAAAAGGTAAGAAAACTTTAGTCCAAAATTCCCCTTTAAGGTCCCGTGTCCACATGGGCTTTTTCTCTCGGCTGTATTAACTGTTTTGGCTGGGGACCTCCTGGAACCCCCCCAAGGACCCCTGGCCTGGGATCCTTGGACCCCACTTTGAGAACCACTGCTATATACAAAGAGCCTCTGTCATACAAACTGTTCAACCTGTATGGTTATTTAGATTAGATGTCAAACACTACCACATCATACCATACCCCTCAATCCATCAATGAATTTGTTATTTTATATATATTATTATCATATTATACCGAGTAGATAACACTTAGAGGTTCTGTATTGGTTATTCAGCTTAGTTTAGCCACCACTAATGGTTCTATATATAGCACTATTTGACAAAGCACCTATTAAGATGTTCACCTCTATGACTATGAGCCAGATAACCATGTTTAGTGCTATTTAGTTGCATTTTGTTTAGTGTGCAGTGACTACAACCCTAATCTGATTTAGAATATGATTGAATGATGTGACTCACACAGAGGGCAACTTCAGTCTCTCTATCGCTCTGTCTGTCTCTCTCTCTCGTGTGTGTGTGTGTGTGTGTGTGTGTGTGTGTGTGTGTGTGTGTGTGTGTGTGTGTGTGTGTGTGTGTGTGTGTGTGTGTGTGTGTGTGTGTGTGTGTGTGTGTGTGTGTGTGTGTGTGTGTGTGATTGATTGATTGATGTAGTTTATTTAGAAAGACATGAGAATAGTACATGACAGTACATAACAGTACATGGAAGTACAAATTCACAATACAAGGTCTACTAAACTGGAAACCCTCATTAAGCACTAAGCTTGTTTAAGATGAGAACCCCATGCACACAAATCATGATGAAATATAGGAGGCAGGCAGATATACACACTACTATACAGAATGTCATACAATCAGCTTTCAGGTTACTGGTATGACGAGAGAAAAAAATATATCTACCTTACAATTCGCAAACTGGCTGAAAGGGGAAAATCAGTCACCGTCTGTCACCGGTGTTAAACTGCGCATGCGTATGCACCGCTGTTGCCAGATCGTGCGCGAGCAACAAGCAACCAGCTTCATGAAAAAACACAAAGCTGCGCACTGCGCATGCGTCGCCGCACTTTCTCTAACCAATTCACACCCACTTCACGCTTACAAAACCTGGACATGGCAACGTCGCTCATCGTTCTGTGATTGACAGCAAAAGTTGGCCAATCAGGTGGCGAGTTCGCAGCCTGAAAAAATACGAATGGCAGCCATTGTTGGTTGTCCGAGTGCCTTCACTTCTTATTTTCGCTTATTAAACGCTCTCAAACTACTGCTTTGAGGCACGGAATTCACTTATAACATATCGTTTGGATAGAATTTAGTTGCTTCACTTCATATGTGTGGTCAATTAATCATGACAGAGCCTATTTAAAAATAAAAATTCAGAGAACCGTCAGGGGCGAACAGTCACACGCATGTATCCGAATAAGTCAACCTATTTTGCCAATAGCCATCTCAAAAGTCCCGTTGCGTCATGGCTGTCCCCCCCGCCCCACCCCCACCACCCCCCCCCCCCCCCACACACACACACACACACACACACACACACACACACACACAGGGAGAGAGAGGGAGGGTGGGAGAGAGAGAATAGTCAGCTAAACAGCGCGACATAATTTTCGCTGACGCAGAGACAGAGAGACAGAGAGGGAGAGAGAGAGAGAGGAAGAGAGGGAGGGAGGGAAAGACAAAATAAGCAAGCCCTCGCTTATTTTCCCGCGGACGTAATTTATTTGTCATTGTGGTGAATGTTTGCCGCTGATGTTTGTTGTGTGAAGCTTAATGTCAGAGTGTTTGTGTTGGAGCGCCTCAGTGCAGCTGCTGAGTTCATGTGCAACATCTTGCATGCTGGCTGTGGGTGGCTTCACAGTTTTCCTTCGCCGTGTCTGTAGGTCATGGCCTGTCTCCAGGGACCCCCAAGGGGGGGGGGGGGGGGGGGGGGCAGAACTTCTAGTATATATACAAAAGAGGAAAATGAAGGAGGGGGGGGGGGGTAGGGGGGGGTAGGTTAAGACTTAGACAGGGGCCATTTTCGAATTGCAGCCTCCTGAAGGTGTATCTTTAGGGCAGTTTTGAAAGTGAGTAGGGTTTTACACTCCTTTACTCCTTTTGGTAGGGCATTCCACATTTTTGTTGAATAGCATGAGAACGAGTTCATACCCTTAGTTGAGCCAAATCTGGGTTGAACATGATCCGTGGAGCTGCCTCTGGTGTTATGATCATGGACTGCATTAACATTTTGGAAGTATTTTGACAAATACAGGGGGATCCCAATGTTGTGGTGTATCTTGAAGACCAGGCCCATAGCAAGTTGCTGTACTCTGTCCTCAACCCTAAGCCATCCAATCCTAGCAAAATGAGCAGGGGTTAGATGGGTTCTGTGATTGAGGCCAAGAAGTAGCCTTACAAGTTTGTTTTGGGATGTTTGGAGCCTTGTTTTTAAGGCCTTGGAGGTGTTGTGATACCATGAAGTGCATGCATAATCATAATGACCTTGAATGAGGGCCCCTGCAAGAATCTTCAGAGTATTCTTACTGACTAGGCGATCAATCCTCCACAAATAGCGTGTTGTTTGGTTGACATTTTTGTGTGTTTTGTGTGTGTGTGTGTGTGTGTGTGTGTGTGTGTGTGTGTGTGTGTGTGTGTGTGTGTGTGTGTGTGTGTGTGTGTGTGTGTGTGTGTGTGTGTGTGTGTGTGTGTGTGTGTGTGTGTGCTCACAATGAGCTTGTAGATCGGCTATTTTCAAAAAAATACCTCTTACTTATGTACAGTACTTGAGTAAATGCACTTAGTTACTTTCTACCTGATAGAGCAGATCTAGCATGCATGATGATGCATGTGGAATCTATTTGGATGAGAAACAGGTACACCAAGACACCGTAGATCCTCAGCAAACAGAACGTTTGTATCCAATATCACTTTCCCATGTGATCAAACACAAGAAAACGGCTGATTAGAGATCTATTTATTATTGATTTCAACCTACATACTTGTGTTTTGTGCTCTGGAGGCCTATTGCACAGAGATGAATGGTGTCAATCAATGCACTGGTGTGTCCTGGCCTCACCTCACCAATAATGTTTTCATCTGTCATTGTGCATTTGCCACAAATTATGTTTTCAGATATACAGTACACTAGTATATAAATTCCAAACTCACGTGTGCCATGATGTGTCGCTGTGAAATCACTCTAGTCGGAGAAGTGCTGACTGCTTGTTGTCTCCCTTCAAAGTATTAATGGTGAATGAGACTCGTGGGGGAAAGACAAAGGTGTATTGTGGCCTAATCTACGTGTCAATGCGTGGTTTCAGACCACCAATGTGTGGGCGTCACTTATGGCCGACCGAAGCCCCACAGCTTGGCCTTCAACAAGATACATTGTGATATTAAGTTATATTAGTTGCCATGGCACTTGATGTCACAATTGGACCACATCAGAAACGTGGAGCTTTAATCCAGTGGTTCTCCACCTGTGGGTCGGGACCCCCATTGGCTTGATTGCTGTGAAACTGTGCACACACACTCCCTGGATGCCAGAACAGAACCTCTGCCCCAAATTTTTCACATGGGCCTGTTATAGCACCACCAGGAGGCTGACTTTTGCTACAAAAAATGACAGTACTCCTACAGATTTTGTCCAAACATCACGCAAAGTGTTACAGAGTATTTCTATAGTCATTAAGCAAAACTAGTCTTTCAGATTTTTCATATTGATTGGCTAAGATTGGCTTCAAGTCAGCAGGAGTGCTCCGTTTTTAACAAAATGCCTCAAATCATGAACACAGCGTGCAATTTCTGTAAAATTTTGCACGCACATTCCCACTAGGCCGAGGAAGAATTGCCACTTGAAAATGTTCAAATCAACCTCATGGTGGCGCTATAAAAGGCTGATTCGCGTTTTTACCTATAACTGCATCGATCTGTAAAAAACTTTGTATGCGCACTCCCTAGAGTCCAAGGAAAAACCTTTAGCCCGAGTTTGGCCTTTTATAGCGCCGCCAGGAGGCCAACTTATGTAGAACTCATTTTGTTATATTACTCCTACAGATTTCATCCAAATTTTACGCAAATCGGTACGAATTATCTCTATAGTCATGTGATCAAGACGGATCTGTTAGATTTTTCATATTCCATCCTGATTGGCTAAGATTGACATCTAAAGTTTGCAGGAGTGGCACGTTTTGATCAAAATGGCGCAATTCATGAACGCAGTGTCCGATTGCGGTGAAACTTTGCATGCACATTCTCACTACGTTGAGGAACAAATGCCCTTTAACATCGCCCTATTATAGCGCCACCAGCAGGCCGATTCTTGCATGTTTTTAGGTTTTTTTTGCATGCCGATTCCTTGCATTACTCCAACATATTTTGTCCAAACATCACGAAAATCGGTACACATTATTTCTATAGTCAACTGATCAAGACGGATCTGTCCAATATTTCATATTCCATCCTGATTGGCGAATTCCGAACATTGCTGGCCCACAATAATCTACCTGACCTGGCGGAGACCTGTGCTCCGAGGAGCACTTTTTCTAGTCATTATTTGTATTTACTGTATATATATTATTATTATTTTACTTATTACTGTATTTATATATATATTATCATTGTTATTATTTCTTAATACTTTGTGAACTGTTTGCTCTGTGCTGTGCTTGTCTGAAGGGAGATATTATATTCGGTCTATAATATTGGTTCTATCGATTCGTGAGTTATCTGACTGAACTGTAGTTTGAGGCAGTTTGTTTACATTAGTCAGTCACTGTAATAATCCAAATCTACAAAGTAACTAGTATCTAATGTTTTCAAATAATTGTAGTGGAGTAAAAGTGCAATATTTATTACAAGAAATGATGACTTGTGCTATAGCTATTTATATATTGCCTGCCTGCCTGCCTGCCTGCCTGTCTGTCTGTCTGTCTGTTGAATTATGTATAATATGAACATTCAATTAAAACAGGCAAATATTCAGTGGAAATATCAGATCTAAGTTGCAACGCTGTTATCTGTTGCTAAGTGTTTATGTGAAGAGGGGGGGGGGGGCAAGTACAGACCCCTGGGGGACCCCGGTCAACTAAGTGCATAATAGGGTTTAAGTTGTTAAATCTGATAACAAATCATGTGTATAGCTACAATATTTTAACACACGCACGCACGCACGCGCGCACGCACGCACAAACACACACACACACACACACACACACACACACACACACACACACACACACACACACACACACACACATTCATGGCATTATCAAAGAATCCTGACAGTTGCTTTGAATGCGTGAATTGGTAAAATGGGTTGCCAGGTTGGTGGAACTACACTTCATTCAGCATTCTGACTGCAGTGATGGAAAAAGTACTCACATTTTTTACTTAAGTAAAAGTATCAATACTGCAGTGTTATAAACAAATAAAACTCTCAGGTACAAGTAAGTCCCTTATTCAAAATGTACTTGAGTAAAAGTAAAAAAGTATTGGCATCAAAATATATTTAAAGTATCAAAAGTAAAAGTAGTCATTATGCAGAATGTCCCATTTCACAAGATCAAAATGTATAAAAAATCATTTGAAAATAGCAGATCTACAAGCTTGCATTGCGTCGCATCACGACACATTGTGAGCTTGTAGATCGGCTATTTTCAAATGGCTGAAATATATATGAAGTGGTTTGTAATTATAATCAAAAATCTACAAAGTAACTAGTAACTCAAGTTTTCATATAATTGTAATGGAGTAAAAAGTACAATATTTGCCTCTGAGATGTAGTGGAGTAGAAGTAATACTGAAAATTGTGAATACTGTAGAAAGTTTAAAAAAAAATACCTCAAAATTGTACTTGAGTACAGTACTTGAGTACATGTACATGTACTTAGTTACTTTACACCACTGCCAACTACCAATCAAACAAGAGAACCAGTTCAGTTTGTATGAAAAGCCAGGATCCAATAAGGTGGTTTAAAGAGCTCATGCTCCTAATCATTGATGGCATTTTTTACACAACCTTTCATCACCTCAGAGCATTTAAAATATAATGGAATGTCCAGGAACACCTTGGGCTGGAATTCCAGTCATTGCTATTGGCGATCGTTTTTCAACTGAAACCCGTTGGTTGAGATAAAACTGTGACTTCACACCATCAACTGGTTCTGCTGCATTAGTAGCTTCCTCTGTGAAACATAGTGAACTCATTGAGATAAGATATAGAATCCACATTGAGACTGGAGACCGGACATCTGGACATCTGGACATCTGGAGTCCCAGCTTTGGGAAGGAGTGGTAATCTGAAATGCCCGAGACTTGGTTTTGATTGATTGAATACTTTATTATCAGTTTGCAAAATAAAACAGGACAGGAAAGTACAGTTCAATACAAGGTCTGCTATAGGATTTAAAACCTAATAAAGCCATTGGCTTGTTTCCATTGCGGTCCTTTGTACTCAATTCATAGAAACATTTAATGACAGACAGATATACACTATTATGCTAAACATCATATAAACAGTTTGAAAACAAAAACTAAAATATGTACAGTAAACAGTTCGAGGGGGGATAGGAGGGTTCACCAATGGGGGAAAAGTACTCACATTTCTTACTTAAGTAAAAGTATCAATACTGCAATGTAGAAATACTCTGTTACAAGTAAAAGTCCGGTTTTCAAAATTCACTTGAGTAAAAGTACAAAAGCATTGGCATCAAAATGTACTTAAAGTACCGAAAGTAAAAGTATTCATTATGCAGAATGTCACATTTCACAAGTTTTGAAATGATAAAAAATCTTTTGAAAATAGCAGATCCACAAGCTCACAATTCGTTCGCAACGCATTGTGAGCTAGTAGATCTGCTATTTTCAAATGGCCGAATTGTAGGGCTGAAGGGTATTGAATGTATATTTTGTAATAATGATCAAAATCTACAAAGTAACTAATAACTAAAGTTTTCAAATAATTGTAGTGGAGTAAAAGTACAATATTTGCCTCTGAAATGTAATGGAGTAGAAGTAAAAGTACTGAAAATTGGAAATACTCCAGTAAAGTAAAAAATACCTCAAGATTGTCTTAAAGTAAATGTACTTAGTTAATTTACACCACTGCTTCACTCCTCTTAGTTACTACGACACCCCGCCCCCAGGCTGTGTATGGGTCAACCTGCAGTGAGTCGCTTCTCTCAGCATACCTGGCAGCCTGCACAGCTCTTAGACAGAAGCTTCTAAACAACAGGTAAGGAATATATGGATTAAATGTGTTTCTTTGTCTTTTATCTGTCTTGTTCTTTATTGTCTTGTAAAGCACTTTGGTTCAACCTTTCTGATTGTTATGAATGTGTTTTATGAATAAGCAGAGCATCATAAAAAGGTTAATACAGGGTGTGTGTGTGTGTGTGTGTGTGTGTGTGTGTGTGTGTGTGTGTGTGTGTGTGTGTGTGTGTGTGTGTGTGTGCGTGTGCGTGTGTGTGTGTGTGTGGTTTCTGAAGAGGCTCTGTTGTTGAAATATAAACTTTTGAGGAACTTTAACAACATAAGGGTTATCTGAGGACCCCCTAGGGACCCACTCCTCTTGACCACTGGTGATGAGCACAGATCAGTGGTGTAAAGTAACTTATTTACTCAAGTACATAAGTACATTTACTCAAGTACTGTACTTAAGTACAATTCTGAGGTGTTTTTACTTTACTGGAGTATTTCCAATGTTCAGTACTTTTAGCTTGTGGGCTCCTGCCTTCCCCCTCCTTTGTAATTCTCTCCTGAACCAGACACCTGCTTCCACCAGAACGTATGCATGGAGCCCCTGCAGGCACCGATACCAGAAGTAAAAGTACTAGTTATGCAGAATGTCCCCTCTAGGCTGTTTGAAAATAGCAGATCTACAAGCTCACAACGCGTCACCATGCGACGCGTTGTGAGCTTGTAGATCTGCTATTTTCAAACAGCCAAGGTTTCCACAGGGCTGAAGGGCTTAACCCATTCAATCCAGGAACGCATCTGTGTCATTTTAGAGCTGTAACCATTATTTTATACTTTGGGCTATTCAAAAATATCAGATCTACAAGCTCATAGATCTACAAGCTCATAGATCTATGAGCTCCATATATGCTCCATATGACTTGTCCAAGTCAAGTTAGCTCTATTTACAGGGAGAGGTTGTTGCTATATATATCAGTGGTTCTCAAACTTTTTCATGTCAGGGACCCCCAACATCATATTTATTTGGCGGACCCCCATCTCAAAATATTTTGTTCCATGGACCCCCCAGAAGCACAGATTTGAGTTTAAAATGTTTGTTTTAAAACATATATATTCAAAAATGTGTATATGTGTTCAAGATGTTCAAGATGTTTCAAAAATAGCAGATCTACAAGTTTCACTTTCAAACATGTTTGGAGGTCATTTTAACGTCTACTCAGGCCACTGTGTTTCACCTCAGACACTTTTAAATTTCTTGATTCAGTATTTAGATATTTGATATTAATTTTATCAGACACTTCCCCTTCCTATACAAACCCATTATAACTTCAAACTCCATTTTAATCCTGAGAGATTCATTTAAAACACCGTCCTTGGTTCTGGTGACTGATATTGTCCTTCTAATACGTGAGTTTTTTTTCATTTTTTTTATTTATTTTTTTTATTTAGAAAATTTAGAAAATGTTTTTCATTTTCCCCATAAAATATAAAAAATAAATGAAAAAAGTAATTGAAACACGCCCCCTCACGTACAATGGGTTTGCATAGGTTTGATTAAATGAATATCAAGCCTGTCCTGGACAGGAGTCTCCAGATGTAAAAATGAATGATGAAATATCTAAATACTGAATCAAGCAACTTAAAAACTGTCTGGGTGTTCACAAAAGCCAGAGTAGACGTTAAAATTACCTCCAAACATGTTTGAAAGTGATATATCCCTTTAAATGTTCAATGTTGTGCTTGAATTATTAGAGACAACTTTCTCTCTGTAATTTTTATATATATATATATATATATATATATATATATATATATATAGTTGTTAAATTAGGGAACGCCCCCCATAGGAATTTCAGGAATGTGCTCAATAGCGCCCCTATAGAGAACAGAAGTCCTGACGTCACTCGTTCATCCCCAGGTTCGTAAAGTAATTTCTCTATGGAGAATAACATTGGGTCATCTTAGAATCGTCTCATATCAGAATTGTGATTCAAAAATAAACAAACTGTCTCGGCGATATTGTCAGGGAGGAGGTTCTGTATCGTTTATGATAGTCAGTCACTTATATTTGATACAGTCTGTTTCTGGCGAAAATTTCACTAATTCGGCGGAAGTAACGTTATCGTTTTCTCACCGTCAGTTGATGCTTCATATCCATAAGAGTAAAACCGCCAGGGTCATTTGTTTATTTTTGGAACACAGTTCTTATTTGACGCGATATTAAATACGTCTATGGGGATTCAGAATGGGGGTTGAAAACTGCGAACCAGGTAGAAAAACCTAGGATGTGTAAATTACGTCAGACTTCGGTGCTCTATTGGCAGTACTGGTATAATGTGCAGCACAGTAAGGTACTACTCTTGAGGATTAGCTATTTTCCTGAAAAAAAGAATATGGTACTGTAACAGTAACCTAAAATCAAGATTACTTGAGTAAAAGTTCTTATTCATTCTTATTCTTATTCGGGACCTCCCGGAAATTGTTTTTTCCAGGGTGGGACGTCTACTGTATGAACACAGTGAAGTACACAGTGAAGTACACAGTTAGTATAAATGTCACTTTTGTTTTGTTGTTGTCATCTGTCACCAGAACCACTAGAAGAAGCAGCCAGGAAGAATGGGGAACCCACTATCAGTCACAGGGAGGACACATCAAATGGTATGTTTATTTACACAAGAAACAAAATGAAGACCAGAATCCAGTGTGTTTAAATACATTGTAGACATTCACTGTAAGAACAAACTAATTAAAGACCAGAGTTCAGTGTTTAAATACATTGTAGACATTCACTGTAAGAACAAACTAGCTTAAGACCAGAGTTCAGTGTTTAAATGTATTGTAGACATTCACTGTAAGAACAAACTAATTAAAGACCAGAGTTCAGTGTTTAAATACATTGTAGACATTACTGTAAGAACAAACTAACTTAACTCATTGAGTGCCATTGACGTGTTTCACGTGTTTTACCGCAATGGTGCAACGTGCCAATGACGTGTTTGACGTGTTTTTGAAATAAAAATAAAAATAAGTCGTTCAGAACCCAAGATATCATCATTTGAAGATTTGCTGCTCCATTCACTTCTTGTTTAACTTATTACTGAAAAAGGCTGTATCTCGGCTCCTGAGCACTTTTTTTTTACTATGTATTTTTCAATGTTATTATGTTATTTTCAAAAGGCAGACAATTAATGTCAACAAGGTCCAATGACCTCGTTGACATTTGTGAAACCACACAGTGCAACCCTCAGTGATTAGCATCCATCAGGGGATCGATTATACTGGAGATAAATATTCTGAGACTACTTGAAAAAGGTATAAGAAAATTGAAAAATTGCTGGCACAGTTCGCAATTAGTTTTTTTATTTCGTTGGCACTGAATGACCAGAGTTCAGTGTTGAAATACATTGTAGACATTCACTGTAAGAACTAAGACATTAGTATTGTTTTTTAATTCAAAGAAACCAGTCCTTAATAGGATGCTCTATTGTATCTGGTGTTTTATATTTGCATTTGCACAGCCACGCCTCAGTTGTTGTTGTGTATATCCCATCTAATGCAAAGTTCTACATTCATATAGTAACAGTATTTAAACTATGAGGGGCTTGTCCACAGAGAACGCACTTTCCATATCATGACCATAGTGCTCACTCTCTCACACACACACACACACGCACACGCACACGCACGCACACACACACACACACACACACACACACACACACACACACACACACACACACACACACACACACACACACACACACACACACACACACATACACGCACACGCACACGCACACACACACACAGACACAGTGTGGATATCATGTCCACAGTGCTCACACACAGCACTGTTCCAACCTATCAATCATTTAGGTGGTCACCTGTCATAGGGGAAGGACCAGATAAGCATATCGTTGCTGTCGGCCAGAAACCAGCTATCAATTATCTTTTTATTAATCAGTGCTGATGACATTGTGATCTGTAGTGAGAGCGGTGAGCAGGTAGAGGAACATCTAGAGAGGTGGAGATACAGTGTGCTCTGGAAAGGAGAGGAATGAAGGTTAGCCAGACAGAATACATGTGTGTGTGAAAGAGAGGAACAGTGAGGTTACAGGGAGTAGAGGTAAAGAAGGATTTTAAGTACATTCCAGAGCAATGGAGAGTGTGGAAAAGAGGTGACGAAACGAAGCAGATTGGAACGGGTGGAAAGTGTCAGGTGTGATGTGTGATAAGAAAGTATGAAAGGAAAGGTGTACAAGACAGTGGTGAGACCAGCTATGTTGTATGGTTTAGAGACAGACAGC
This sequence comes from Gymnoscopelus braueri, assembly GCF_963280865.1. Taxonomy (NCBI): domain Eukaryota; kingdom Metazoa; phylum Chordata; class Actinopteri; order Myctophiformes; family Myctophidae; genus Gymnoscopelus; species Gymnoscopelus braueri. The sequence continues at coordinate 43,003,456 of NC_137619.1, forward strand.
TATGTTGTATGGTTTAGAGACATACAGCTATGTTGTATGGTTTAGAGACATACAGCTATGTTGTATGGTTTAGAGACATACAGCTATGTTGTATGGTTTAGAGACAGACAGCTATGTTGTATGGTTTAGAGACAGACAGCTATGTTGTATGGTTTAGAGAAATACAGCTATGTTGTATGGTTTAGAGACATACAGCTATGTTGTATGGTTTAGAGACATACAGCTATGTTGTATGGTTTAGAGACATACAGCTACTGTATGTTGTATGGTTTAGAGACAAACTGCAATGTTGTATGGTTTAGAGACATACAGCTATGTTGTATGGTTTAGAGACAGACAGCTATGTTGTATGGTTTAGAGACAGACTGCTATGTTGTATGGTTTAGAGACAGACAGCTATGTTGTATGGTTTAGAGACAGACAGCTATGATAATGATAATGATAATGCATTTTATTTGTATAGCACCTTTCCAAACAAAGTTCCAAAGTGCTGCACAGAGCAAGATTAAAAACAACAGACAGCAAAGCAAAACATGAAATTAGAACATTACAGTATACAATCATATAAAAACAATTAGGAAAAACACTTAGTGTAGAGGTAGGTTTTCAGACGTGACTTAAACAGAAGCAGAAGAAGTTTTTGTTTTAGTAAAAATACTATACTATAATACAAAGATGCAACCAGTTACTTTATTTAAACACTAACATGCGTCACTTAAGAACATGCAGCCACACACACAGGCTGGCTCAGCACACATGCATGGCTGCACGCATGGCTGCACGCACGGCTGCACGCACGGCTGCCCGCGCACACACACACACACACACACACACACACACACACACACACACACACACACACACACACACACACACACACACACACACACACACACACACATTTTTAACATAGTTCCTCTACTTCATATAGCTTAATTAAATTAACTCATCAAAGGCACCACTCACTTCACACTGGGTGTGATTTTTTTCCTTTTTTTAATTGTGCATTATTGTGTATTATGTTGTGCTTTGTTATACATTTTTGATATTAGCACAAATAGCTTCACTGAAACAATGTAAACATGGACTTTCTTCATTCTCTGTGGACAAGGCCCCTAAGACTGCTTTCACTGACCTACATGTGCCTATATGTAGATAATTAATCCTAATATGTTTTAGAAACATTGCATGTATAATTGTACATTAATGTGTATTGACTAATGTACAGTATATAAAGCATGGTTAAGCTTGTGTTCAGTCTGTTCACAACCAATGAAGAGAATGAAGCTGAGATGTTATCATCCTCTGTTTGTACCAGGACTCAACCATTGAGCCACTTGAGAAACAAATCTTGAAAACTCTGGATAAGCTGGGAGACTTGGAGTTCAAGACGTTCAAGTTACATTTGCGGCACCCTGATGTCCTTGAAGGCCTGGCTCCAATCCCAAAGATACCCCTGATGAAGGAAGGCAAGAGAACCATCGCTCGTCGGATGGTGAAGCGCTACTCCAGTAACGCAGCTCAGAAGATCATGGTGAATGTTCTGAAGAACATCTACAGGAATGACCTAGCGGAGAGGTTTCCAGACATATCCCAAGGTAGGTGAAGAGAGGCTGCATACAATAGGTTTACAAGATAAACCATACTGAAACACTCCTATATTGTAATTGGATACGAGCAGCTGCAATTCATTCATATCCATCATTCATCCACACACACACACACACACACACACACACACACACACACACACACACACACACACACATATTTGAGCACCTGGTTGTCTTTCCTGCTGCAGATTAACTGTTAACAGTCAATACATTACTAAAACACAAACATAATCAATGTAATTTAATGTAATTACTGACAGGTAATAGAAGGTTTCTTATACAAGTCTGTTGTCTTTTCTGACACAATAGTTGTAACATCAGACCAGCATGAAGCTACAGACGCTGACCCACCAACAACTTCTACAACGAGAGGAGTCTCTACAACTGAAGGTGAATAAATATGTTCAATAAACTGATTCAACTGTCTGGTCTGTTTACCTGTAGTCTGTAGAAACACACAGCCAGTGTTGGGCACGTTACTTAGTAATATATTACCATAATATTATTACTTTACCCAGTAACAAGTAGTGTAACATATTATAGCAGCCAAAACAGTAATATTATTACACATTACTGATCCAAGTAACGCTGCATTACTCGTTACAGGCTGATCTGAAAAATGTGGCATCCAGGGAGTGTGTGTGCGCAGTTTCACAGCGACCGGGTCAACGGTGGCGGAGATTAGCTGGTCGCAGACAGAAGGACGGACACACACACGGACGGACGGACACACGGACGGATGGACACACGGACGGATGGACACACGGACGGACGGACAGGGGGCAAAACATACTCTCTCGCCATGCCTTTCGGTCTGGCGGAGACAATAATCTCCCGTTTTAGTGACCTAAATACTTTGCATATGGATAAGAGACCCAAACATAGAGGAATGTCCATGTTGGTGTGGACAGGGCCTAAAGGGTTTTTTACTCTAAGGGCGGCTTCACACTATGGTCCCGGGTGCGCACCCCGGACCACATGGCAGATGTTGTGGTAGTGTGAACGTAGCGAACCGTTCCCCGTAACGCATCACCGTACCGTACCCGAAACCACGTTGGGAGGTAGTATCGGGTCCGATTGCTGCGGAGTCGGGAACGGAACGCGGCAGTGTGAATCCATCCGCACCAAGAGAAGGAAGTGGACTGCTAATCATATATCATTTATATATTTTTTATAATGACGCATTATTTTAGCTGGGTTATATTTTCTCATAGTTCTACTTGAATGTTGACAAGAAATAATAATCCCGCTAGTGTTTGAGTAGCGCGAGCCGTGAAAAATAATAAACAAAAAACACATGTGTGGCGAACGTATTTATAAGGATAAATACACCAAGGATTAGTCCGTGACGTCTACTGCGCCAATATCATATTAACAGACGACGTTACATTTCGAGGTTTCAAAGACCAGTGCACACACTGTTTTGGTTGTGTATTGTTGATCTGTTGTTATTATAACTCAAGACAACGTCAGGAACACAGTCAAACTTTATTATTCACTCTAGAGTGACTTTTCTTCTGTGAATGACATTCTGTCTCCCAAAGCCAAAAGGTTTGATTCAAACGGACCCAGTGTGAATCCGCCCTTAATGGAGACATTAAGACATAGGCCTAATAACATTATACTATCCAATCCCATTCAGATTGCTTTCATTGCAGTCATTTAACAATAATATTAACAATTGATGGGTCTCATTTTGTACCATTTTATGATGGATCTCAAGTGTACAATTTTCCATTTGTATGTGTCAATGCGGTTAAAATTGCCTGTGCCTCTAGGAGCCATATTGTTTTAGTTTCTGCCTATTTGTTATGATTTTGCTAGTCCTTGTAGCAGCCATGAGATCTGAACTGTGTGCTGCAGAACTACCATACCACCAATCTGTGTCAGACCGTTGAACATCCCCTTACCCTCATTGTCTGCCACACAGATTTGTTGTTATAAACACTGTGCATAAATGTCACCACAACCCTGGTTGCCCAGGAAACTAAAGAAGTCAAGCCACAGCTTACGCCTGACGTGATGACGGCAGGTGTAACCCCACGTTATGTGTATACTCTGTATCTCTGTTTTTACGTCAGAAGAATATATCTGGAACCTCGCACTGAGCATTTCCAAGAATTCCAACCCTTGTGAGATCTCTTCTCTGGAATAAACCCACATATTAATTTTAATAAGAAGTTTCCTCCGTTTATTTATGTAATTAATTCACATCTGACCGATAGATATGGACCGGTTTACTAGGGCAAAATAAACCGAACAACGATAATAACATCTGTGTTTACTACAATACTAAGGAAATAACAACGAACATGTCAAATCATGCTGGTTTGAGTCATCAGGTTTGCCCAAGCTGTGGAACCATGCCAGTTTGAATGCATACTGTCGTTAAAGCAAAAGGGGGACTTACCAAATAGTACTGTAAGTATTCCAAAATTCATGTAAATCTTTCAAAGATTCAACCTTTTCACTCAAATTGCTAAGCTGATGTATGTGAAAAAAAATTATTACATTGGAAACAAAAGTATCTTGGCTAGCAGTCTCGTGCACATCCATACTCCTAAAAAAATATATACTAAAGCTGCACTATGTAACTTTCCTGTTCCAGTGGCGTAGCCAGAACGCTTGCATAGGCTGGGCCTAGGCAGGAGCGGGTGGGCACGCATGCACACGCGTGCATGTGCGCCCAGACCATCGTTTTTTTTCCCTGTTTTTTTTTGGGGTTTGTTACGGATTTCGGATACCTATATATACACTGTTATCAAAATGGCTGAATATGATATAAAAAAGAAAAAAAAGAAAAAGAAAATTATATGTATTTTTTTTTTTTGTTGGGGGGTGGGCACAAAAACGAAATGGGTGGGCCCAGGCCTACCTATGCCCACCCGTGGCGACACCCCTGTCCTGTTCTACCCCGGATTTGAACCCGGGTCTCCTGCCAATTACCGTTCCCCGTAACGCATCATCGTACCGTACCCGAAACCACCTTGGGAGGTAGTCTCGGGTCCGATTGCTGCGGAGTCGGGAACGGAACGTTGCAGTGTGAATCCATCCGTACCAAGAGAAGGAAGTGGACTGCTAATCATATATCATTTATATATTTTTATACACATTATATAGACATTATTTTAGCTGGGTTATACCTTCTCATAGTTATACTTGAATGTTGACAAGAAATAATAATCCCGCTAGTGTTTGAGTAGCGCAAGCCGTGAAAAATAATAAACAAAAAACACATGTGTGGCGAACGTATTTATAAGGATAAATACATCAAGGATTAGTCCGTGACGTCACTGCTAAAATACCAAGGATGCGTCCGTGACGCCAATATCATATTAACAGACAACGTTACATTTCGAGGTTTCAAAGACCAGTGCACACACTGCTTTGGTTGTGTATTGTTGATCTGTTGTTATTATAACTCAAGACAACGTCAGGAACACAGTCAAACTATATTATTCACTCTAGAGTGACTTTTCTTCTGTGAATGACATTCTATCTCCCAAAGCCTCATAGTCCCCATGAGGCACATATTTACCATTACTGTTAAATGAAATGGTCTCGAGTCTTGGCCAGTGTGAATGCTGGCCAGCCAAGCGTACTCAGGAACGGTTTGATTCAAACGGACCCAGTCTGAAGCCGCCCTGAGGCTGACCGGAGATCAGTGGATGAACACATGGAGCTGCTGGGGGACAGAGTGTGGAGACACGGTCTGGTGCTGTTCACATGGGGGTACTGGCTGGGGGACAGACGTGTCGAGGAGTACATAGAGTCTGAGGGAGAACCTCTGAGGTGGCTCCTGGACAAATGTGGCTACAGGTCAGTGGCGGAAGAAGCACTCAGATCTTTTACCTAAGTAAAAGTACTGTAGGCAATCAACAACCACAATAAAAAAAATACTCTCTTAAGTAAAAGTCCTGTTTTCAAAATGTGACTATTTGCATTGGCAGTATTGGCATCAAAACATACGTACTGTACCAAATAAAACTACTCACATTTTTCATGTTCATCAAACTTCTGTTTTTTAAATAACAGATCTACAAACTCATTATCAGCTATTTTTGAAAAGTCAAAGTATAAAATAGAGCTTAAGTGGTTAAAGTATGTTTCGTAATTCTAATCTAAATCTGCAAAGTAACTAGTAAGTAAGTTTTCAAATAATTGCAGCAAAAAGTGCAATATTTGCCTCTGAAATGTAGTGGAGTAGAAGTATAAATTATAATATGTTTTACTTCCGTACAGTACTTGAGTAAATGTACTTACCGTAGTTACTTTACACCAACGCAACAGGTACCATGTCCTAGACTTCATCAAGTGGGACATTTCGGACGTGACGGAGCTGATGGAGAAAATAGAAGACATGGTGACGAGGAACAGAGGACACTTTGACTGTGGACCTTCAGGCTCAAGAGAAGACGAGACGGGTCCGTCAGAGACACAGGACACGTCAATGTGGGACATGAGGCAAGACAGACGACACTGTTCCAAAGGCTGGGAGGAAGGCAAACCTTTACCGCTGAACAATGGAACAGCCTGGAAGAAGAATGGCGCAGGAGAGAGAGGAGGAGTGGAGGACGAGAGAGGAGGTCATGATAGAGAGGATGTTGAAGTCTGCGTTGATGGAGCCAGAAGAGCCAACCCTGCCGGCTGTCAGGAGAAGGCGAAGCATTGACTTTCTTCCTCCAAGTAGTGAGTATCAATGTAATGCAGTGGTTCTTCTCACAGTGGGGTCCGTCCACCCCCCAGGGGACCTTGGGGGGGGTCTCAGGGGGTCCCCCCCTCGTAATATGTTTTACCAGTACACTTTAACCCTATTTTATGTTTTGGCTATTCAAAAATAGCTGATCTACAAGCTCGGCAATAAAAAATAAAATACTTTTTTTTTTTTTACATAAATCCCTGGAACAAAATACATGTCAACTTAGCACTGCTTTAGTAACAGACTTTTCTAATGTAACATTTCTGCATCACATGAATTCTGAAATCCTCTTTCAGTAATAGAGAATATAAACTGCAAATAATTTTCTTAATATTTACTTATCAACCAGTTGTATTATATTGCCTTTATAGTAGTAGTAGTAGTAGTAGTAGTAGTAGTAGTAGTAGTAGTATATTGTTTTATTCATGTAAATGTCTTGCTGTCTGTTTTATATTCCAGTGAGTGGTGGAACGCCATCTGAAACAGGAAGTTCCTACTGCAGGTCACCTGCCAAGGTTTCTGATTGGCTGCTGAAGGGACATCCTGGACGAAGTCTAGCTTCAGTCTCTTCAGGATTTGGCACCATGAGTGAAGCTTCCAACCAAACAGAGACTGACACAGCCACACACAGCCAGTCAACACGAGTTTAAAATCCAAAAGACATTTATTCTTTTTTTGTCAATAAAAGTCATTTATTGACAAATTGACAAACATGGATACATTCATTACCTCAGGGTTGGCCCTAAACTCCTAATCATATGCTTACCTATACCAAACAGAAAACAAAAAATACAGTTATCTGACCGAAGATAAACTAAAGAAAAACAGGGAACAGACTGATAAAAAGTAAGGCCCCGACATCATCCATTAAAGGATGTGAATGTGAACTGGCCTGAAAAAGCATCAGGAGACCACAAGGGGAGGTAGATTTTAATTCCCATCTAAAGGTGTCATTCACTGCCGCCGTTTTTCCTTTTTCTCCTTTGTACATATAGTTGTTTGTATTTGTTGAAGACATGTATTCATGTGTTTATATTCTATGCTATGTTGAATAATTGAATACATAGGGCCACAATGGATACAAGTCACACAGGATACAGGATAAATAAGTGAAATTGGAAGTGATGATGACAAAAAGAAACGAGCAGACAAAATTGTAATTGAAACATTATAAAATTGAAGCTGATAAATGGGTACTCTCTCCTGATTGGCTGAAATGTTGCTACCCACCTGACAATGTTTTTTCTGTTTATTAAAGAACTGGAGATATGCACAGACCTCTGTTACTGAACGAACCCCCTATAGCAATGATTACCATCACAGCCAGCCGAATGGCTGCCGTGTTAAGTGGTCAGATGCCGCGAACGCTTTCATGATCTTCAAGTGGGCCCTGATACAGAAAAGGCTTGAGAACCACTGACTTAAACCCTATATACTTCGTTGACCGGGGTCCCCCAGGGGCCAGGGCTCTGTCTTAGGTCGGCTACTTCCCCCCCCCCCCCTCAACACCAAAGCTCTTTGCCGAAAATAGACGATCTACAAGCTCACAACCAGTCACGACACATTGTGAGCTTGTGAGATCTACTATATTCACAAAATAATTGCATAATAGGGATGCTATAGGGTTCATGGTTCATTACATTGTACCTGTACCGTACGTTAAAGCGACACTGGCACTATGTATTTTAGTTTTCATGAATAAAATGTAATTTTGTCCAATCTGTACGGTAGTATGTTAATAAAATATAACTTATACAATTGGGGTGATTGTATTTTGTCTCCCTGCTCTTCTATTGAGACATTTAGATCGTGTCAAAGGTCATGTCTGCACCTAGACACAGGATCTGACACGAATTTTGACCTGATGGTCAAGATTCAATTTATCCCCTGCTTTAGAGGCTCTATTAGCTCAATGGGAATATTTTCAGCACTTGCACAGGAAACCATGGGTTCAAATCCGGGGTAGAAGATGAAAGTTACACTACATACTGTAGGCCTAGTGCAGCTTTAAGGTTCCTTCATAATTGTCAGAAATTCTCATAATAAATGTAGGCATAGTTCTGTTAGGGTTGGGTTTAGGCATAGCTTTACTGAGGTTAGGTTTAGGGTTAAAGTTAGGTTTAGGCATAGTTTTATAGAGGTTAAGGTTAGGATTAATGTTTTGGTTGGGCATATTTTACTAAAAGGTGCCCAGTCTTCCAAGGTCTACTGCCCACTCTGTATTGGTGCCCACTCTTCTCTAGTGCCCAGTCTTCCCAAGAAAATGCTGCCCAGATTTTCCTAGTACACCCTTTCAGTATTCTTTGTCACTGTGTATGCAAGGCAGTAGCCTATTTACGTCAGTAGGTGTCACTGTTGCAAAGGCTACTGCTTTACATGTACGGTATGACAAGGGATAAGGCATTTAAATGTGCATCAAGGCAAAGCTATTTTCTGCAGAAAACAATATAGCAGACACACTTTCATAGCAGCAATAGTAACAGCACCTAATGTTTTTGTACTGTGGCAGTAATAGGCACAGAAGTAGTCACCAAAACAAATGTGCAAACCACTTGTATCTATATACTATATCAACAAAACTAAAATGTCCCTGTATATTTATACTATAGCAGCAGTAGTAGTAACATCAACTTACACATTGTGCAATATTGGGTTGATCACACTATACAGTGAAACTACAGATTCAAGTGCCAACCCACTTTATATTTTGTAAATTTTCCTCATTTGTTTATTTTTTTTGCCTCTTGTCCATGACCTTGTTTGTGGCTCTAACACAGTGTTTCTCGACCTTTTTGGGGCCAGTGCCCCTTATCCAATATCCAGGTCCCTTACGCTTGTAGATCTTTCTATTTTAGAATTTGAATCTTGAAAAGTAACCGTTTTGGACATATGAGGTTTCCACCCAACAGAGACAATATTCATGTACAAATGCATGTATGAACAACACAATCTACCAAACTGTTTCCATATATTTGTTTTAAACTTAATTCGGACATTCATTCAAGGACCTGCATGTACTTTATTGTCGTACTACTCTTACAGTAAGTGCCATTCATCACACTGAGCACTATAACTATAAAGATGACTGTAACTATATCGTTCATCATTGTATTTTTTTTTATAGTTGGTGTGAACTCCATCTGCCATCCACTTGGCTTGACGATTTCTTTAAAACAATATTTTTATAGTTATAGTGCTAGTAGGACAGTTCTCAATAGGGTCTACTCTTTGGAGTGCCGCTGATCCTACAGTATGTTGAAAATATCTTCATTCGTTTTCCTTTGGTGTTATGCTCATTTCCTATTTAACATTCCTATAACATTTTTGTGGGTTGGCCCAGGCTGACACATGATTAGGATAGTTAGTTTTACTGTAAAATTAAATTACAAACAAAAGTAATTTGTTGAATTTGATATTGATATTGAAGTTAAAGGGATATTTCACTTTCAGAAAAACTTTTGGTGATTTCATCATCTACTCAAGCCTTTGTGAGCCCCCCAGACAGTTTTTAAGTTGCTCGATTCAGTATTTAGATATTTGATTTTCATTTTATCAGACACGCCCCCTTCCTATACAAACCCATTATAACTTCAAACTCCATTTTAACCATGTTAGATTCATCAAAAACACCCGTCCTTGGTTCTGGTGACTCACCCTGCCCTCCTAATACGTGAGGGGGCCGTGTTTTTCCGAGATTTTTTTAATTTTTTTTATTTTATTTTTTAATTGTATTTTATTTTTTTCATTTTCCAAAAAATAAATTAAAAATAAATGAAAAAAGTAATTGAAAAAACACGGCCCCCTCACGTATTAGGGGGGCGGTAGGAGACGGGTGAACCAAGGACGGGTGTTTTTGATGAATCTAACATGTTAAAAATTGAGTTTGAAGTTAGAATGGGTTTGTATAGGTGTCTGATAAAAATGAATATCTAAATATTGAATCAAGCAACTTAAAAACTGTCTGCGGGGCTAACAAAAGCCTGAGTAGACGATACAATCACCAAAAGTTTTTTTGAAAGTGAAATATCCCTTTAAAGGATCTACACCATGAATTTAAAAAATATATTTGATATTTAATATCATATGGTGTATGTCCCTCAAACCTTTTTCAAAAGGTTTGAGCCTAAATCATCACTCAGATATACTCATCCCAAGTCAATTGTCTCTGGCTTATACAGCACTTTCAGCTGCAATACCAAAACGTCCTCTTGGGCAGGGGGGGCTACTGAGCAATTCTGTTCAGTTAATACATTCAGTTAATAAAAAAAAGATAAAAAAAAAAAAAAAGGAAAAATTCTGCATAAAAAGAAGCATCTAAGAAACATTTTTGAACAATTCCACCAAGTGTTTGAGGTGCCGGTTTCACCCACTTCCGGGGGGCGGAGCCAAAATCCGAGCCCGAAGTATTTGTTCGTAGACCCCCACTTAGGGGGGGTAGAAAAAGTTTCGGAGGGATTCGGGCACTTTTCATTTAACATATTGGGTTTGCCATCAAAAATGTTTGTGACATCATAAACATTGCCATTCTGAGATCGCCTGTTCAGACACGCCCATTCTGGAAATCCATGAAATGAGAAGGAATGACTGAATTAAAAAAAAAACGTTTTTTGGGGTACAAGAGACACCGGGGACCCCAAAAAATACAAAAAAACAAGAAAAAAGTGATTTTCATGGTGTAGACCATTTAAGATTAACACATCTGTGGTACATACACAATCAGGGGCGGATATTTGCACTAGGCATACCACGCAGCTGCGTGGAGCTCCGAGGGAGGGGGTTTGTATGAAATCGCAATAAAATACAAAACAAACACAAACAACATACACAAACAAAAAAAGTATCAATACATCTACGCATCGTTTTGAAAGGAAACAGATTTCTGGGGGCCCCTTGACTAACGGGCCTATGGAACAATGTGTGTTCTCTTTCTCATCTTTGCAGAAGGTGGGTAAGTAATTAATCTAGTGCTGACAGTGGTGGAAAGTAACTAAGTAAAGTACATGTACTCAAGTACTGCTATTTGAAAATAGCCGATCTACAAGCTCACAAGTGACTACAGTAGCGGTCTTAACTGTAGGCAAGTTTAGGCAACCGCCTGGGGCCTCAAAAGTCAGGAGGCCTCATGAGTAGGGATGGTAGGCTACTGAATGGATGCGTGGAGACGGTCAGGACGCACAGCGTGCACCTCTGTCAATATGGTAATGATAGACACCAGTTCTCTGGTTGAGATTCAACATCAAGTGAAACGCTGCACATAACCAGTGATAGGTTAGATTTAAAGCCTATATTCCAGTTTATAATGCGCGGAAGCCAAGCAACACTTTTGACAGAGAGAGGGGGGGGGGGGGGGGGGAATTAAGAAATACTATATTTTAAATAGTGAAAAATACAGAAAATAGGGGAAAATACATAAAATCTCTAATCTGTGATTCTAATGTGATTAATGTGACCCCTACAGTCAGTGAAGTCCAGTGCTGAATGTGACAAATATTGAGACAAATAGGCTATAACCCAATACATAATTTTATGAAATAAATGGGTTATATTTTACAGATAGTTACACTATTCTTGTACTATATTAAAATTAAGTCATCCTTAAACTTCAAGTTAAATTAATTATTTCTGTGGACTTAAAAATCATCGTTTTATTTGATGGCCTTCTTTTTGATTGGCCTTTTACAGGCCCTACCAGCCTGTAGGGGGAGGTAGAGAGTAACATATTATAATACCAGCCTGTAGGGGGAGGTAGAGAGTAACATATTATAATACCAGCCTGTAGGGGGAGGTAGATAGTAACATATTATAATAGCAGCCTGTAGGGGGAGGTAGAGAGTAACATATTATAATAGCAGCCTGTAGGGGGAGGTAGAGAGTAACATATTATAATAGCAGCCTGTAGGGGGAGGTAGAGAGTAACATATTATAATAGCAGCCTGTAGGGGGAGGTAAAGAGTAACGTATTATAATACCAGCCTTTAGGGGGAGGGAGAGAGTAACATATTATAATAGCAGCCTGTAGGGGGAGGTAGAGAGTAACATATTATAATACCAGCCTGTAGGGGGAGGTAGAGAGTAACATATTATAATAGCAGCCTGTAGGGGGAGGTAGAGAGTAACATATTATAATAGCAGCCTGTAGGGGGAGGTAGAGATTAACATATTATAATAGCAGCCTGTAGGGGGAGGTAAAGAGTAACGTATTATAATACCAGCCTGTAGGGGGAGGGAGAGAGTAACATATTATAATAGCAGCCTGTAGGGGGAGGTAGAGAGTAACATATTATAATACCAGCCTGTAGGGGGAGGTAGAGAGTAACATATTATAATACCAGCCTGTAGGGGGAGGTAGAGAGTAACATATTATAATAGCAGCCTGTAGGGGGAGGTAGAGAGTAACATATTATAATAGCAGCCTGTAGGGGGAGGTAAAGAGTAACGTATTATAATACCAGCCTGTAGGGGGAGGGAGAGAGTAACATATTATAATAGCAGCCTGTAGGGGGAGGTAGAGAGTAACATATTATAATACCAGCCTGTAGGGGGAGGTAGAGAGTAACATATTATAATACCAGCCTGTAGGGGGAGGTAGAGAGTAACATATTATAATAGCAGCCTGTAGGGGGAGGTAGAGAGTAACATATTATAATAGCAGCCTGTAGGGGGAGGTAAAGAGTAACGTATTATAATACCAGCCTGTAGGGGGAGGGAGAGAGTAACATATTATAATAGCAGCCTGTAGGGGGAGGTAGAGAGTAACATATTATAATACCAGCCTGTAGGGGGAGGTAGAGAGCAATCTGGGAACCCATCGCCAACTGAAAATGAAAAACAGCGCCCTCTGCTGTTTGTTCTATGTCTGTTGGCTCTGGGGGGACGATAACGTAACACCAGAGCACAGGGAAACCGGTGTTTGTGATGCGCCTTCAGCGCATCACTTCCGGTTGGTGCGACTATGTTTTCATTCCCACTAACAATATTTCTACACGGAACACTAACACCACTTCTCCCAGAGAACATGGATCGTTTTGGTTATAAGCCCACTTGTTTCTATGATGAAAGAGTAAGTTAAAATGTGAATATATTTCCGTGGTTTTGTCTGCTCCGCGGACGCTATTGTTAAATTAGTTTCGGTTTGTTTCGAGGGGGAAAGATCGACGGACATGTGAATCCCGCCCACTACATTTGATTGGGTAAAGCGCGGCCTGCTTCCTGATCTGAAGGCACGCCCACTTGTAGCCCAGTGTGTACATGTTACGACGAGCCTTCACGACAGATTCTCACGCAGTGCAGAATCTGTTCTTGAGAGATTAGGTAGAGAGTAACATATTATAATACCAGCCTGTAGGGGGAGGTAGAGAGTAACATATTATAATAGCAGCCTGTAGGGGGAGGTAGAGAGTAACATATTATAATTGTCAAGCTATGTAGTATATTTGCAGTTTCCCCGCTTGAAAGGGATGATACAGTCCATAGGAGGTTTTAACTGGGTTTCACTCATACAATGACCACAACTTTGGTTTTCCTTTTAGTTCTTCTTTACTTTAGTTTTTTGTTGTTGCAGTACAGCTTATGCAGGTAGTGTGTAGTAGGTATAGGTATAGGTATAGGTGAAAAACCTTAAATGAAAAATAAAACATAATCACTGTAAATATAATGCACATGAAATAATAAATGCAAAATATAAATGCTTTACATATATTTTTTAACACTTGTGAATATTGTTTTTACTTTCTTAGTGTATTTTTATGAATTAGGTTTTTAAACAGTTTTTAACAAATGCAGTCTCATATGAAATGCAAATATAATAGACTGAATTTTAGCAGCATTTAAACTGTTTCTATCAATCTACATTTCTCAATAAACAAATCACATTTGTTTTTAAAACAACAATCATGTTGCTTTAACTTGAGGACATCAAACAAACAATTAACATTGAACTACAACGCACGTTCTAACGTGCGCCACAAACGGCAAGTTTTATGACTCTTAAACAAACAAATAGTTCGTCTCTCACCGGCTGCCTCTCCAGCTTTTTATGGCTGCACCAGTGCTGCTTTGATGTGTTCTGCGCGACGTTGCTGTTGCAGGACGCACGCTTGTTTGTTTGAAATAATGGAGGATTGTGGAGGATTCTCCTCCTTCTCCCTTCTCTTCCACTGTGGTTTGGTTTACAGGCTTCTTTCAGGTGCAGTGCTTTATAGTGTAGTGACGCTGATTAGTGATTGGGGAATGATTTCAGACAGCTGCCACTCTGTCAATCAGCCCGACTTTTTAACCCTTTTGGTTCCAGTGAGGATTTCCCAAGTTGACTTCACACCTCCCACTCGACCTTCCAGTGGAGACACATGGGAGGTCGCACGTTACAAAGGTAAACTTGGGTCTGACAGTTCGTTCTGCTCTTCAGCGGGAAGCAAGACGACCAGTCGCCTGACGTCTCTGTGAAGAACTGTCGCTGGGATCTCTTCTTTGAGTTTTTTAGATGTTTGGTGATTTGCTTTTGCTGTGGTAGGCCTTGTGACAGGAACAGGGTAGCTTGGGAAGGTTCTGACGTTGACATCCCTCACAATTCCTTTGCTGTCTGAGTTGACACTGACCACTCTTGCAATCCTGAACTGACCCCTGAGGGCGTTTTGGTCTGCAATCCAGACGATGTCTCTGACAGCGACATTTCTCTTGGCTGTATGCCACTTGTTCCTTACGAATAGGTTAGGACCAGCGAGTTGACTCCAGTGCCTCCAGAACTTGTTAACTTGCGCTTGCATTTCTTTAAGCCTTCTGTAAGGATAGTCACTGAAGTCGAAAGTTCTGACATCTCCACTCTGCGATGCTCGTCCGAGCAGTAGACAGTTAGGAGTGATGAACTGAACGCAGTCTTCTCGGCTCTGTGTCCTAGCGTCAATTGGTCTTTCATTCGCAAGATTAGCTGCCATGTAGAGAGTTGTTTGGAATTCACTCCAACTTAGCCCCGACTCTCCTCCCAGACTCTGCAGTGCTCTCTTGACGATGCGCACAGCAGCTTCTGCGGCACCGTTCCGGTGTGGAGAATCGGCTGGATGAATTTTCCATGTCCATTCTGTGCCATTCTTGGCAGCTCTCTCTTCTAGGGTAGCTTTGTCAAGATTGGCAAGGAATTGGTACTGATCTTCCAAGACTGGCTTAGCCCCTACGAAGTTGGTACCTGGATCTGACCAGATCTTCTTTGGATGACCTCGTAGTGCTGTGAACCTCTGGTAGGCAAATAGGAAACTTTCAGTGGATTGAGAGTTCACCAGCTCTGTGTGAATAGCCCTGGATGCCATGCAACAAAACACAACTCCCCAAACCTTCAGTGACACTCTTTTTTTGACATCATCCTTGACGTGGTAAGGTCCGAAGAGGTCTACTGTTGTGTATTTGAAGGGGGCAGCTGGTTCTGTCCTTTCTGGAGGTAGATCACCCATTATTTGCTGGCATCTTTTTGCTTTTGTTTTTCTGCAGAGTATGCAGTCTTCGACCACTTTCTGAGCAGTTCTCCGACCCTTCACGACCCATGCTTTTCTTCTCATCTTGAGCAAGGTTCCAGCCACTCCATCGTGGTTCTCCTCGTGGGCTTCTCGTGCTAACAGCGTTGACACCCAGGCTTCATAAGGCAAGATAGGGACAGCAACTTTATCTTCATTGAAGATCTGCATGCGACCCCCACAGACCAACAAGCCAGTTTCTTGGTCTCTGTAGACTGCCAACCTGTCTGTGGTTGTGCTTGGGAAGGATGCACCTTGCTGTGCCGCAAGAAATATGTCTCTTAGGGCGTCTTCTCGCTCTTTCACAGAGATGACTTGTGAAGACGACACTGCCTCCCACTTTGGACTGTTTGCAGTTTGCTGTTTCCCTCCAATGAACATCTTTGCTGCTCTCCAAATCCAAGCAACTGTCTTGATGAGTCGGCTTAGGTTGCTGAACCGCTTGACGTTCACAAGGTTTAGGACAGCTGATCCTGCTGGTGGCCTTTTTGGTTGTGTTTGAGTTGGTTCCTGCTCCTGCTTTAGTTCTGACGGCTTTTGTGTGTTGGCATCCTTTGGATCTGATGGCACTTGTGCCTTGGCCTTTGCTCTGGTTAGTGCAGCAACAAACGCTTTCTTTTGCAATCTGTTGACACTGTCTCTGGCAGCTGTCACCAACTCTTTGGCAGATTTAATTGGCCATTCATCCACTGGTAACTTCAAGAACGTTGGTCCGTTCTGCCATTCTGAACTTTCATCCAGATCTTGAGGACTGGCCCCTCTGGTTATGATGTCAGCAATATTAAGCGGACCAGGAATCCACCACCAGTCTTGGATGGCTGTTATGTTCTGGATCTCTCCGATTCTGTTCGCGAAGAAAGTCTGATAACCATAGCTCTCTCTATGGATTGCACCGAGGACTGTTTGGCTATCGATAATATGGAACCACTTCTCAACTTGGATCTTGCTGTGTTGCTGGAAGTACTTTTTGAGACGTGAGGAAAACACGGCTCCGCACATCTCTGCCTTGACAGCATCACCTTTGTGGTCTAAAGGAGTTAGTTTTGCCTTGGACTCCACCAGAGCGATGAATGGGCCCTGGTCGGTGTTCCACCTGAGGTACATCACTGCGCCGTAGGCATGCTCGCTTCCATCCGAGAAAGTTATTGCCCAAGGTTCTCCAATGAAGCTTGAAGGCGTTATGGCCCTGGTGAATGTAACCTGCCCAAGTTGCACATACTCTTCAAAGAGTCGGATTGCATCTTCCCTGAGGCTGTCTGACAATGCTGTATCCCAAGTGTCTTTGACAGGGCAGCTGTCTCTCTTTGCCTCCTGGAATGCTCTCCGCACGAGGATGGCACCCTTCTGCTTGGCAGGAGTTACCAGGCCAACTGGATCATATAAACCTGAGACTTGACTCAGGAGGTTCCTTCTTGTTAAAGGGTTTGGGGTTTGTGCTCTTACTTGGTCTAGTAGAAGGTCTTGGCCAAGTCGCATCTTCATCTTTCTCTTTGAGAAGTTAATGGATGACATGACATGGAGTTTGTCTTCTTCGACAAGGTAGCCTAGACCAAGCGCTTTGTTATCTTCATCCCTCATTTGATTCGGGAGGACCATGTTATTAACTTTGGTCTTTTTAGGTTCGTTGTTGTTCCCCTTCCTCCCACTTTGGCCTGAGAAGACCCAAGGCTTCAACAGGAAACCTCCAGCTTTCAGGATTTGCTCCACGTTTGCTGTGATGGTTCTCAGCTTATCAAGGTTGTTGTGAGACGTGAGGATGTCGTCAACGTAACTGTCCTTTTGTAGTACTTCTCGCTCCTCTTGAAGGTGGGCGAAAGGAGGTAGGTTGGCTGTTTCTCGCATTGCGAGCTGTGCGATGCATCCTGCAGGCTTGTCACCAATGTTGACTCTGGTGATGGCGTACTCCTCCAACTCTTTGTCCTCAGAATCTCGCCAGAGGAACCTGTGGAGGTGCATCTCTCTATCTTCCAACCATACAGAGTTGTACATTTTACGGATGTCCCCTAATGCAGCGTTGGTTCCCGCTCTGAACCTCAGAAGGACAGCACGTATCTGGTTAAGGACGTCTGGACCTTTCATCAGCAGGTCGTTCATGCTGGTGCCTCTGAACTTTTGACTGCTGTTCCAGACGAGTCTTACTGGGGTTGTTGTAGAGTGTGGGTTTGGTGCAATAAGGTGACTCACAAACCATATTGGTCCTTTCCAGGTCATGATCTGCTCTTTAGTCAACTTGATTGCAGCTCCTCTGTCGACCATGTCATGCACTTGAGCCTTGTATGCAGACTTCCATTCTGGTTCTTTGGCTAGCTGCTTCTCAGTCCTCCGGAATGTTGCCTCAACAGCACCTCTGTTGTTTGGCAGTGAGACTGGATCCTCTAGCCAGGGATACTTTGCATGCCAATGTGGTTCTCTGCTGTGATCATCGCTCATGACATAGGTGAGTCCATCCTTTACCACCTCAAGCTCCCTTTCTTCGGCAAGGGTCATTTCTTTACCACCGGGTTGGCAGTTTCCGCACCGGCAGCCTCCACATCTGGGCTCGCATGCTGCGCCAATGCTGTCCCATTGCCACCATTTCAAGAAACTCTCTTTGCTGGTCGAAGCAGTTGATCCCTCTATTTCAGCTACTTCTTTGCTTGAGGGGTTTTGTTCTGGAATGGGGTTAGTGAGCTCTTCATATTTCACAGCTGCTGCTCTCATTGATCTTGCAAAGTGTGTCTTTGACATGTGGGCTGACACTTCAATCTCCTCAAACAGTTTGGTGTGGGTTCCTCCAACTGTTTTCCCGAGTGGTCCGTCCCACAGTACAAGGTTTCCCACGACTCTGATCCTCTGAGGAGCTAGCTGGCCTTCTCTGTGGCTGATGAGAAGCTCGACTTCTTTGGGCCTCACAAGCTCATCAATAGGTACGTCTGGAAAGAATGGCCGCAATTGCTCAGGTGTCACACTTTTGTGGACGTCTGCAATGTTGTCAAGCCCATAGCAAACCAATTGATGTGCTCTCAGTGTGCCCTTGGGGGTGGATACACGGATTTTGAGAAGATAGCGCTTTGTCTTTACTTGGACCTTCATTCCGCCAACTCCGTGTACAACGAGCATGATATCTTCACTCTTTAGATCCAGGCGGCTCGCCGCTCTGTGAGTGATGTAATTTGTGTCAGATGCTAAGTCGATGAGTGTTCCGATTTTCTGTCCGGCGTTAGCTGTGGCGACGAGTAGCATCATGATCACTGGAAGCTCTTGCATTCCACTCTCTTCAAGTAGACTTTGGTCATTTGAGGTTTTGAAGACTCTGGAGGCAACATTTGAGAAAGCCTCCCTAAACTGCTTTGCTAGGTCTGGTGGGAGATTTTTGATGAACTCTTCTTGACCATCTGTGTACTTCTTTTTGCCTTTATCCTTTTCAGATCTGTCAGACCTCTTTGCCACAGATTTGGGACAGAGGTAGAAGTGATGCTCAGGAGCCTCTTCATCTTTGCAGTCTTGGTTTTTGCATAGAAAGCCGGGCTTGCAGGATGACTGGTTGTCGTGAACCTCAAGGCATCTTGTACAGGCACCCAGCTTTCTTACCGAAGCCCTCTTTTCTGCTGCATTCAGAGCCCTGAACTGCTTGCAGAAGTAGAGCTTTTTCTTGTGTTTGGCATCGCCACAGACTACACAGCCTTGGTCATCAGCTGACTTTGTAGACTTGGTTCTGGCACTTTTCTGCTCAATTCTGGTGTCTTTCCAACTCGGCCTACTTGGTTTACTTGGCTCCTCATCTCGTAGCTGCTCGAGCTCCTCGTAGATAGTCTCTTGCTGCTTGAGAAATGCCAAGAGATAATCAAACCTTCTATCTGGTATCACACCATTTCTTGGATCAGCTACATAGACAAGCCACTCTTTCTTGAGGGATTCAGGGAGTTTACTCTCTATTGACTTTGTTACGAGAGGATTCTTTATGGCGCCTGTGTCTCCGAGGTCACTCAGGTCCCCAAGTGCTTTCTCAACGGCTTGAATCAACTCGACAATTTTCCTTGGTTGGCTACTTCTGACAGATGGCATCTTCTGCAGGTCTTCCACTATTTCGATGGCAATAGCCGTCCGATTTCCATAGCGGTTCTCCAAGACACGGAGAATGTCATCTGCAGTGTTATAAGTAGTGAGGCGAAAGTCTTTCGTGATTTTGTCATCGAGACTATCTAGCAACTGTATCTTTTTCACTTCTTTGGAGCCAGTTGGTTCTCCTTGTTTTTGGAGCGACTCCCAGTCTCTTCTCCACCTGTGAAAATCACGCTTGTAGCCAGAGAATTTGGGGAGAGCTGTGGGTTTCAGCTTAATGGCTGGGATAAAGGTGGGATGACTGGCAGTGTTCGTTGCTCCTGACCTTGTGTCTTCCTGTCGTCTCACCATGATGAACTCAGCCTTTCTGGAAATCAGACTGGTTGCTTGGCGTTCGATCCCTCTCAGCCGACTGCGGAACTCCCTCTGGTCTTCCACCGGAACCCACTGCTGCCACTTGCAATGAGCTTGCTTTGCGGTCTCCACCAGTGACTTCAGATGGCTGAGCTTGAATTCATAGGCCTCATGGTTGCCATCAGGATGTACACGAGCGACACGCTCACACTCAGCTTCTGCTAGTTCTACAGCTGTGCACAGTTCATCTCCAAACTTTTGCCAAAGCATGTCTCTAAGTAGCTCTCCAACTTCCTTCAGCTTTAAGTCACATCCATTTGTGGTCTTTGCTATGTCGGCTTTTTGCTGTTCGGTCAGCTCGACTGACTCCTCTGACTCCTCGTCTTTCAGCTCCGCCTCCTTTGCTGCAATGACCTCCGCCATGACTTCGTCATTGGTTTCCATGACTTTTTCTGCTCCCATTGAGAGTTTATTGAAGCTATCTTGGAGCTGGTCTTCTGACATGCCGTCGTGAGTTCTGATGATACTGTTAGCTAGTCGTGTGAAGGATCGTTTTGCTGCAGTCCGCTCACTTTTGAGCTGCTCAACTGTTTTCCTGACTGTGGGATCAGTCATGTTGAATTTTGGTCCCCTGGCTGTTTGCAGGGTGGTATTTTATATTTTCCCGGTCACTGTTTTCACTGTTCCAGCTTACAGCTCCGGTTTTTCACTGTCAAGCTATGTAGTATATTTGCAGTTTCCCCGCTTGAAAGGGATGATACAGTCCATAGGAGGTTTTAACTGGGTTTCACTCATACAATGACCACAACTTTGGTTTTCCTTTTAGTTCTTCTTTACTTTAGTTTTTTGTTGTTGCAGTACAGCTTATGCAGGTAGTGTGTAGTAGGTATAGGTATAGGTATAGGTGAAAAACCTTAAATGAAAAATAAAACATAATCACTGTAAATATAATGCACATGAAATAATAAATGCAAAATATAAATGCTTTACATATATTTTTTAACACTTGTGAATATTGTTTTTACTTTCTTAGTGTATTTTTATGAATTAGGTTTTTAAACAGTTTTTAACAAATGCAGTCTCATATGAAATGCAAATATAATAGACTGAATTTTAGCAGCATTTAAACTGTTTCTATCAATCTACATTTCTCAATAAACAAATCACATTTGTTTTTAAAACAACAATCATGTTGCTTTAACTTGAGGACATCAAACAAACAATTAACATTGAACTACAACGCACGTTCTAACGTGCGCCACAAACGGCAAGTTTTATGACTCTTAAACAAACAAATAGTTCGTCTCTCACCGGCTGCCTCTCCAGCTTTTTATGGCTGCACCAGTGCTGCTTTGATGTGTTCTGCGCGACGTTGCTGTTGCAGGACGCACGCTTGTTTGTTTGAAATAATGGAGGATTGTGGAGGATTCTCCTCCTTCTCCCTTCTCTTCCACTGTGGTTTGGTTTACAGGCTTCTTTCAGGTGCAGTGCTTTATAGTGTAGTGACGCTGATTAGTGATTGGGGAATGATTTCAGACAGCTGCCACTCTGTCAATCAGCCCGACTTTTTAACCCTTTTGGTTCCAGTGAGGATTTCCCAAGTTGACTTCACAATAATAGCAGCCTGTAGGGGGAGGTAAAGAGTAACGTATTATAATACCAGCCTGTAGGGGGAGGGAGAGAGTAACATATTATAATACCTTTGCTTTAAGTGAAATGTTGTTGTCTTAATAGATGATATTTAAAATGCTCAAATATTAATAATAATCTATAATATATTGATAATAATAATCATAATCTATAATCTTATATAGATTATGATTATATAGATATAGATGATTATATATGACAAAATATATAATATATTTTTGACAAAATATATAATATATTTTGTCATGAAGACAGTAAAATATGATGACCTATTAGATGCTGAGCCTGTAGATAACATTTTTTTTGGAAAATCACCTATATCTCCTGGTAAATTCATTGGAATGTGGAATTATATTCATTTCATTCATAAAATACGCTTACTTACAAAGCTGCAGGAATCACTGTTTTAATTTAATTTTCTAATAAATATTCATGTATAAGGCCAACAATGTATGCTTTATTTTAAGATATTCTTTATTTCCACTTTGAAATTGCACAATAAATAAATAAATAAATAAAGTGTGGGGTCGCCAAAACAATTCCACCATAAAATGGGGCACCCGACTTAATGTTTTGAGGGCAAAAATAATGATTAATTAAAAAAAAAAAAATTTAATTTAATTTTCTAATAAATATTCATGTATAAAAATTTTCCTATATTATTATTATATTATTATATTTGTTTACCTATATCTCCTGGTAAATTCATTGGAATGTGGAATTATATTCATTTCATTCATAAAATACGCTTAATACCCTATATTATTATTATATTATTATATTTGTTTACCTATATCTCCTGGTAAATTCATTGGAATGTGGAATTATATTCATTTCATTCATAAAATACGCTTACTTACAAAGCTGCAGGAATCACTGTTTTAATTTAATTTTCTAATAAATATTCATGTATAAAAATTTTCCTATATTATTATTATATTATTATATTTGTTTACCTATATCTCCTGGTAAATTCATTGGAATGTGGAATTATATTCATTTCATTCATAAAATACGCTTACTTACAAAGCTGCAGGAATCACTGTTTTAATTTAATTTTCTAATAAATATTCATGTATAAGGCCAACAATGTATGCTTTATTTTAAGATATTCTTTATTTCCACTTTGAAATTGCACAATAAATAAATAAATAAATAAATAAATAAAGTGTGGGGTCGCCAAAACAATTCCACCATAAAATGGGGCACCCGACTTAATGTTTTGAGGGCAAAAATAATGATTAATTAAAAAAAAAAAAATGCAACATTTTGCAATTTTTTTTATAGTAAAAAATGGTAAATAAGTTAAGGGATAATGGGCCCTAAACTGCAAAATTTAGGGGCCCTAAATTATCCCATAAGGGATAATGGGCCCTAAACTGCAAAATTTAGGGGCCCTTATGCAAATTTTCCTATATTATTATTATATTATTATATTTGTTTACCTATATCTCCTGGTAAATTCATTGGAATGTGGAATTATATTCATTTCATTCATAAAATACGCTTACTTACAAAGCTGCAGGAATCACTGTTTTAATTTAATTTTCTAATAAATATTCATGTATAAAAATTTTCCTATATTATTATTATATTATTATATTTGTTTACCTATATCTCCTGGTAAATTCATTGGAATGTGGAATTATATTCATTTCATTCATAAAATACGCTTAATACCCTATATTATTATTATATTATTATATTTGTTTACCTATATCTCCTGGTAAATTCATTGGAATGTGGAATTATATTCATTTCATTCATAAAATACGCTTACTTACAAAGCTGCAGGAATCACTGTTTTAATTAAAATTTCTAATAAATATTCATGTATAAAAAATTTCCTATATTATTATTATATTATTATATTTGTTTACCTATATCTCCTGGTAAATTCATTGGAATGTGGAATTATATTCATTTCATTCATAAAATACGCTTACTTACAAAGCTGCAGGAATCACTGTTTTAATTTAATTTTCTAATAAATATTCATGTATAAGGCCAACAATGTATGCTTTATTTTAAGATATTCTTTATTTCCACTTTGAAATTGCACAATAAATAAATAAATAAATAAAGTGTGGGGTCGCCAAAACAATTCCACCATAAAATGGGGCACCCGACTTAATGTTTTGAGGGCAAAAATAATGATTAATTAAAAAAAAAAAAAAAATTTTTAGAGTAAAAAATGGTAAATAAGTTAAGGGATAATGGGCCCTAAACTGCAAAATTTAGGGGCCCTAAATTATCCCATAAGGGATAATGGGCCCTAAACTGCAAAATTTAGGGGCCCTTATGCTTCGCGCGCGCGCAACGCATGGCACCCCCGCGCTTCGCGCGGGGGTGCGAGGAGGCCCCCAACCAGAGCTTTGCTTGGAGCCCCTAACTTCTAAAATCCTCCCCTGTACACAATTATATTTGTTCTATATATTATATGTGCTTTATGTGCTTGTAATTTCAAAACAGTTTAAAGGTAGGGTAAGTGATTTGCGTTGGTTAAAATAATTGTTGCTATAGAGTGTTTGTTCAGTATTAGGAGTCTCCTTGTCTCTCCACCTCTTTATTAAACAGAAAATGCATTTTCGTTTCAGTTTCAGTTTCATTTCCAATTTTATCCAACCAGGACAGAGAACTCAATCAGGATACAGATTAAACAAGTGAAATGGGAAGTGATGACACTAAGAAATGAGCATGCAAAATTGGAACTGGAACACTATACAAATTAAACTTAAAAATTGGTACTTTCTCCTGATTGGCTGAGATTTTGACACCTACCGAAAAATTGATTTTCTGTTTATTAAAGAGCTGGAGAGACAGGGAGACATCTGTTACTGAAAAAACACTCTATAGCAATGATTACTCTCAGAATATAGTATTTTAACCTTTTAACAAAATACTTTTTGTTTTAACCAAAAAATATCACTCACCCTACCTTTAATTTGTAATTTCAAAGAAAAGTATGTTGATATTCATATTGAAGCTTTTTTTCTTCCAAGGTTCAGGTTTCTTTATTATTACATCAAAGCAAAACAAGTTATAAGTTTCCAAAAATAAATTGGTGAAACTGGAGGCACTGTCTGTGTCCTTTCTTTTCATTTTAAAGTTGTTTGATGAGTGCTGTCATAAATGTTTGGATTTTGTGTTTTTAGAAGTATATTGGGTTTAGTGCCAAAGAAGTTTTACTCAGGGAAGGTGAAATCAGACTCATTGCACTGACCCAAGTTTATATATTTCAGTAGGCCAAAGACATTTTGTAATGTTCAAGGTTTCTTTATTGGGAATTCCTATGGATGGTGTCAGGGCATATTCCACATTTTGTTTCCTCTGCCAATGATGTGTGAATGTGTGTGAGGATGGGTGAATGTAACGCTGTTAAAGCCCTTTGGATACATTTCTTAATGTCTTCCTTAGGGTTTTGACAAACCATATCACATTTAACCCTTTAAAACCGGGAAAGCATCTGTGTCATTTTAGATTGTAGCTATATTTTAACCACTTTAACCATTATTTTATACTTTGGCTATTAAAAAATAGATATACAAGCTCATAGCGCGTCACTTCGTGCCTGCTATTTTGAAAATCTTGAAAATTGGCAAAAGAAATTACTCAAATATTTGCTTCGGTGGGTCCCTGAAACAAAATATTAAGATGGGGGCCGGCGGCCAAATGCATATAATTTTGGGTGTCCTTGACATGAAAAGGTTTAAGCACCGCCGCTTGAGCAACACAAATTTTTCTGAAAACTGTTGTTTTAAACAGTTTTCTTCTAAAACTGGATTTAGAAGAGATTTTTAGAATCCACCATAATAGGTACAGTTGTCTTTAGTGATACGCTAAAAGTGACTCACACAATAAAAGTCTACAAAATAGATGAGTTGTACTTAGTTGCATGTGGTATCATTGGACATGCAGTATCTGATAAAGGACTGACCATGGTGTCACCGGTATTATCTGTATGCCATTGCTTACGCAGATGACAGTGAACCAGTGCATGTACTGGACAAACAGATAAAAGATATATCATAACAGTGTTGGAATCGATAAAAAAGAGGGTTCATGTCTCGCACTTATTCATACAAGCAAGATCTGCAAGAATGTGCTAACGACATGTGCTATAAGTTGAATACAGGGTACAGGGTCACGCATAGTAAGCTTGTAGATCAGCTATTTTCAACCAGCTAGTGTATTTAGGGTTAAAGTTGTGAAACATATTTTGATGATGTTAACTAATTTTGCTGGGGACCCGCTGAACCCCCCTCAAGGACCCCTGGGGGTCCCCACACCCCACTGATTTGTAGAATGTGCAATAATGTTTAAGTCCAGCATGTCTTCTCTCCACTGATCTAAGAACAAACGATGTCAGACGATGTAAAAGGTGCATCTTGTTTAAAGTTATTTCGTTTTCCACTTCATGTTACTGAGAGTGTATGTCTGTGTCAGATCATTCCAGTTAATATCAAACTCTACTTGTGTTTCAATTCAAGTGTATTTGTGCTGTCATAACATCTGCAGGTCAATGATTGACTTATGGACGCTATCGACTTGAGCCATAAAAATTATGTACTTCATTAACCGGAGTCCCCCAGGGGTCTACAGTACATTAGCCCCCCCCCCCCCTCTACACTTGTGTAGTGTAGATAATCCTAAAGGGTCTGTCTGTATTGTACAGTCTATCGTGTTTGTCAGGTGGACACCTCATATGTCCAAAACTGTTACTTTTCAGGATTCAAATTCAAAAATAGTGTAGCAGCTCTACAAACTCAAAATGACGCTTTTCGAGCCTGTAGATCTGCTACTTTTGATGCTTTTGTGTGACACTATGGTAGAATCAGAATCAGCTTTATTGTCACATCACAGGTTTACAGAAGTAAAAAAGTGGTAGTGGTAGATAGTTCCCATCGTATCGTTATTTCCATAGAAAAAAGAAAGGGAAGAAGAAGAGGGGGGGGGGGCAAGTGGGAAAGGAGATCAAACAAGTACCTGAGATAAGATATAAAGGTGCGTGAGCATAGCAGCAGATGTATACATGCATGATAATACTTCTGGACGTTAGTTAAGTTGCTAGAAAAAACACACAATAAAAGACAAAAGTCAGTGCGTTGTACATGGGATTAAGGTGCAAAATGTCAGTGCGTGTCGACTGCATAAATCCACATAAAGTAAACTGACACTGGTATAATCCGCAAGTAGGTCCACGAGGAAGAGCAAAGAAAAAAAGTCAAGTCTTTTGTCCCTGGTATAATCTACACTACAGGTAGGTTCAAGGAAGAGCAAAGGTCAGAGACCAGCCAGACAGCACTGCCTGTCATCAGGCTGCTGAACAAGCCATGCTAATGCCTTGTTCAGCAGTATGATTAGTAGTATTTATTGATTAGTAGTATTTATTACAGTAGTCTGATCAAGTAGGTTGTTACTTTTTACGGGGGACGTTAAAAGTATGGAGATAAGAGGTTTCTGCCCAACAGCATATACAATATAGTATTTGGTTATTCACAATTCTCTACACTTTACACAATGAACACAAACTTTACACTTTGATATTCACGTCTTTCTCTATTCATTTATTGTACTCATGCTCTGCTTTTATTATGTCTTGTTTTGGGGGGGTTATTATTATTCACATCAACATTTCATGTACATTTGCAAAAGTGATATTCTGAATCGTGACACACATCGTGATCTTGATTGTGTGCGTGCGTGCGTGCGTGCGTGCGTGCGTGCGTGCGTGCGTGCGTGCGTGCGTGCGTGCGTGCGTGCGTGCGTGCGTGCGTGCGTGCGTGTATGTGTGTGTTACAACAGAGTGGTGCTTGCTGCCTTGTCACCTCTCCTTTCCTGTCTCCTTACTGTACCTTCCTTTCTCATTTCCTATCTGCTTTCCTATAACTCCTTACCTACAGCCTTTCCTACCTACTTACCTGCCTACAACCTTTCCTACCTCCTTACCTGTCTACAACCTCTCCTACCTCCTTACCTGCCCACAACCTTTCCTACCTCCTTACCTGCCTATAACCTTTCCTACCTCCTTACCTGCCCACAACCTTTCCTACCTCCTTACCTGCCTATAACATTTCCTACCTCCTTACCTGCCTACAACCTTTCCTACCTCCTTACCTGCCTACAACCTTTCCTACCTCCTTTACTACATCCTTTCCTATCTCCTTAACCTCCTTCACTTACTATCTCTCTCTCTCTCTCTCTCTCTCTCTCTCTCTCTCTCTCTCTCTCTCTCTCTCTCTCTCCCAACTCTCTCTCTCTCTCTCTCTCTCTCTCTTCCTCTCTCTCTCACACACATACGCACACGCACAGAAACACCTGTGTTGACTATGGAGTTCATCGACATCATTAAAAGTTAATGATGGATGCTATTTTCAACAATAAACTGTTTGTACTTTCAGGAACGATTTTACAATCACTTTCTTTACACACACACACACACACACACACACGTGCATGATCAGCCAAAGTCTGCTGAGGACACTGTCATAAACCATGCACCTCGTGTACACAATCTGTTATTACATCTATGGTTTTTACTGCCTTACCCCCGTTTTGACCTCCTCCCATGGGGAAACCCGATCCAGGTCACGGCACCATTGTAACGCCCGGGATTCGAACCCGGGTCTCCCACGTGGAAAGCCAACATCTTAACCGCTAAGCCAAAGGGATATACCCCTATCTCTCGGGGGAGATATTAGAATTTCAGGCCTTCAGGTTGAGGTAGTGAACCACTCTGTTACACATGTATGTATGTATGTATGTGTGTGTGTGTGTGTGTGTGTGTGTGTGTGTGTGTGTGTGTGTGTGTGTGTGTGTGTGTGTGTGTGTGTGTGTGTGCGCGTGTGCGTGCCTGTGCGCGCGCGCGTGTGTGCGTGTACGTGTGTGTGTGTGCGTGCGTGCGTGCGTACGTGTGTGTGTGTGTGTGTGTGTGTGTGTTAACTGCCATGTTGTTTTTCTGTTTCTTTTTTTCTCTGTGTCTTTCCACCTTGAAAACGTCAAACAATTGGGAGCTT
Source organism: Gymnoscopelus braueri (assembly GCF_963280865.1). Classification (NCBI taxonomy): domain Eukaryota; kingdom Metazoa; phylum Chordata; class Actinopteri; order Myctophiformes; family Myctophidae; genus Gymnoscopelus; species Gymnoscopelus braueri. Next base: position 43,032,329 of record NC_137619.1, read on the forward strand.
GTACCATATAGAATTTCACCCACCTTTTTACAGTGACAATAAAGTTGAGTTACGTGTGAACGTGCAGTACGTGTGTGATATGATGGACATTGTGACCCTGCATGTACAGTAACTACAATAAAACATCAACACACACTGTAAACTGTGTTGGCGGTCACGTTGCAGCAGATAGATGAACTATGACATCTTTACTGTATTTGGCAGGGACAGTGCCAATGTTACTACGAGGGAAATAAGCAACCAGGTCTATGAAAACAAGCCCAAAGGAAGTGACTGTAGGCCACATGAGCACTTTAAACCTATATGCATCTGATATTTGAAAATAGTTTGGGTTCCGGGGAGACATAAAAATGTGTCTTTTGGGTCTCGAGCTAAAAGGTTTGGGAACCAGTGCTCTAGGCCACTATCTGCTGTGTTTGGCACAAAGTTACTTTCTGTGGAGTCATTTGAGTAATTGTGAGCTTGTAGATCTGATTCAATTACAACCATTTAGGCATTTATCAGATGCTCTCATCAGAGCAACTTACAAAGTGTGAGATCAGAGTCAATGACATAAACTCTAGTCAGCAAACAGCAGGCAATAGAGGTTAAGTAAGGCAAGGTAATGTGTATAGCACACTTCAACAATGAGGTAAATCAAAGTGTTTTACATAAAACATTATGACAAAGCGTAAAGTAAAGAGAGTATAAACAAATAGACAGACAGACAGACAGACAGACAGACAGACAGACAGACAGACAGACTTTTTCATTGTTTCATTCATTCATTTGTTCATTCATTCATTCTTTCATTGATTGATTGATTGATTGATTTATTCATGCATTCATTCCTTGGCATGGCCCAAACTGTGGGGGGGGGGGTTAAAATAAATCTGCAAAAGCTGTTCATTTGTGTTTTCTTTGTTTTCTTTGTTTATGTCAGTTTTGTTACAAATTGTATTGTCAATAAAGATAAGGGGGAAAAAAACCTGCCGATGTCCCTACGTCAGAGCTGAAGGTTGACCGGGGTTAACGCTGACGTCATGGAACCTAGGAGGTCTCGCGAGAGTCCTCCTCCCCCTCCCCGGTGCATCTTTCCCTTTTATATGTTTTCCCCTCAAACGTGACATTGAGGTGAAGAATCGAGTCGCTTCTTTTTTTACTGCTTTTTATTTTACATTCTGTCGTCTGGCTGGATAATAAACTACAGACTTTATGACGTCAAAGTCAACACTTCAACACAAGGGACCGCGGTGAGTGACGTTAGAAGACGTTTATAAGGGTTAAAATGTCCGAACGTTATATAGCTGTCTAGCTAGCCCCGGTGGCTAGGCTAATTATAATCAGTCAACCATCCGGAAGCATGCTAACAAAGATAGCTAACAGCACAAATACATCACTATAATGGCAACAATCATAACAACATTCTACTGTAAAGACAGTCAGTTCTTTACTGTGAAAAGGCTCAGTGGTTTATTAATGATAATAATTACAGTTAGGTAAAGATCGACACGTAGATCAATGGCTGTGTCGTTGGTCAAAGACCCCCCCTCAGTGGACCCCCTGTGTGTGTTGCCATGTTTACTTATTATAAGCAACTTAAGGCTTGTTTTTCTGTAAAGTTGCTGGCAAATATTTGGTAGTTGCAGGTTTATTTTAGCTTGTTTTTAAAGTGTAGTTATTTGCACTCGTTTCCCATTCTTGTAATGATCGTGGCTACCAATTCTCAAACATTTACATGGTCAAGTATTTCTCTACACAGACCCCCATCTGAAATCTAAATGTTTTTCAAGTATATTCCAAATATTTCACTTTTTCTTTTCAAGATCTTTTTTTGAAAATGTCCGATCTACAAGCTCGTTGTCAGCTTGTAGATCTGTTATTTTCATGTAGCCTAGTCGCTTCTTTTGGGCTGGTTTTCATAGACCTAGTTGCTTATTTCTCTCACAAAATCTGGCAACACTAGTGTGTGTGTGGGGGGGGGGGGGGTGGATAAAGGCTGTGTTAGTGGTCGTGGATCAGCACTAGATCTCTTCCTGGTTCTCCTCGGGTCCTCTCTTTATCATTATTATAGTTGTATTGTTTATCAGCTCACAGCATTGTTTATTGTTCTTTGAGGGACACAACGCGACGTTATTCAGGTATGAAGATGATGACCTTGTCTTACATGTTTTGCTGCTTTATTATTAAGGATCAATGGCTCAAGCAACCCTCAGGAATTTCAGGCTTCTCCCAGTAATAGTGACGTGGTGATACTAGTTAGTACTGTAGATCTCATCAGACGTTAGTAGATGTTGTTATTATAGGTGCTCTTTTTTTTGTGATCAGAAAAAGTCAACCTTCAATTTGTATTTTTTAGTGGTGGAAAAGGTACTCACATTTTTCACTCAAGTAAAAGTATCAATACTGCAATGTAGAAATACTCTGTTACAAGTAAAAGTCCGGAATACAAAATGTAATTGAGTAAAAGTACAAAATTATTGGTATCAAAATGTACTTAAAGTACCAAAAGTAGTAAGTACACATTGTGCACAATGTCCCATTTCACAAGTTTCAAATGTAGAAAATGTATAAAAAATCTCTTAAATAGCAGATCTACAAGCGCACGACGCATCGCTGTGAGCTTGTAAAAGTGTATGTAGGGCTGAAGTGGTTAATGCATGTTTTATAATAATCAAAATCTAAGTAAAGTAACTAAAGTGTTCATATAATTGTAGTGGAGTAAAAGTATAATATTTGCCTGTGATGTAGTGGAGTAGAAGTAAAGAAGTGAAAGTAATCAAGTAAAGTACGAAATACCTCAACATTTTATTTAAGTACAGTATTTGAGTAAATGTAATTAGTTAATTTACACCACTGGTAGATGTTGTTGTAGGTGCTCTTTGTTGTGATCATATTCAGGAGTTAAGATTAAATTTGTATCGTTGCGTACAGAGTAAACAAGAGAACAACATATGTGGTTTTGGTTCCTGTAGAAATTAAAGAAATGTAAGCAGTAAGTAGAAGCAGACCCATAGAGAGAGAGAGTTATGACACGCTTTTATCTCACCGCAAAGCGGGCCGCTATGGGATATATAGGTCCAACCATTGGAACTTCCTCATTGAGGTGGAACGAGCATTTCAGCATTCCATTCTTACAATGGGAGTCAACATTAGTGTCGTCACTCTCATATTAGATCACTCTCATATTGGATCCATCCATTAGTTGTTGCTGTTAAACCATTAAGACCTGAAAAACTATATCAGTGGTTCTCACATTTTCATGTCATGTTCCAGGGACCCCCCAGAAGCAAAGACCTAAGTAAAAAAAAATGCCTTAAAAATATATACTGTATATATTCAAAGATTTGCACACATTTTCACAATTTTTCAAAAAAAATTGCAGATCTACAAGAGAGAAAAAAAAGGCAAGCCTAAGCAGATAACCCTGCTAACTAACAATCTGACTGCACAACTTCACACATTTATTGCAAAACACTGTTTTTGATCTTTGTTCCTCTTTCAGCACGTTTCCACAACTTCGCTTTTTTTCTGTTAGAACGTGCCTCTCTGTTAAATGTTAACTACTTGAGCCGTGGTGTACTTATTCTGTGGCGTTGCCACACGTTGTGACTTGTGAGCTTGTAGATCAGCTATTCTTCAGGCCGCGACCCCCTAAAACAATCATGTTTGAACTGGGGACCCCTAAAGTAAACATATTTGAACTGGGGGACCCCCCCCCCCCCCCCAAATAATCATATTTGAACTGCGGATCCCCCACCCTGACAAGCACTTGGAAGTTAGTATAGGAGGAGTTTTTTAAAATTGCCTCTTTCTTATATTATATGGCAATTTGGCCAATGTGTGACCAGTTTTTATAGTAATAGTTTGTTGATTACTTTGATGCAGTAATGGTTGGTTAAAAGTCCTTACATCGTGACTTTACTGTCATCTGGGGACCCCCCCCAAAAAAATCATGTGCGGACCCCTCTGGGGGTCCTGACCCACAGGTTGAGAACCACTGAACTAGGGTATAAGTGAGAGTGAATGTTATGGTTCTTATCTCTGTGCGTTTACACTTTACAGTACAGTATCTGCAAAGTGACAGGCCGCACGTGAAAAGAGGAAGATAGTTTAGAGAGGCTAAACGTCAGTCGCCTAAACAGCTGTGTTTGTATGTACAGTATGCATGATCAGTGAGGAGATTTGTGTGTGTCTTGTGTTTGCGGTTTAATTACACAATCCCATTTATCAATGTGTCCAGAAAGATTAGAAACATGTGTGGACCTGCTATAACAGGAATGTCATCACAAACCCTTTATTTACTTTGTAGAGTTTTGTTTGCATACCAACGTTTAATTTTGAATTTTGGTAGTTACTAGTATGGGTTTAATGATAATAGTAAATTCTACCAGTAGTGCTATTATAAGTGTAAGTATAGGTTAATTAAGATGAACTTTTTCCAAAAATCTACTAAAACTAAAAACGAAGGCCCCCGAATTATTTTCCCCACACCGAATATCCTTGCCGAAAATAGCTGATCTAGAAGCAAATTTACTTAGTTGTCATATCTGCCCTGTGCCAATTTTCACGATGAAGCCTAAGGCAAACATACATTTCATTTGTTCATATGTTCCAGTGTTCAATGTGAAAAACACACAATTAAATCGTTAATCGCAACTATACGTATGAAAATTAATCGTCAACTTTAATGTTGTAATCGAGACAGCCCTACTCGAGACACCGTTTGAGAACCAACCGATTCTATAGCACACAGGTGGGGACATAATAACTGTGGAGAAAGTGAAACCCATCTACTGTAAAACCGAGAAATGAAGAAACTGTTTCCTCATTTAGCTCATTACCCCGCAACCCCCTCATGTCACAACGGACCCCCTGGTGGTCCGCGGTCCACACTTTTTTCAAAAGTAGCAGATCTACAAGCTCGAAGCACGTCGCTTGTAGATCTGCCACTTTTGATGTTTTTGTGTGATACTGTACGATGATCAAGTAAGGCGTTCATTTACGGAAAAAACACAAAAAGTTAGAATATGGAGATAAGAGGTTTCTGCCCCACAGCACCGATATATATTGGACCTTGCTTGCACTGGCAGAGTCTGCCATGCCAACATTTCACAACACAAACTTGTTGTTTGAACATGAGACCCAATAGCCTCTTGAATCTTGAACTGTAAGTAAATGCCCGCTTTATAAGTTGGTTGCGCGCCGTGTCAGTCAGGCACCATTGTGGGCTTGTAGAAATGCTATTTTCGGTGCGTGACACACCACAACTAAGTATAAATTGGGCTTGTTTGTTTAAACCGTGTGACTAATAAAATCTTTTCAATGTTTATATTCATTTTTTAAATATATTTGGTTGTGTGCCCCGTCGGGGCACCGAAAATAGCCAAGCTACAAGCTTGTAGATCGGCTATTTTCAGTGCACGACACCCGCATGCAACCTAGTATAACCCTGGCTTAAGGAGCAGACATTTTGACAGAATTGGGCTGCTTATCTGTTAAACCCAGCTTGTGGCCTGGCCTCTCTGTCTGAACGCTGCTACACTCGTCATCCAGCCATGATGTAAACTCTCTAACACCTCAGCAGTATGTGCTGTTAGGTGTGTAGAATGGAGCAGGCTAGATAAAGCAGTGGTTCTCATCCTTTTAAGGACACGACCCCCCCCCCCCAAAAAAATTTTAAATCAAAATAAACTGGGGACCCCCCATGACAAGTACTTGAAGTTGTAGGAGTTGAGGCAATGCATTTTGTTTGTCTCGGTTCCACAGATACATATTGTAAAAATAGCAGATCTACAAGCTCAGCTATTTTCAAAATGTTTGCCTATAAATGTTTACTTATATTATTTAACAATTTGGCACATTTTTGACCAGTTTGTTGATTACTTTTGATGCAGTAATCGTCTTTTCTTTTTCTTAAATCTTTTTGAGGTATTAAAAAGGTCTTAAAAGTCCTTAAATTGTCACTTCACTGTCATCTGGGGCCACTCCTAAAATCATGTGGGTACCCCCCTGGGGTAAAATAGCAGTGACTCAAGTAGAAGTATTAAAGTAGATAATCCAAATAATTACTTGAGTAAGGTGCTGTTCACCCCAAGCACTATAACTATAACGATTATATAAAGATACTGTTTTAAAAACCGTTCTAATTGGAGTGGATGGCAAAGTCCACACCACAATATAGTTATAGTTATTGTTATAGTACTTTCTGTGAACAGCCCTGTTACACCTATGTTATACCTTTCGTGCTGGGAAACGCCTTTAAATTGTTCTTATCTTATCTCCATATTTGAACTTTTTGTGTTTTTTTTGTAAATTAACGCCCTACTTGATCATACTACTCGCGTCACACAAAAGTAGCAAAAGTAACAGATCTACAAGCTCGAAATGCAGTGCGAAACGACGCTTTTGTAATAGCACATGCATTTAATAGAACGTATAAGATAAAATTAAGATTTTATGCAAGGTGCTTCTGAACATATTGCTAGTTTGACCACTTCAAATGCTCTAATCTTAAAATAATAACCGAAAATAGCCGATTTACAGGCTCTCAATGTGGCGCATTGCGCAACATGCTTCCATAGAAGACATGCTGGCTTCTATGGAATCCAAATGACTGAAATCAGCCGTGCGGCGACTGAGAACTTTAACCCATGAGAGCACTTCTTTTGAGCTTTATAATGTGTGTATGATGAAATATTATGCATTGGCAGCTACGAGTGGGCTATCAATCCGGGAACGCATACTATGTCATTTTAGATTTGTATGATAACCATAATTTTATACCTTGAGCTATTACCTAATACCTTGACACGGCTAAGCTTTTAGATCGGCTTTTTTTTTCGTGTAAAGTTGTGCAAATGTTTGCATATATATTTTTTTAATTCAATGTTTGAAAAAAACTCCAGGACCGTTGTGCTCACTGTGCAACCCTTTGTAAACGAGAACGTGAAGTTGAGTCACATGAAACCATTATCCAGCAGAACAGAGACTGTAACACACAGGGGTTTAGATGGGACCGGTGTCTCATAACTACTGATTAGATTTGCTTTTCACGCCAGCTCTGAACTCATGTGATGGTTTGAGACGAGGCTGCGTATTGTTCAACAGAGTCTAAAGATAGACGGAGGGATTTGGACAGTGAAACTGATGTCAGATCAGCTTCCATGTGCCATTGACGACTTCTGGGTTCAGTGGGTTGATTTTGTATTATGTTCCGTTTGTTCTGCGATCGTCACAACACATTCTGATCGACCTTTACTGTTTGGTTGATTGTAATGTGGCTGATCCAGGATATGAAGGTCATTATCATGTTGTTGAATGTGGCACACAGACGGCTCCACCTCCGGATAAGAGGATTACATTACATTTACAATGTAATTAATGTGTGTATTGTGTAACCACATGAAAGAAGATTATTTGAACTCTTATTCTGGGGTCTGTTTAAACGCAGCACGTAATAGCTGAAGACCGCCTCTGTTGACCGCTGTGTAAAGTATAGCCTATAAAAGGTATAATGGCATCAGTGAGTCTGCAGTACACATTTCAGTTCATATTGACATCATAACCGTTCACAGTGCATATTCCAGTCGGTGTAACTTGACATGGTGTGTATCATATCATGTGTCACTTTAGGTGCTCCAAAAAGGCTGTATAGAAATTGCTGATTAGACAGGAAAGCGGAACTGATCCCGGGTCAGCAGGAGAACAGCACAGCTAATTTCTCTGTTTGACCTCTGACCCCTCGGAGCTGTTGTGCAACCAGTGTGTGTGCTTTACAATGTGTTTTAACTGCGTGGCACCTAGGGGTTTGAGTACAGTAGTAGTACAGTCATTCTCAACCTTCTTTTTATTTCAAGGACCCCCATTTTGATACGCATGAGGCCACGGACCCCCATTTGACAACTTGTTATTTTGTGTTTTAATCTCTACGACACCAATCTACACCGTTAAATCCTTGATGCTAATTAAACTATGTGTAGAACCAGTGGTATTGTTTACAGACCCCCAGGCTCTTAACTATCAATCCTTTAGCTGCACGAGGCCACTAGGAGTCCCAAGACCCCACGTTGACAACCACGGGTCTAGTAGAGGGTCTGTGTGTAATGTAATGTCTGTCCGTGGCTAATCTCACAAACCACTCGACTGTCTGATCATCAGTGCCACATTTCTTGTGCATGCTGGCCAGTATAGGCCAAGGAAGTAACTCCAAGCATTTTGTTTCCCCCACATGTTTTATATATATATATTGTTTTATATATATATATACATATATTAAATAAACTTGTATGTGTGTGTGCAGGATGTCCAGTGTGGAGCAGCAGGGCTCCTGTCTGAAGCAGTGCCAGGCTGCCAGGGACCAGCTGGATGAGGCCATCAGCGGGGTGCAGAGAGCAGAGAGCCAGCTCAGAGACAACACCAGAGAGGTGAGACCCCTGATCCAGACCCCCCCCCCCCCCTGGATATCAGTCACACCAGACACTAGTTTTTTCACTAGTTTGGGTCCCGGGGAGATGTCAAATTTCTCTTTTGTGTCTCGAGCAAAACATTTGGGAACCGTTGCACTAGGATGTCACCGGACCTTTTTCTGATTACTGTGTCCAGGGTTCAGGGTAAAAAAACAAACAGAAATGGGACATTTTGTGAACGGCCTAAGCCCTATAAACGTTGTCTCAGGTCAAATGGCAAAAATAGGCGATTAACAGTGGTGCCAGTGTGTTATGTACTGTACTGTACTGGGAATGCCCCCGCGGCCAGCTGATCTAACATGTGAACCAGAAAGATAGTGAATTTGTCTTTAGCCCCCTGAACCCTCACCCCTGGTTACTGGAATCCTGGAGTTTCCCAGATGGTGTTACACTGTGTGCACCTGTAGACTGCACCACTGCCAGATGTTTGGGTCTGGTGACAAGCCCGATCCTTGCCAGTGTTGGACCACCGTTTACTGATATTTTGTCAAAAGAAAAGTGCAAAATTTGGAAATCAATTTGCGAAAACTCTGATTTGTTTCTGTTCGAGAACATTTAACTCATAAGCAAACAAATATAGGTTCAGTACACACTGCACACTGGGAGGCAAACTGCAGGTTGCAGATCCTGTACGGAGACTGTAGTTTAATGCTTGGGGTGTCAGCCGTGGAATACATTGGAGTCAATGAGAGCCAGGTGGACCAGCTTATGAACGGACACTTATTTCTGAGCGACTGCCACCTTTGTGAAATACTCGGCCCAGAAGTAAGCTTCTGAACGTCCCAAAGTATCGCGAGACTGTCCATCATCGACAGCCTGACAACCAAATCTTGCGATTCTGCCGAGCCAGAAACGATACCTGCCACTGTTTTTAGATGCCTCAATAAAATTATACAGTGTGCACGTCGAAAAACAAGTGATTGGAAAACAACCTGTGCTATGTCTTCTGTTATAGTCCTGAACTGATTAACCGACAGAGGCTCCACTCGTTCAGAAATGGTGTTTGTTCACTAGCTGGTCGAGCTCTCATTGACTCCAATGTATTTCAACTTCCGGATCCAGTTTTGCCTCCCAATGGCGCCTGACTGGGCCGTGGAACGTCCCTACCTTCTTCTATCATAGCCTTGGTTTTACATACGGTTGAAGAAGAAAGGTTGTGGACAGTTTGGTCATGGTCATGACCAGTATGGTTTTAAAAGACAGCAGGAACATGAGGTCAGGTGTCCGCCCGCTGTGGATAATGTCCTTTTATAGGACAGCTGATGTAGATGATGCACAATGAGGTCAGTTATACACAGGATAGCTCCTAATATAGCTGGCACCGATCAATACGAAGATGATTTGATCCGCTCCGGACATCCTGTTTCTTTCCATTTTTATGTCCGCCTCTCTCAAACCTTCGACCCACACACGCACACACACTCTTGCAGGGAATGAGCACAATTGCAAGCTTGCGCGAGGATTTGGTGTATTGCTTGACGTGGCGTTAATTCTTGTGAGAACAAGTTCACAAAATCCTGGAGGGATTGTACGCTTAGCCCAGAACACAAAGGTCTCTGAAAGTCACTGAAAAAACAATGGAGTGTGTGTGTAGGAAGAATCAAGAGGGTTTATCTGTCACTATTCATACAGCTACAAGCAGCAAAATGCAAGTGTGGTTAAGGTCCACAATGCTGTGTTAGCAGCAACACAAAACCATAACAACAACAATAAAGATATAAAAAATAATAAAGATAAAGATATAATAAAGATTATGTGAGGAATTTCTATAGCAGCAACAGGGAGGGGGGTGCGGGTAGCTTCGTGTCTTGATTGTATATGTGTATGTATGCGTGTGTGTTATGTCTTTGTTTTGTGTGTGTGTGTGTGTGTGTGTGATATGTAGGCAAACTGGTGACAATTTTTTAATTTGTGATTAAATCGCAATTTGAATCGTGATGCAAACAGCAGAGGGTGCGTAAAAAAGAAAATACAGGATCTTTGTAAGGGAATTGATAAAAAAAACTTTTGCTACTGTATTGAAAAGAGGATAAGAAGAAAATTAAAAGAGACAGAAAATACAGAATTTGTGTACGAGAAAAAAATCAATAAAATCGGTCAGTATTTTGTCTGGTAAATTTTCGTGAACCTAGTATCTTCAATCGTATTGTGAGTTGAGTGAATCGTTACATGCCTACATGATATGTGCTCATGTCCACACACGTGCACAGCTGTGTGTGACACACATACACACACATTATGAGTGTTCATCCTCCACCACAACAGACTATAAAGCCTGATTTATACTTAGTTGCGCGCTGGCGTTGCATGCCGTAAGTAGCAGATCTACAAGCTCACAACGCGGCACATTCGTGACGCGTTGTGAGCTTGTAGATCTGCCATTTACTGAGCACGACACCAGCGCGCAACTAAGTATAACTGAGGCTTAAAGCTGGGTTTACTGTCCAAACCACAGCACACCACAGCAGCTTGAGTCACAGCCTGGACCTGTATTATAGGATATTGTTATGAGCAGAGGATCGTGACCTAAGGAGTGGCGTGTGTGTGTGTGTGTCTTGTCGGCCGTATAAAGACTGCAGATGAGACTGGCTGCTCAGTCAGTGCGAACAGAGCAGTGTGTGGACTACTCTACTGTAGTGTGGTGGTGATGTGATGCGACGCTGTGGGATTAGCTGACAACAACTCTTAGGGACTAAATATAAACTCAATGGACTCTACTGTAGTCTAGTAGTGGACTGTGCTGCTGTAGCTTTATTCTGTTGTGAACTCGGTTGCCTTGCTGCTTCTCTTCACTCTGATCCAACTAGCGTCAGGTAAAGGTGTGTGTGTGTGGTCCTAAATGTAACATTTCTAGACGATTACAAACCTCATCCTATAATTATACTCTCCTCTGTCTCTCTCTCTCTCTCTCTGTGCCTCTCTCTCTGTCTCGCTCTCTCTCTGTGTCTCTCTTTCTTTGTCTCTGTCTCTCTCTCTCTGTGTCTCTCTTTCTTTGTCTCTGTCTCTCTCTCTCTGTCTCTCTCTCTCTCTCTCTCTCTCTCTCTGTCTCTGTCTCTGTCTCTGTCTCTGTCTCTGTGTCTGTGTCTCTTTGTCTGCCTCTCTCTGTCTTGCTGTCTCTCTGTCTGTCTCTCTAGGTGAGGGGTCAGCTACAGACGTGTGTGAGTCGTCAGTTGGAGACCCTTCGGTCCAGAGAGGTGTGGCTGTTGGAACAGATCAACCTGCATGAGACCCTGAAACAAGAAACTCTACAGCAGCAACTCACACAGTTACACTGGGTATGACTGCTTTATGACTGTTTAACTGACTGTTCGTGTCTGTCTGACTGACTGACTGAAATAAGAAACTCTACAGCAGCAACTCAAACAGTTACACTGGGTATGACTGCTTTATGACTGTTTAACTGACTGTTCGTGTCTGTCTGACTGACTGACTGAAATAAGAAACTCTACAGCAGCAACTCAAACAGTTACACTGGGTATGACTGCTTAATGACTGTTTAACTGACTGTTACTGTTTCTGACCGACTGAAACAAGAAACTATACAGCAGCAACTCACACAGTTGCACTGCTTTATGACTGTTGACTGACTGACTCACTGTTTATTCATTGACTGACTGGTTTACTGACTGACTGAATGACTGCTTACTGCCTGTGTGTAATAAACAGTTCTTCTGTGAAATCTAAGTTTAACCTTTGTAACAGCTGTACTTCAACAGGTTAACCTCACTGACCTGCCTGTCTGTCTGTCTCTCTAGTTGCGAGGACAATTTGACGTTATTGCTCATCAGTTGGAGTACAATAGCTCAAACCACCTGACCAATCAGCTCACAGCCTGCATGGAGAGGTACATACTGTGTGTGTGTGTGTGTGCGTGTGTGTGTGTGCGTGCGTGCGTGCGGTTAATTGTGTTGCATCAGCAGGTCTCAGTAAACCCTCTGAATACAATTACTGTTTTAAGGTGCTTTTGTTTCATAATGTCTGAGAGGTTTTATCCCTCTGCTTAACTGTCGGCTCACTGTGTGTGTGTACATACACAAACACACGCACACACATAATGCTGTGTGTTGTTGTGTGTCCAGGCTGTCATCTCTCAACCTGAGCCCAGAAGAGACTCCAGAAATGAGCTTCAGCGCCGACACACGATCGCTCAGACATGCTATTACCACCTTTGGATGTATTAACACACAGGTATATACACACACACACACACACACACACACTTGCGCCCACCACACACACACACACACACACGCCTGACACCGTCTTATCCAGAAGAGAAGATTTGTGTTAAAAAATAAATCAAAATTATTCAAAATCTTCCTTTTTTTTTTTCTCAAACATTTTCAAACATTGCAGATGTTTGGGGAAGGTCCCAAAAAAGTGAAGCAACATGGATAATGGCGTTCATCAGCTTACAGAAGTGAACAAAACTCTTTTCGGACGCTATTATCCACGATCGTGTACTTTTTGTTTCATGACCTTTAATATCCACTTCAGTAGTAGGTCCATTGTCATCATTGTTAGACTGCTTCCCATGTAGGATTATAATATAATATTTGCACTTTCACTTCTCTCACTTCTGCTTCTAATACTTCTTCCCTGTCCGTATGTTTCCTGTCAGTGGCTTCTCAGTCCTTCCTGTTCTTCTTGTTTTTCTTGGCTTGTTTTGATTAAAGACACAGACATATCCGGTTGTCTTTTCCTCTTTTTAGATGGCGCCATGCCGAGATCAGCTGACCAAAAAATCTTTAAAGGATCCCTGGCTAATAAGCCTTTATATGCCTTAATATATTGTAATTTCACAAAAAAACACCTTAAATATTTTAGACAAATGGACAAATGACATCATCAACTTGTGACGTGCGTTATCCCCCTTGAGTAAAAGATGAACAATTTATTTTTCTGTTTTTAATTTTTAGTTAGATAGGGAAATTATAATATATGATATATTATATAAGGCTTATTAGCCAGGGATGCCTTTAACCCATTTAGACCTGAGTCTGATTCTAAAAACGCCTTCTAAATCCTGACCTAAGTTTTCTGAAAAACTTCAAATATTTATTGAAGAATACAAAAATAAAAGGTATGTCGCTATATACTGTACAACAACTACACACAAAGGGGTTCCTGGATTAAAAGTAATGACGTATAATAACGTATAGGTGTTCCAGGGAAAATCTTTGTATGTTTTTCAAGATCAGCTCCATATTGTCGCTGTTGGGCAGAAATGTGAACAGTTTTTTTCCCCCTAACTAATGTTATATTTTGTTGCATGACAGTGATGTGCGAAAATAGCAGATCTACACATTTACAAGGCGGCTTATCATGACGTGGTGTGCGCTTGTAGATCTGTTAATTTGTGAAACATTTTAAAAAAAAATACCAGTTTGCATGGTAAAAAAAGAGCTAAATAATAACTACATGGATCCATTGGAACACAGGTTATTACTTTCCATATCCTGAAAGTCACGGCTTTGAACAAGGTTTCCACCTGACTGTGACTATATTATACTTACTAATGCTCACAATGGAACAGTGTCATTTCTGTCTGCACGCTCTGTCGTCTCAGTGGAGGACTGGTTGGTTTGAAAATGTTCCCACTGATGACATCATCAGGGGAGAATTTCAAACACGATTTGAAACTAAATATTTCCTTTTTTTTATTCATGCAAGAACAATGGCTTCTATTTCAGCCTGCTACTTTCCAGGAAGAGAAGGTTAATTTTTTTTCTATTACCTTGGAATCCCCATCGATGATGTCAGTGGTAGGCAGGTTTCTGAACTGTCCACAGCGCACCAATGAGAGACAGAAAAGGTTCCATGTGTACACTCAGAGTTACACACCTCCATTTGGTTCCATGTGTATATGGAATGGTGTATGTATACCATTTCATACTATTGGTGAGGTGTGTGGAGTGAAGTATCTTTTCTATGGAGGATCTTGGTGTTTTCCTGTCACATGGTCCAAACCTCTCCTGTTCCTGTTTCTTGTAGGCCATGGAGGTAAGCTCCGCCCCCTCCCAGAGAACCTGGCTCCAGCAGAGCTGCCCCGTGGTTGCTAAGAAACAGGTGGGGGTGCACGCACGAACACACACACACACGCACACACACACACTCTCTCTCAAGCAAACCTACAACATGCACATGTGAACAACAGGTGTGTTTTTTCTTGTCCTTTCTAGAAGATGGAGACAGGTCCTCTATCTGATTGGCTCGCTGGAAGCCGTACAGTAACAGCTGCTCCCATTGGATTCCAGTCCAGCAAGGACCCACAGGATTGGCTGATCGCCTACAGGGAGGACAAGGTCTGTCTGTTGTATTGTTGACCTGTCTGTGTGTCTGTCTGTATCAAGGTCATCTTTTTTTTTTATTATTATTATTTTATCACCATTTTACCCAAAAAGCTGGTGGACGCACCAAACGAAAGCCCCACAACAGCTGCAGTTTTTCAAGAAGGATTAAAAACAATCAAAGAGATAAAAACAAAATAGCAGATCTACAAGCTCACAATGCGCCGCAACGACGCATTGTGAGCTTGTACATCCTATTTTTTTGGTGAAGAGATTTGGTGTAGAGGGGGAAAAAGTGGTCCAAGTACAGAGACAACTCAGGTGCAGTTTACTAGTGCAAGTCTAGAGCAGGGGTCTTCAACAGGGGGTTCCGGGACCCCTAGGGGGTCCTCAAAGAACTACAGGTGTGATAGGAACCTTTTTTTTAAACATTAATCCCTTGAACCAATACCATCCCTATTCTGAGGGAAACATTAGCCGAAAATAACCGAGGCGGTTGTGAGCTTGTACAGTAGATCGGCAAAGTGGTTTGATGTAGAGGGGAAAATAAGTAAACCAAGTACAGAGCCAAACTTCATTTATTTAAGTGGTTAAATGTCTGGAATAAATAAAAAACGTTAATTGACACTGATGACAGTGCTGTCAAACAAGTCTATGAAAAAGTTTAATCTGCCACACGATTTTGTACAAGATGTAGTGGGGGGTCCCTGCTTCATCTCTCTCTCAGCTAAGGGGTCCTTGGCCTGAAAAACGTTGAAGACCCCTGAGGTAGAGGGTTTAAGTCGTTAAAGCTCTCAGTATGTCTGTTTTGATATTTATATCGGTCTGTGTGTTTGTACTGGTCGGTCTGTCTGTCTGTGTGTGTGGTGATGTTCTCTCTCACTGTGTGTCTGTACTGATATTCTGTATGTCTGTCAGCAGCAGCCTGTCTGTCCTCTGTTGGACTTCTACGCGTCGTGGGGCCAGCTGAAGGACCTGGAGGCGTGGCTCCTGAAGGAAACCACTCCGCCCCCCGCCGTCGTCACCAGAGAGCGAGCCGCCAGCAGCGCTTCCACCGCTAGCTCCTCCTCCTTCTCCATCGAGAAGATCGACGAATCAGAGTTCACCATGACCCACGACGACGAAGAGGAGGAGGAGGAGGGCGACTGGCTGGTCACCCCGGCGACCGGCGCCACGGAGACGCTCTCGGACGCAGACCGCTGGAAGCTGGTGTTCAAACCCTTCCAGGAGAGCTGGGCCTCCTCTGATTGGCTGCAGAGGAACACCGACTCCGCCCCCTCCAACAAGGTAATTCTAAATTATTTTAAATAAAATAGAATTATTTAATATAATTATTTATGAAATCCACCTGACAATAATGTTTTGGGCCGGTCACCGATTTCATCCAATCAGGAGAGAGAACGCGTTTATCAGCTTCACTTTTACATTGTTCCAGTTCCAATTTTGAATAATACATTTTTATTTGTATCCTGTATGAGTTCTCTCTCCTGATTTGTTGAAATTGTTATCCCATCAGAAAATGTATTTTCTGTTTACTAAAGAGCTGCAGAGACGGGGTGACCCCCTGTTACTGAACAAACACTAAAGCAATGATTACTATTAGAATATAGAGCTAATTAATACTAATTTTAACAAAACTATAATAAAAAAACGTAACTGTTAAAAAGCTTTCGCACACCTGACTGAATAAAAACATCTTTGTGCACGCAAGGCAACTGAGAAATAACCGCACATTTCAAGTTGGGCAGTTTGTGGGTATTTCTGTTTTTTGTTATCATTTCTTTAACTAAAATGTTGTTGTAATTTTATTCTAGTTTGTTATTGGTTAGTTTTTGTGTAGTATGATAACCCTGCCTTCCTCCTCCTCAGGCTGACTGCTCCTCCTGCTGTCAGACTCAAACCACCAACTCTTTCGAGATCGAAAACCTGGGCAAGCTCATGTGCCTCAAGACCCCGCCCCCAGGCTCTAGCCCCGCCTCCTCCTCTCCTCCCGGCTCCGCCCCTCAGACTCCCTCCCCCTCCCCGTCATCTCTTTCCTCCTCCTCCACCCCCTCCGCATCGGCCCTAGAGGCGTGGCTCCAGAAGACCGTTCCCATTGGGCAGAGCTGCAGGGCCAACGAGTGCTGCTCCAGCTACTCTCAGTGCGTGTGCGACGAGAACTGTGGCCGCCAGGCGCTGTCCGCCTGGCTGCTGAGACACGACGGACGCGACAAGAACGGAGTCTCCAGCAGCAGCAGTAGCAAGCCTCCCAGCATGCACCGCCAACAGCAGGAACAGAAGGTAGTCAATCATCTGCAACTGCAAGACATTAATGGAGCACCAAAGTCTGACATCATTTACGCATCCTACCTGGGTCGTGTTTTTTCCCCACATTTTGAATTCCCATAGTAGACATCTCTAATATCGCGGCATATAAGAACTGTGTTCCAAAAAGAAACAAATTAGCCAGGCGGTTTGACTCTTATGGATATGAAGCAAAAAAACGCCAAATTAATTACATTTTCGCCAGAAACAGACTGTATCAAATATGAGTGACTGACTATCGTAAACGACACAGAGCCACCTCCCTGACAATATCGCCGGGACAGTTTGTTTATTTTTGGACCACAATTCTTATATGAGACGAGATGACCCAATGTTATTCTCCATAGAGAATTACTTGCTTGACCCAGGGGATGAGCGAGTGACGTTAGGTCTTCGGTACTAGAATTAGAAAGTAATTGCAATTATAGCTAACCACTTGAGCCATGGATTAAAGTTCTCAGTCGCCACGACTGATTTCAGTAATTTCGATTCTATTGAAGTGGGTATGTCTTCTATGGAAGCAATGTCATTTACCGAACATTTTCCGTTATTCGTTATTTTAAGTTTAAATAGTATTTGATGGGGTCGAACCAGCAAAAGAATGCACGTTCAATCTCCCAGAAAACAATAATGATCTCAGGTATTACATAAAAGCTAAGGTTAAATCTGCAGTTTCTTCAACTGTGTGTACTGCATGGCTACCAAAACATCATAATTCTACACATTGTGCTAATCGTTTATGAAACGCAGCGTTAACAACAGTTACAACATGATGAAACGGAGGAATAAAACGCAAAACGATGCAATGAAACAGTCCAGATAATAATGAAATGAACTTTGGATGTGTTGCTTCAGGTTCAGGCCATCCTGGAGGCCTGGCTTCATCCCAACAAGACCTCCTGCTCCACTCCCATCCTGCGCCTCCTGCCTCCCTCCTCTCTCTCCACCTGGGTGGCCGCTGCTCCTCCCCTCCTGGAGGAGGAGAAGGCCAGCAGGGAGGAGCATCACGACGCCACCTCCCCCAAGGAGAACCCCTTCCAGAGCTCCCTGGAGGTGGACCGCTGGGTCCTACCAGCACCACCTCCTCCTCCCCAGGAGGAGGTGCAGGAGGTGGAGGAGGACAAGTGGCTCCTGAAGAAGAGGACCGATGCTCAGGTTAGAGGAGGTTCTTCTGCTCTTTACGGGGATGCAAACTACTTGTATGGCGCTTTTTAAAACGTCTTATCTGGTGACATATGTGAATTGTCGAGATCGGATGTATTTTTAAAGCGTGGTTCCTGGGGGGCGGCAAACTAGAAGTCTATCGTTGCTGTCGGGTGGTATTTCAATACAAAAAGAACATTTGTAAATTAATGCCTTATTTCATCAAACAAGATTATCACACAAAATTAGTGAAAATAGCTGATACGATGCCTTGTGAGCTTGGAGATGTGTTTTTAAAAGAACAATAAAAAGGCAATGCTTTTGGACATGCAAGGTTTCCACCCGACAGCATCGATATGTTACAGTGAATGTGAGAAAAGGATTTCTATTCTAATTTCTAATCTTAACAACTAAATTGGGGAGAAAAAGGGGTAAAAATAAATGAATGCATTAAAGATGAATGCATTAACAACCGTGTGTTTGTGTGTGTGCAGGGGTGTCTTGCTGTGCCAACAGTGTGCGATTTATTTTCCTGCATGAAGATTGGAGGAGACAAGGACAAATGGCTTCACCAGGCTCCTATACAGGTACAGGTACCACACCTTCAGTTCAACTCGAAAATATTAGGGTGAAGTGAAGACAATTTATTGAAGAAGATTGGAGCATAAAAACAGCATTAGAGCACCATAGCCCAGTTCCACGTCCCCCTAACCCCAGCAGGGCAAAAGAACCCAGCGCACCTCTGGGTGCCTCAGCATCGCAGACCATTCTTACAGCTGTCCACTCTAGCAGAGATGCTGTCCTTGAATGGTCATATTGTATGTACAGGCATGTGACACTTATAGACCACATCAATGGTATTGCTGAAACAGCCAAAAACAGAATAGTGAAGTGGAAAAAAATATACCTTGGAACAACTGTTGACCAGGTCCTAATGACAGCAACAGGAGCTTGTGACAAGACTCCCTGCTGTGAAGTTAAAACACTCTACGGTCCCAAATACAATTAGATACAACAGAAACGATTTTTGAACAGATTGGCATTCTATAAACTCTATAAACAATGTTGTGATG
Organism: Gymnoscopelus braueri; assembly: GCF_963280865.1. NCBI lineage: Eukaryota > Metazoa > Chordata > Actinopteri > Myctophiformes > Myctophidae > Gymnoscopelus > Gymnoscopelus braueri. The sequence continues at coordinate 43,051,586 of NC_137619.1, forward strand.
TTGTTGTGTCCACAGTTGTGAATGCTTGGAAGCCTGGAAGATGATTCCCTGCTGATCAGCGCACACATACCCGACCCTAGATGACCTTTTACTCTGGTGATCAACTGGGATCCGGTCCTCTCGTCCAATCAGAATCAGCAGGATGATGCCTTTAGAGTTAGTCACGTTTTTCACTGCATGGTAGCGGCTCGACTCGACTCGCTTTACTTGGTGTTTTCCCATGCACTTTTAGGACCGACAGTCCTCATGGCAACGTCCATACAGTAGGAGAGTGCTAAACGATGCTAAAGCTAACCACATTGAACCCTAGCATCCCTATTCTGACCATGTCGTAATAGGTGGAACATGCAGCGAAAATAGCAGATCTACAAGATCACAATCAGATTGTGAGCTTGTAGATCGGCTAATTTCACAATTAGCCATAAAACCATACCACAACGTAGTATAGTGTTAAAGCTAATGTAAATGCTAATGCTGTCTGTAAACGATCTCTACGCTTAACCATACAGTCCAGTTTCTGTTGACATTTTAGGTCAGAAATAGGCTCAATATTGGTTATTTTTCACATCTACAACGTCTAGTTTAAACGTTTGTTTACAGAATGCGGGAGCTGCCATGCAGTATGGGGGAAGACCGTCGGGACCCAATGACACTAGTGACCATTCTCTCTAACCAATCCCCCCCCCAAAAAAAGGACAATGTAGAGTCCGGTTGAGTCAAGCCTTTAGCATGCAGTGGGAAAAGCTCCATAATAGAGATATTATTTATTTTAATCAAACATATTTTAACTAACGCATGTTTCTAAAGAGGAGGTGAAGCTTCTTCTCCAGGTAGAGGATCCAAGCTTTTTTTATTTGTTAATCAGTTTTTATTTCTCTTTTTATGAAATAATCATTTGGCTCTATAACGTTTGAAAACTGCTTTTCCCGACACTTGATTTGTACTCAGCCGTACGACGGTGTCTCGCTCACGATAATGAGTATAAAACAAGCTTGACTATTACCACGAGTTGTAGGGTATGTGCCTCTCATTTGCTTCGTTGTGTTTAGCTGATGTTTGATGGTTTGTTTGATGGTATGTTTGATGGTTTGTTTGATAGGGTTGGGTATCGTTTGGGTTGTAGCCAATACCGGTGCTAATTAACCAGTACTTTGAAAACGGTGCCCGTGCCTAAACTGATACATGGATACTAATAAAAGGCACAAAATGATGGATTTGGAATTGCATTCAACATGACATTACATTGACAAACAAATTTCACGGCTGTAGTACTGGTAGAAATACATAGGAGGGAAGAACCTTTGGTATGACCTGCAGTGGCTGTACTAGCGACTCCTTAACGGTTGGTTATTATAAACGTCATAGCAACCAACATTAAGCAGACCTAAAAGCACACAATGCATCCTAAAGGATCCCAACCCTAGCAGCCACACAGTTTAGAGTTTAGACCGTTAATAGCTTCATATTAGGCATGTTTAACCATGTTTAAGCTAACGGTGGCCTACATGCTGCTGTCAGGCACGTGTTGTGACGCTTCTATTGCCTGTAATGTTCGTTTTGGAACACCAGGGGGCAAAATGACAGCTCACATTAAGTGGCACTGAATTCAAGCACCCACATCTGCATTGTGATTGGGTCCCGGTAGGTATATATATCGGACATGTAGGAGTTTCGGTACCCAGCCCTAAATGTTTGATAGGAATGTCTGCTGGTATGCTTGATGGTATATTATTGTCCCATCGTTTGAATTTCTTTTGTTTTATGTTCCTTTATCGCTCATCTCTCAATGAACTGTCTGAGAAATAATAATAAAAAATAAAAAAACTGATCGTTTCAACTTCATCAAAAATATGTATCCTGTCAGTGATTAGTCAGGTGGAAACCTTGTATGTTCAAAAAAAACGTTAACTTTTCCAGGAAATGGAACGTTTTCGGAAATAGTGAAAAAGCTGATCTACAAGCTCACTGTGTGTCACGACTTTAGCTTGACTCTCTTGTATGAGGAAGTAGGGCAATTAAATAATGACAAAAAAAACTACAAAAGTTGACATTTGGCGATGCGAGGTTTCTGCCCGGCAGCGACGATAAATAGTTAAAACATTTAGTACTTAATGAATTACTAAGCAGATAACCACTCGCCTCTAAGCAGGTTGACCAAAGACACATCCTTGTTCTGTCACACAAGGTGCTCTGCTGTCATTGGTGGAGGGAAGATTGTTCAATGTTTTCAACTGGTGCTACCTGCAGCGTATGATTGGTGGGGTGATAAGAAGTGGAGGTGATCTGTGTGTGAGTTGTCTGTTGATATGACCTGTCTATAACTTGCTCTGAGGCCTGTATCTTTATGTAACTCAATAAAAAACAAGGTAAACGCATATCATATCTGGTTGCTGTTTCTTATACTTGTTTTGGTGCTTTTTAATACTTTTCATAGGTTCAATATTTGTAAAACCCACACAGACGTTCAATAGCACTGATATATATATAGAAAAACATAAAAGTTGAAAATTGGAGATGGTTGCCCGACAGCGACGATATGTGAAATGTTTTGAAGCTTTTGACAAAATGGCAAATAATAGCTGATCTACAAGTGCGACACCATCATGCCACAAGATAGAATAGAGCTATACTTGAGGACTTGTGAAAGTGGATAATTGCTAGCCACAGACTCTCCCTACGGCATCTGAAAGGTGAAGAGAGAAACGCTGGAGCAGTGCGGACAGTTTAAGCCTTTTATTATTTAGGTGCAAGTACAAAAAGTGACTTATTATTTAGGTGCAAGTACAAAAAGTGACTTATTATTTAGGTGCAAGTACAAGAAGTGACTTATTATTTAGGTGCAAGTACAAAAAGTGACGTGACGCCAGTCACTTTTTGTACTTGCACCTAAATAATAAAAGGCTTAAACTGTCCGTGCTGCTCCAGCGTTTCTCTCTTCTGTATCTGTGGTCCCCGCCCCTGTGACGCACCCGACTGGACGTTTTAGGCTGAGGCGCACCGGTAGACTCCCTTTGGCATCTGAATGGTGTCTTAATGAGCCCTCTGTGTCTATAACAACATTGTGACCTTGTTTGTTGTGACCTGGTTATTTCCAGTGAAGACAGTTGGCTTAGGTTATGTATAGCAGTGGTTTTCAACCCTTTTCATGTCAAGGTCCATTATTTATTCAGCATTTGAGCCACGGAACCACCGTTTGATGAGATTTAGACTATCAGACCCAAGACTTCGAACATTTTGTTATCGTTGGATACGATTTTGTCCACAATTCCATGCTGTATTGATGTTGGTTGGTACCATAGGAGAGATAACAGGTACACGTTGATCAAAATAACAATTATTTCAGTAATGCAGATGTTTAACAATAATCTAACTCTTGAGAGCGTAAAATGAAACCAAATGGACCCGTAAGTTCATTTTACACTCAAGAGTTAAAGATTTATAAGGGTCCATTTGGTTACCAACTCCATCATTTAGCTGGGGACCACCTGGAACCCCCTCAAGGACCACTGACTGGTGGTCCCCGGACCACTGGTTGAGAACCTGATGTATAGGATAGGTTACTTTGCAATGCAACCTGTTGAGCTTGTATATAGGATGTTTTTCTGGGTGAATGTTTGCCAATTGTCACAGAATGCCCAGGATAGGAATTGATTCATTGAATACTTAATTAGACAGAAATGCAAAACAGTACGGGGTACAGTCATACACTTGGGCTAAAAGGATAACAAAAAAATCCACAAGGACTTGTTGCCTTTGCGGCCCTATGTATTCAATTCATCAACATAGCAAAATAATTACACCAAAATACACTATAAGTACAGAGTAGAAAAAAAGGTGAAGGCAGTGAATGCCATCACCTTTCTATTGGAGAAGTGAGATTTTATCTCCCCATGCTAGGGTTCATGTGGGGATCTGCACATGCTTGTGTGTGTGTGTGTGTGTGTGTGCGTGTGTGTGTGTGTGTGTGTGTGTGTGTGTGTGTGTGTGTGTGTGTGTGTGTGTGTTTGAGAGAGAGAGAGAGAGAGCTATCAGTGTTGTGTGTTGCTAACCCCTTTAATTTATCTGACCCCCCATTCCTCCTATTGGAAATTTCTCTCTCTCTCTCTCGCTCGCTTGCTCGCTCTCTCTCTCTCTCTCGCTCTCTCTCTCTGCCCCCCCCCCCCCCTGCTTTCTAAGAACCTCCCTGACAAGGTAGCAATGACGTCTTCTGGCAGCTGTGTGTGTGTGTGTGTGTGTGTGTGTGTGTGTGTGTGTGTGTGTGTGTGTGTGTGTGTGTGTGTGTGTGTGTGTGTGTGTGTGTGAGAGAGAGATAAGAGTTGCCTGCTGCACAGTCACTCCCTACAAACTTGCTCAACCTACAAACGTGATCAGACCTCGTTTGACCTCACATGTCATCATGCAGACTTTTACTGTGGAAACTATGGTGATAATAATAATGATAATAACATACATTACTGTTGTGAGCTTTGCACAAAATATATTGTGCTGCCCTAGTGTGCACCAGGAACTTGGCAAAGGCATTTACACGCCATGCTACCAGTGGTAGACATTAAAGCTGCACTATGTAACTTTCCTCCTCTAGCCCGGATTTGTATCAGTTGCTGACATTTTTTACCATTGAGCTAATAGAACCTGCCTGCTTGATCAGGGGTCAATAATAATGGAAAAAATGTGTGTCAGATCCTGTGTCTATAAGTGAGACATGACCTTTAACACGATCTAAATGTCTCAAAAGAATAACAGGGAGACAAAATACAACCACCCCAATTGTATAAGTTATATTGCATTAACATACTCTACCATACAGATTGTATAACTCTGCTGTCCAGCAGCAACCAGCTAACTCCAAAATGTTCAGGAAATGACAAAAACAAAACAAAAAGTGGAGTTAGGAGGTTTTGTTCATCATTGTTAAAGGTTCTATGACATTCATTTTCACTTTTTTTATTTTCAATGTTTTATTTGGGGTTTTATGACCTCAATTACACCCAAAAAACCTGAACTTAGAACATTCAGTGGATTTTCTGTGGTCTGGGGTTTTCTGAATAATTAGGCTGAAAAGTAATCTGAGCTTGGCCCTTCGACAGTGAGGTCACAGTCGATTAATCCCGCCCACTCTCCTCCTCGCCCCTCCCCTCCCCTATCCTTTCCTTTGGGGGGGGCGGAGCAGAGGCGATGATTGACAGGCAAAATCCCTCACCAGCGACACCCGCAGGCAAAGATTTCTTTTTTCATTGCAGTTGAAAAGGCTTTAGAAATGTGAGAGAAAAACACCTGCCATTGATCACTGGAATGGAATTTTCACTTAATTTTTTTTGTACACTTTTGAAGGACCAGGACAAAGACTTTGAATGTGGTGTAAAAGTGAATGTCATTAAACCTTTAAGAACAGCTAAATGGACCTCGAAGCTCTCAATGAGGTTGGAGGTCAAAAGGGGGCGGAGCCTGGAGTCAGCATAACCAACTAACTCCACGCCCCTTTGTTGGACTTAGCTGGTTTAGCAGAAAGTTTGAGGATCCAATGGAGTTAGCTGGTTTTGTCAGAAGCACTTTTGAATACTTTTCATTGGTTCAAATTTTTTTTAATCAACATGTAAATGGCCTCAGCATGTGTTAGAGAGAGTGTGTGTGTGTGTGTGTGTGTGTGTGTGTGTGTGTGTGTGTGTGTGTGTGTGTGTGTGTGTGTGTGTGTGTGTGTGTGTGTGTGTGTGTGTGCGTGCGTGCGTGCGTGTGTGTGTCTGTGTCGGTGTGTGTGGGGGGGTGTGTGTGTGTGTGTGTGTGTGTGTGTGTGTGTGTGTGTGTGTGTATGTGTGTAAAGAAAGTGATTGTAAAATCGTTCCTGAAAGTAAAACGTTTATTTGAAAATAGCATGATCATTAACTTTAAATGATGTCGATGAACTCCATATAGTCAACACAGGTGTTTTCTTTTGTGTGTGCGTGCGTGCGTGTGTGCGTTTGTGTGTGTCTGTGTGTCAGAGAGAGAGAGAGAGAATAACAAAATACTATAAAATAGAGACAGACCCTTTAGGATTATCTACAGCAGGGTTCTTGAACAGGGGGTCCTCAGAGTTACTACGGGGGGGGGGGCGCTAAATCTCTATGTGATGGGATTTTATTTTTGTGTTTTTTTTTGTACGTTTTATTTTATTTTTTTTATCAACCACTTGAATCCTTGCATCCCTATTTTGAGGGGAACGTAAGCCAAAAATAGCAGATATACAAGCTCACAACGCCTCAAGCCGTTGCGAGCTTGATGATCGGCTATTTTTTTTTAGTTGTTGTTGGGTTTTTGCACAAAGATTCTGTTTGAATTAAAGGTAGGGTAAGTAATATATATATTTATTTATTTTGTTAAAAAGGTTAAAGTAGCCTTATTCTGATAGTAATCATTGCTACAGAGCGTTTGTTCGGTCACAAGGGGTCTCTCCAGCTCTTTAGTAAACAGAATATAGAATATTTTCAGGTAGGTGACAACATTTAAGCCAATCAGGAGAGAGCACTGAAAATGCATTTTCTGTTTAAGAAAGAGCTGGAGAGACATGGGAGACTCCTTTTACTGAACAAACACTCTATATCAATGAGTACTATCAGAATATAGAGCTATTTAACACTTATTTTAACTGAAGTAAATCACTTACCCTACCTTTAAGAGCAACAAAACAGGATCTACAAGGTTTCTCTGTAACCTTCAATAGATTTATTTATAAAAGCAAAAGAAAACTCATCACTTATGGGGGTATGGGTGTTATCCTCAGATTTCCCTTGCAGTAGTTTAAAGTGGCCACCGGGCGTAGCTGTTGCCACGCATTTATATAAAGTAACCACAATTCCCCTTATTAATGTTATTAACCCTCTCACATCAACAATAACTCAAGATTATGAACATGTATTACTACTAATTGGTTCAACTCCCTGGTCTGAAAAAGAGTCCTTGAGCAAGGCAGAGCATCATAAACACTAGCCTGTCTTGTCTTGTGCTCAAACTCTGGATCTAGGAGCAGTTTTCCATTTTCTTTGTGAAGCAAAAATATATTTTTCCCGATTAACATTTTGACATTTGATACTTTTAAAAACAGTTACAATGTGCTTCACACAGCATTAAAATTAAACAACTTAAAAATTGTACCAGAAACATAAAAGACAATATAAATAAAAATACAAAACAGATTAATTGGGCATTAATCTGTTTGACCTGTAGATGTTTTGACATTTGGAGCACAATAAAGCTGTAACTGAATAAGAAGATAAATGAAATGAAATGAAATGAAATGATGTGGAATGATCTAAGACAGACTGACAAAAAATAATAACTTAAAAAATATGCATATTTTACATTGTCTGAAATGGACAGAATAAATGCTGGTCTCGACACAAACACCTTTATACAGAGAAGATGTACATGAACAGAAAACATTGTGGTTTGTGTAGAAATCATCTATTTTTGATCATTTCATTCATTTGAAAATCTCACTTTAAACCACACCAGAAAAAACAACCCTACTATATATATTTTAAATAACGACAGCTGATCACATTAATTATATTCACAGCTACTCTGTTCAGAAGCAGGACATTCAGTGTCGCCAGTTCTTATCAAACCACATGCTGTAACTCTCAGGTTGTCCTTGACTTTATTTAGTGTCCTATAACTTTCCACTGGGTACAATGACGTGTCCAATATTTGTTGCCAGTATTCTTCCACTATTTGCGCGTGTGTGCAGTGTGCACATGTGTGTGACAGCTATATGGGTCCATTTGGTTCCATTTGTACATTCTCTGAGTTAAAATCAAATACGTAGGATTTTACAGTGTAGACTGGAGTCCCTGGGATAAACATATTGTTAAATGGGGGGTCTGTGGTCTTATGCATATCAAACTGAGGGTCCTTGAAATTCAAAGGGTTGAGAATGTTGTAGAATATGTTGAATCCCAGACAAAACAAGTTTAACCAGACACGTATTAAGACTTGACCTCAAGTTAGTTGGATGAAGACATTACTAGCTGTACTGCTGTGAAGTCAGTAGAGATGAAGTTGGTTTTATGTTGTGTACATCTGTTCCCTCTGGCAACGTTTGTACGTTGGGTTGATGAAGTTAGTTTGCAGGGTTTATCCTCTAGTTTTGTGCCTTCGCTTAAACCTACTGTAGTCTGTATACAACACTGTGAAAAACTACAATCCTTTTTCTGTTGAAGCCTCACAATCTGTGTGATTCCATGGAAAATGAATCAACTAAACAAGACTGAATGCTATTTTAATGTGTTTGGTTGACATTGTCCATCGTATCAAAGTCAACATTCTAACATGAAATGTAAATGATTTTCTCAGCAAAGTTATATTCCTCAATGATGGAATTTGTGAGTCAAAGGTTTTAATTCAAACTGGTTTTCTTGTTTGTATTAAGATTCTGTTTAAATAAAAAAACTCTACAAGCAACAGAACAAAAAATATAAAGTTTTTATGTAACCTTAATTGGTTTTATATTTATAAAAGCAAAGGAAAACTTATGGAGGTATGGATGTTATCCTCAGATTACCCTTGCAGTGTGTTAAAGTGGCCATTTAAAAAGTAACCACAGAATAAACTCTGAGGACACAAACATGGGATTAGACGTCCTTTTATTAATGTTATTAATGCATGCCTGGACAGACGCCCATTTAAAGGTTTAATGACATTCACTTTTACACCACATTCAAAGTCTTTGTCCTGGTCCTTCAAAAGTGTACAAAAAAAATTAAGTGAAAATTCCATTCCAGTGATCAATGGCAGGTGTTTTTCTCTCACATTTCTAAAGCCTTTTCAACTGCAATGAAAAAAGAAATCTTTGCCTGCGGGTGTCGCTGGTGAGGGATTTTGCCTGTCAATCATCGCCTCTGCTCCGCCCCCCCCAAAGGAAAGGATAGGGGAGGGGAGGGGCGAGGAGGAGAGTGGGCGGGATTAATCGACTGTGACCTCACTGTCGAAGGGCCAAGCTCAGATTACTTTTCAGCCTAATTATTCAGAAAACCCCAGACCACAGAAAATCCACTGAATGTTCTAAGTTCAGGTTTTTTGGGTGTAATTGAGGTCATAAAACCCCAAATAAAACATTGAAAATAAAAAAAGTGAAAATGAATGTCATAGAACCTTTAAAGAAACTGCTAATCACATGATACTGCACTACTTTCTTGGCTTTACATACATAGCTATTATGATTAGGGCATGCTTCCTGACAGAGATTCAACATTTTATTTGTCATACTCATACTGTAGGCTACATTTATTGTGAAATGTCGGTGTGGAATCTAATAATATAATAAACCAAAACACAATATGTAATAAAAACAGGTACAACTAGAAAAAGTGCTCCTCGGAGCACAGGTCTCCGCCAGGTTAGGTAGGTTATTGTGGCCTCCTGGTGGCGCTATAATAGGCCAATGTGAAAAGGGTGCCATCTCTTCTTGGGCCTTTCACGGCAATCGGACCTTGCATTCATGATTTGAGGCATTTTGTTCCAAAAATGTGTTTTGCTAAACTAGACCTGCTGGTGGCGCTATAACAGGCCAATGTGAAAAGGGTGGCATTTCTTCCTCGGTCTAGTGCAATGTGCGTGTGAAATTGCACGGAAAGCGTAAGCTGCGTTCATGATTTGAGGCATTTTGTTCAAAACGGACCAATCCTTAGCCAATGAGGATGGAATATGGAAAATCGGTCCGTGTTGATCACATGACTATAGAGATACTGTGTACCGATTTGCATGACGTTTGGATAAAATCTGTAGGAGTAAATGGGTGTTGCACAAATCGGCCTCCTGGTGGCGCTATAACAGGCCCATGTGAAAAGTTTGGGGCAGAGGTTCTGAATTGGCATCCAGGGAGTGTGTGTGCACAGTTTCGGAGCGACCGGGCCAACGGTGCCTGAGATTAGCTGTTCACAGACAGATGGACGGACGGACACAAACAGACAAGTGTGAAGTGTGTCTATTGTAAAAGTGTAACTTTGAATAAATGTGTTTAACTGTGTGTAAAATGCAACATAAAAACAGAGATATTAGGATAGTCAGAATATACCGGATCTAAAAACATGCAGCAGAAGGCTGGTCATTCGCTCTCTACTGAACCCACCTTTAAATATAACATGTTATAGTCAAGCTCATTGAGTCTCTACCTGTTGTATGAAATGTGTTATATAAATATAATATATAAATAAACTTATCTTGTCTTATAGAGGGATCCATCATATTGTTGTATGAAAGGTGTTACATTATATAAATAACTTGTCTTATAGTGGCATCATTCCATCAAACAACGTGCCTCTTTCACCACTGACGACTTTCCTTCCTGAAGCATTGATTTAACAATTGATGATTTTCAACACACAGATATGGCCTCTCTTTCTCTCTCTCTCTCTCTCTCTCTCTCTCTCTCTCTCTCTCTCTCTCTCTCTCTCTCTCTGTGTCTCTCTCTCTCTCTGTCTCTGTCTCTGTCTCTGTCTCTGTCTCTCTCTCTCTCTCTCTCTCTGTCTCTGTCTCTCTCTCTGTCTGTCTGTCTGTCTGTCTGTCTGTCTGTCTGTCTGTCTGTCTGTCTGTCTGTCTGTCTGTCTGTCTGTCTGTCTGTCTGTCTGTCTGTCTGTCTGTCTGTCTGTCTGTCTGTCTGTCTGTCTGTCTGTCTGTCTGTCTGTCTCTCTCTCTCTCTCTCTCTCTCTCTCTCTCTCTTCTCTCTCTCTCTCTCTCTCTCTCTCTCTCTCTCTCTCTCTCTCTCTCTCTCTCTCTCTCTCTCTCTCGCTCCTCTCTCTCTCTCTCTCTCTCTCACACACACACACACACACACACACACACACACACACACACACACACACACACACACACACACACACACACACACACACACACACACACACACACACACACACACACACACACACACACACACACACACATGGTTTAAGGGTTATTTTCCTCTGAGGGCAGATAGTGTCCATTAGCCTGGTAAACCCTCCCTCCGGAAATCTAATTTCTATTTGATTCCTCACTCCTGAAATGAAATGGAATTGAGATTTCCGGAGGGAGGGTTTACCAGGCTAAGTGTCCATAAGTCAATCATTGATCTGCATTGGAAACAAGTCCGCAAGGACTTTTATGAACGGACCTGTTAGACAAAGTATTTTAAATGTAACTGTGCTGTTTTACATTTTTTGCCTAATAAAATATTCAATCAATCAATCAATGCAGATCTTTTGACATGGGAACACAAAGCAAGAAATACACTTGAACTGAAACATATATGGAATGATCTGACACACACTGACACACTCTCAGTAACATAAAGTGGGAAAAGATCAGCGGAGAGAATAAATGCTGGTCTCGACACAAACATCTTTAGACAGAGAAGATGTACTGTACATGAACACAAAACATTTGTGGATTATATCTGTTGAAGAAATAATCTATTTTTATTTGATCATTTCAGTAATATAATATCTCAAGGAAGGCACAATTTAAACTCAGTGGGGTACATCACACCATAAAACAACACTATTGCTATTACTTTATTTTTTGTAACAACAGCTGATTACATTTAATATATTCACAGCCACTCTTTTCAGAATCAAGACATTCATCCTTGCCAAATCTTATCAAACCACATGTTGGAGTTCTCAGGTGGTCCTTGACACTATTTAGTGTCCAGTACACTAACTGTCCACTGCTGGGTATAATCATGTGTCCAGTGTTCGTGTATGAGGAGGGAGAGTATAAAAGGCAGCTGCACAATATCAATAATGACTCTGTTTCAGGATGAAGGGCTGTGGGGCTTTGCTTGTTTTACTGTTCTGTCTGTCTGGGGCCGGGGCTCAGGGAGAGAATGGTCTGGTCAATGAGAGAGAGAGCAATGTTGAACCAGGTGCCCTCTTAACTCCTGACCTTTGGGCAGCGCTGATGGCGGTGAGAGACATGGTGGTGGTGCAACAAGAGAAGATGAGGAACATGGAGAAAGAAGTTGAAGGCCTCCAGACCAGACTTAGTGCTAGTGAGAGACAAGTTGAAAGCCTCCAGACCAGACTTAGTACTAGTGAGGTCCACGTTGAAGGCCTCCAGATCAGAATGAGTACCGGTGAGGCCCAGGTTGAAGACTTGAAGGAAGAAAGTGAAGGTAATTTGAACAGGATGGTGTTCAGTGAATGCAAGTACAAGGGTAGTGTTGAAAATGTACTTACTTTGGGGTTAAAGGAGTAGTTCACCCAAAGAATTACTTTTATCAATTATACAACCTATGTAGCCTTGAATTCATGCAGATTTTTTGTCGCATCCCTGAGCCAATGATTTGATGACTCCATCGGCCATCAAATTATTGCCTTAGGAATGTGACAAAAACAAAAAAAAACTCCATGAATTCAAAGCTTCATGGGGTGTGCTCATCCCTGAGCCAATGATTTGATGACTCCATCGGCCATCAAATTATTGCCTTAGGAATGTGACAAAAACAAAAAAAAACTCCATGAATTCAAAGCTTCATGGGGTGTGTAATTAAGTCATTTTGGGTGAACTACTCCTGAACTACTCCTTTAATTACTTTTATTGATCTCAGAGAATAGATACCTTTTTTGATAATGTAATTTACTGTATATAATTTACTGATCCATATAATCCACCTGGGAAAGCTTACCCACTCAACACTGAAACTGCATGAGTATTTACTGTATAATTGACTTAATGCTAATTTTGTACTGATTTCAGCCCATCTGGCTCAGCTAGAAACCAGGCTGATTGCTGCTGAAAGCCAAGTGAAGGAACTGTGGAGTAAGTATTTTAAGATGTAAAAATACTTAAAAGTTGTAAAAATGAGTAAAAAATACTTTAAAGTTAATAAAGCGATTAAAAATACTTTAAAGTAAATGAATTGAGTAACAATACTTAAGAGTACTTAAATTGAGTAAAAATACTCAATAGTACTTCAAATGAGTAAAAATACTTTAAAGGTTGTTAAAATGAGTAAAAATACTTAAACATAGTTAAAATGAGTAAAAATACTTAAAAGTTGATAAAAAACAGTACAAATACTCTTGTAGTACCGGCTCAATACAAGCACCCACACATCAAATAGAGTAGTACCGTCTGAATGCCAGCGCCCACTCATCAAACAGAGTAGGCACCGCTTACTCACACTGGGTGTGATTTTTTATGTTTATATAATAATATACTATAAGTATTTTTTTATCCCATTTAAACCTGAGGCCGATTCTAAAAACGCCTTATAAATCCTGCCTAAGTTTTCTGAAAATGTTTGCTAGCTATATATCTCAGCTAATGTTACACAAAGGTATTCCCGGATCGAAAGGTATAACAACAACGTATAGATGTCCAGGTTTAAATGGGTTCAATACTAATATAAATGTTTATATACTAATATACTATACGTATGCTTAGGAAACATTATGTTCTATACTGAAGACTGAATAATGAGCATTATATTCCCCACATAGGCATAGAAAACAAACTTTTCTGAAACTAGAATCTGTGAATTTATAATCAGTGCACAGAGAAGATTGTGTGGCCGGTTTGAGATCAGCCCCAACCGCGGCAGCCAAGCGGGGCCATCAGCAGCACCAGCAGAGGAGAACCCTCTAACCATCTCGGAGAGAGAAGTGCGTACAGCCTTCGCACGGGTCAACATCCACAAGGCAGCCGGACCTGATGGGATTCCAGGCCGGGTCCTTAAGGCATGTGCAGACCAGCTGGCGGGTGTCTTCGCTGACATCTTTAACCTCTCCCTCTCCCAGGCTGTGGTCCCTGCAGGGTTCAAAATGTCAACCATTGTGCCCATTCCCAAAAAGGCCAAAGTGACATGCCTGAACGACTGGAGACCTGTCGCTCTCACCCCGATCGTCAGCAAGTGCTTCGAGAAACTGGTGAGGGAATACATCAGCTCCACGCTACCTGCCTCGCTGGATCCGTGGCAGTATGCATACCGCAAAAACAGATCCACCGACGACGCTATTGCCATGGCTCTCCACACCGTCCTCTCGCACATGGACAACAAGCTGCTGAAGGACAAATATGTACGTATGCTGTTCGTGGACTACAGCTCAGCATTCAACACCATTGTCCCAGCAATACTTGACAAAAAGCTCAGAGACCTAGGGCTACACCCAAGCATGTGCGACTGGATACAGGACTTCTTGTCCAACCGACATCAGGTGGTGAGAATGGGCAGCATCACATCCGACCCCCTGACCCTCAACACCGGAGCACCCCAGGGATGCGTGCTGAGCCCTCTCCTCTACTCCCTGTACACGTATGACTGCATAGCCACACATGTCTCCAACACCATCATAAAGTACGCGGACGACACGACAGTGATAGGCCGAATCGTCAACAACGACGAGTCTGACTATAGAGAGGAGATCAACTCACTGGCACTCTGGTGCCGGGAGAACAACCTCTCTCTTAACGTCGACAAGACCAAAGAACTGATCGTGGACTTCAGGAGGCCGCGGAGAGACCATGTGCCCATCCTCATCGACGGTGCTGCAGTGGAAAGGGTCAGCGAGTTCAGGTTCCTCGGAGTACACATCTAGGAGGACCTCAAATGGGAGACGCACACCACACACGTGAGGAAAAAGGCTCAGCAGCGACTGTACTGGCTCCGCCGCCTGAAGAAGCTCGGAGTAGGACATCGCATCCTCAGGCTGTATTACAACAGTTCTGTTGAAGGCATCCTAACAGGCTGTGTCACGGCCTGGTACGGGAACTGCACTGTCCGAGAAAAGATCAGCCTACAGCGAGTAGTGCGATCGGCAGAGCGGATAATGGGAATCGAGCTCCCAGCGCTCCAGGAACTGTACAAAAAGCGGTGCGTGGTCAAAGCCAAGCGCATCATCAAGGACAAGCACCACCCAAGTCACAGACTGTTCAAACCCCTACAACGACCGCGACCGGGCAAGGGGCTCTACCGCAGTATCAAGAGTTCCACCACCAGGTACTGGTGCAGTTTTAATCCGGCTGCTGTCAGAATGCTGAATGGAGCATAAGCCTGAATGAGGCATAGGCCTTGTTCAGCAGCCTGACAACAGGCAGTGCAGACTTTTCTGGCTCTTCCTGAACACACCTGTGGATTATACCAGGGACAATGACTTGGACTTAGCTCCCCCTCGGACACACCTGTGGACTACACCAGGTACAAATTACTTTTTGTTGCACTCCCTCATGGAGCTACTTGCGGATTATACTAGGGTCAGTCCACCCTAGGTGGACACGCACTGACCTTTTGCACCTTAATCCCATGTATAACGCACTGACTTTTTTTGTTTTTTATTGTGCTCTTTTCCTCTAAGCACCTTAACGTCCATATGTATATCATGCACAGTATAAGTATAACATGCACAGTATACATACATTGCTGCTATGCTCAGGCACCTTAGTTTTTTCTTTTTTTTTTTTTTTTATTATCTCAGGTACTTTGTAAATATGTAGATAACTTGTCTGGCCTTCTGTTGCTCTCTTGTTTTGATCTCCTTCCCACTTGCCCCCCACCCCCTCTTCCTCCCCCCCCCCCTCTTCTTTCTATGGAAACTAACGTTGCGATGGGAACGATGTACAAAAACGAATTTCACCCACTTTTTTACATTGTAAACCTGTGATGTGACAATAAAACTGATTCTGATTCTGATTCTGATTCTGTGTGCACATCTTATGCCTGTATTTAGGCCAGGTGCTGGACATCAAGACCAGTGCCCATAGTTAAAAATGACCGTAGCATACAGTACCTATTCTTTGGCACATATTTGGCAAAAATAGCAGATCTTCAAGCTTAGATCATTTAGATTGTGTCAAAGGTCATGTCTCACCTAGACACATGATCTGACACAAATTTTGACCTGATGGTCAAGATTCAATGTATCCCCTGAGCAAGCAGGCAGGCTCTATTAGCTCACTGGTAAAAAAAAAAATCAGGGTTCAAAACCGGGTTCAAATCTGGGGTAGAAGAGGAAAGTTACATTGCGCAGCTTTAATAATAATAATAAATCTGTATTTAATTTAAACCCAACTTTGTTTTCTGGATCCCCCAACAGCTCTAAACTAGGACCCCTCCTTTTTTTGTTAATTAATTATCTTCGCTGAAAATAGCAGATCGACAAGCGCACAACATGGTCCAGTGCATTGCGTTGCAAGCTTGTAGATCTGTTATTTTTGCTCCAGAACGGGGGCACTAGGGTTCAAGTAATTCATAAATAATGATAAATCCTGCCTCTACATTTGGTAGACGGTAATATTCTATTAAGTATTGTTAGTGACGGTTTAGTTTTAATATCCTACTTTGTCTTGTTGGAGCTGATAAGCTGCTATACAGCAAGATTGGCTTAATAGTACAATATATGCTTTCATAATATTTAAACAATTTGATAATGCTTCTGTGTTGACAGACAAACCAAAGGTGGCCTTCTCTGCTGGTTTCGGTAATTCTGGACAAGTTGGACCGTTTGGTTCTTCCACCATTCTGGTCTACAAGAAGGTCTTCACTAACATCGGCAACTCATACAATCCATCTACAGGTAGGTGGTGATTAAATCATGTTACAGATAGATTAGCACTCATCAACTAATTACACAACTTTAGACATTAGACAATAGGCATATATAAATTACATTAAATAATGCTTCAGTGTTGTGTTTCACATTGAAATCAATAGTCATGAGGGGATTAGGAAAGTGACAACTTAAGCACAAATATATTTATGAAGAAGCCACAACTTGTAGATCTACCTTTTTATAAAGTTTTTTTTTTAAATATAATTAAATATAAATGTATTTTTCTCTCATGTGTCTCAGGAGTCTTCTCTGCACCAGTGAAAGGAGTCTATCACTTCACATTTGCTGTACTTAACATTTGGGATCATTTCTGTGTCGGCATGAATAAAAATAATCAGCGACTCTTAGGTAACTGTCAATCCAATAGTGGAGGTAATGAACAGTCATCTGGTGGAACGACCATAGATCTGGAGGAGGGGGACACAGTTTACATGGAATTAACTGGAGGGGACAGGCTCTATGATAACCAATACGATCACAGTGTGTTCAGTGGTGTTCTGGTCTATTCTATATAACACTGCTACTGGATTATTTTCTTTAAAGCAGTGGTTCTCAAAGTGGGGTCCTTGAAGAGTTCCCAGGGGTTCCCCAGCAAAATGAGGAACATTTAACCATATATTTTATAGTTGATCTATTAAAAAAATAGCGGATCTACAACCTCACAATGCATTTTGTGAGCTCATAGATCTACTATCTTAGGAATTAGGAAAATTATAAATGATTTTGAAACAGACAACATAATAATACAAATCTTATGGGGTCCATGGCACAAAGTCCTTTTCAGATGGGGGTCCACAGCCAAATACATCAGTTTCGGAATGAAATAGTTTGAGAACCACTACTTTAAAGAGCCCCCATAATGCTTCATGGCATATCCATCATTTCAATAAACACATTGAAAAGTACTGTTGTCTAATGTATATTTTACTGTATGTTTATTATTATTAAGACTGTAATACATCTAGAAGACCAATGATGATGTGTTTATGTCCATATATGACACATGAGAAAGACAACATTCATGAGTATCACAGAATATTAACGTGGATTATTGAAGAAACATTTAGGTCGTGTTGACTCATCCAGCTGATGCACTTATCACATGATATAATTGATATAATTATATTTATTTTACTATAGATAAAAATAAGTAATCACACACAAAAAGGAGCGGGGTAAAAAAGAGAAATGAAAGACAACAACAAACGGCCAGTAGGCAGAGTTCAATACAACAAATGCTACTTTCAGCCCGTATATAGCTCTAATATTAATATTAATAATAATAAATAAGTGAATGATCAAAGGGCATGTTGTGTGAGCTTGTACTGCAGATCTGCTACTTTTGCTAATTGGAAAATTCAGAGTTTTTTCCCCTCACCTGCGGTATAAAGTGGTTGAAAAAACAAATATGGGTGGAGAGTCTGGAGACCTTCCATTCTGTAAGAAAGATTTTCTTTACCACCAACATACCAAACATAAGGGTCTCATGTGGGCTACTGTATCCAATCCAATTTATTCATAGAGTACAGTTAAAACAACAGCATTGAACCCAAAGTGCTGTACACTCAGTAAACATACTAGCCTATACAATCAGACTAAAGCTGAGCTAAAGTAAAACTATAAAAAAGGGTAAAAACATGGGAAAAGGTTAAAAGGATCCCTGCCTAATAAGCTTTACATGCCTTAATACATTATAATTGCCCTATATAACAAAATTTAAAAACACTGTAAATATTGTATTTATTTTAGAAATAGTTATAATCATTCAATATAGGGAACACTCCCATCGCAAGTTGATGATGTCATTTGTCCATGTGTGGTCAATGTGCTAATAAAAAACAACTTAATACTTCCTAGGGTTAATATGAGCATCAAAACAATATTTGAAATATTTTTTATTGCTTAAATTAGACTCTATGGTGCAGGCCAGTCTCCGAACCTGCAGGGGGAGTGACAACACTCTTCTCGAGGAAGAGAGAGCGGGCGACGATCTCGCGTGTCGCGAGATTTCACACCCCGACGTGACGTGTCTGCGTCAGTGTACGTGGAATGTGACGCAGAAGCGTTGCCATGTCTGCTTTTTATCAGTCTTGTAAATCCTTGTAAATATTGCCTTGTGGTTTTTGGGGCCTTGTGCGGTTGCTTATTTGGGGCTTGTTTCCAATTTTGTATAGTGGTTCTCAAAGATTTTATTTCATGGACCCTCAAATGAATTAGGCTAATATGTAGGCCTATGTGTCCATAAGCCCCATCTGAAAATGTTGTCCCAGGGAGCCCCCTTACTAGATTTGTGTTGTTGGAATGTTTCAAAAATCTCCCAAATATTCCACTTTTTTTCCCCTTTTTTTCTTTTTGAAAATAGCAGAACTACAAGCCCACAACAAGTCACGGTGCGACGCGTTGTGAGCTCGTAGATTTAAAAATATATATATTTTTAGCCGATGTACATTATATAGGCTACATGAGCACTTTAAACCTATAGAATGTATGTATAATAAGCGACTAATAGTATTAGTCGCTTATTTTGGTCTTGTTTTCTTATACCTAGTTTTCTTATTTCTCTCGCAAGACCTGGCAACGCTGACGCAGCCACGTCGTGGCGTGACGTGGAACGTGACGCAGACAACAG
The DNA here is from genome assembly GCF_963280865.1 of Gymnoscopelus braueri. NCBI lineage: Eukaryota > Metazoa > Chordata > Actinopteri > Myctophiformes > Myctophidae > Gymnoscopelus > Gymnoscopelus braueri. Next base: position 43,070,777 of record NC_137619.1, read on the forward strand.
AAAGACTACAGACCAGAGCAGAACGAATGTCTTCCTGTTAGTGTACATTAATGTAATGAATAGATGTGTATTAATACAAACACCTCACTCTGCTGTTTATTAATCACGTCCGTCTGTTAGTGTAAGGTGTACAGTATAGTATAGTATAGTATAGTGTATAACCTGAAGGTTGTTGTTGTGTAAAAACACCAACATTAACAACAACAACATGTCTGCTGCTGCTGGGGGAGAGAAACTCTCCACCACTGTGACTGAGCCATGGGGAGGCTTTGATGACAACATCATTCAGGTAACCTTTTAACCAAATACACCACTTACCCTACCTTTAGTGGTGTGTGTGTGTGTGTGTGTGTGTGTGTGTGTGTGTGTGTGTGTGTGTGTGTGTGTGTGTGTGTGTGTGTGTGTGTGTGTGTGTGTGTGTGTGTGTGTGTGTGTGTGTGCGCGCGTGCGTGCGTGTGCGTGAATCGAATGTAATGCACATGGTATAAAGGTGCTTTAAATCAGTGGTTCTCCAATTTCTCATGTCAAGGACCCCCAAAATTATATTTATTTGGCTGCGGACCCCCCCATCTAAAAAAAATGTGCCAGGGATTTTTCATAAATAGCAGATCTACAAGCTTGTAGATATTCTGTTTTTGAATAGCCAAAGTGTAAAATTGTTGAAGTGGTAAAAATCATTGTGATCGCTCAGTTAACTAATTTTGCCGGGGACCCCCTGGTACCCGCCCAAGGACCCCTGGGGGTCCCCGGACCCCACTTTGAGAACCCATGCTTTAAATGGACACAGGAAGAGTAGGCACCTGAGAAGTCTGGGAAGCTCAATGTGAAATTGGCTATTTTTTAAAAATGGCAATGGAGTGATGCAGTTGAAGTAGCAGCAGATACAGTGACAGATATATGATGTGGCAATAGAATAGTAACATGATAGAGAACCTTGACTTTGTGCATAATAGGTGGCGGTTTGAATACAGCTGCAGCCCCTACAGTCATAGAAACTACATTTTCAGGTCGGGATACCAATTTGATCCAGTCAGGAGAGAGAACTCATACTCATACTCATTGCCTATGAATTAAATACCAAGGCCCTCATTGGAAACAAGTCCGCAAGGACTTTTATGAACGGACCTGTTAGACAAAGTATTTTAAATGTAACTGTGCTGTTTTACATTTTTTGCCTAATAAAATATTCAATCAATCAATCACAGGATGAACAAGTCAAACTGGAAGTGAAGAAAAAGAGCAAAAAAAAAAACAAAAAAGAGCAGACAATTATGGAACTGAAACTCAAGTTGATAACTTATATTTGTGTTTTTTTCTCTCTTGATTGGATAAAACTGGTATCCCGACCTAAAAATGTAGTTTCTGTTTAATAAAGAGCTGTGGAGAGCTGTGTTATTGAACACACTATAGCAGTGATTACTGTCAGAATATAGAGCTTTAACTTTTCACCATTTTCTGTTTCTGTTTTACTTACACCCCCTTTAAATAGACACAAAAATGGGGCACAATACAAAAGTTTAGAAAATTCGTCCCTGTAAAGAAAGTGTTTTGTTGTTGTTGCTCCGCACCCCACAGGGGAGTGGCTCGGCTGTGATTGACATGGAGAACATGGACGACACGTCGGGGTCCAGCTTCGAGGACATGGGGGACATCCACCAGAGGATGAAGGAGGAAGAGGAGGTGGCGGCCGAGGCTGCCGCCACCGAGGAGGAGGAAGAGGAGGGCATCCCCGAGGACGGAGAGTTCCTGGGCATGAAGGGCATCAAGGGACAGCTGGGGAAACAGATGGCTGACGAGGTAAGGAAACCACCGTTAAAGCCATAGTATGTAACTTTGCCCTGTGTTTACATAACAAAACAATAAATACATTTTTACTGCATAATTTTCCTCTATACCAGCCGTTATCAGACACTGCAGTAGTGTGTTACTGTTTACCTATAGAAACACACTACAGTGTGGTGGGTGTTTACCTATAGAAACACACTACAGTAGTGTGGTGGTGTTTACCACTGTATTTTGGTGTTTTCACTGTTTGTATTGGTAGACAGAGACGTTTTTGGGCTAAAAGATGTTGCACACTGAACATAGCAGATTTGCAAGCCCAGAATGCAACACGGATGCCATGCGCTGTGGTTTTGTAGATCTTCAGCTGTGTTTGGTGCGTGACTGTTGTACCGTCAAAGTATAAAGTGCAGGAGGCAGCTGCAGCCAGGGAGACTAGTGAGACAGTCAGGCAGTGAGACAGACAGTCAGGGGAAGAGAGAGAGACAGAGAGATTACAGAGTAAAAGGCCTTTCACACTGAGCACTATTACTGTCTATAACTATAAAAATATAGTTTAAAAAAATTGTTCCAAGTCAAGTGGAGTTAACACCAACTATAAATAAATACAATGGTGAATGATATAGTCACAATTATCGTTATAGTTATAGTGCTCCGTGTGAACGGCGCTTAAAGCTAGGCTTGTGGTGTGAAGACAAGGATTTAACTTTATTTTGTGTGCAACTATGTTTTGTATTAACAATTGGACATGTGAAGTTGCCAACTTTATACAGTAAGTCTGCTCTCACACTCACTCTCTGCTATAATTTGAGCCACTAGTGCTGCCTACTGGTGATCCTTTCTTTGGGGGGGGGGGGGGGGCTAACAGGCCGGTCTCGGTCCTAAAATTATGGTAATTGTTTGAGCCGTGCCTTAATTTTCAGGCCCGTTGAGAACTGTATGTGTGTCATTGCTGCAGGTCTGGCAGGCTGGGAAGCGGCAGGCGTCCAAAGCCTTCAACCTGTACGCCAACATCGACATCCTGAGACCCTACTTCGATGTGGAGCCGGTGCAGGTTAGGAACCGGTGAGTCAGTCTACTGGTGGTTGACCCAAGCCCCAACTATCATCTGACAAGATTGATCTACATTGCAATAAAACTCTCAGCGTTCATCGCTAGGGATGTGGATCAAAACCCGGCTCTATAATTTCTCAAAACCCAAACATAAATAAGATCAGAGTCGGGAGACAATCATGTATTTTAAAAACCACATGGATCTCTTTAACTACCTTAAACGTCCCTATGCTGGGGTGAACACTGGGTGAAAATAGCTAATCTGCAAGCTCACAACATGTCACATTGTGACACTAATACTACAGAGAATATAATTAGGCTTTTACGTTGTATGTGATGTGCATCATTGTTTGACATTAATGTTGTGTTCAACTGAATTCAAAGACTTAACCCATTAACACATTGAGTGCCAGTTTTTTTTAAAAACAGGGTACAGTCAGTGCCTGGATTTTAACCATTTTTTAACCTTTTTCAAGTAGTCACAAAATATTTTCAGTGATCACCGTCCTCACGGTGATCTCCTCATTACACACACAGGGGTCTCGTACAAAAAAAACATTAGGTAATCCGTTCCATAGTTGCAGCCAGTTGAAAATAGTCGAAAATAGTCAAAAATACATAATTTAAAAAGAAATTACACAGGTGGCGAGATACAGGCTTTTGAAGTCATAAGTTAACCAGGAAGTGGATAGTCTAAATCTTTAAATCGTTTGGATTATGAAAAACGGTCCGGACCGTTTTGGGCACTCAATGTGTTAAGACCTGAGGCTACAAATGCCTTCTAAGTGTAGTTCTCACACTTTCAAGATAATTATTTTATATTTAAAAAAATAGCAGCTGTACAAGCTCACAGTGCGGCACAAAGTGGCGCACTGTGAGCTTGTACACCTGCTATTTTTTAATAGCCAACGCTAAAATCTAAATTGACACAGATGCTTTCCCGGTTTTATTGGTGTGCAAATGGTGTGGTCCATTGTGTAATTAACAAGACTCTTAATGTGTCATTTCAGGTTGATAGAGTCTATGATTCCTGTACGGATGATCAACTTCCCACAGGTACGTACAACATAGATTATTATCAATTCTATTATTATAATGTATTACAAGGCACATCCAGATGTGCCTGTGAAACCTGAGAGGGAGACAGTGTAGGAGAGACAGACAGCAGGAAAGCTGAGAGGGAGACAGTGTAGGAGAGAGAGACAGCAGGAAAGCTGAGAGGGAGACCGTGTAGGAGAGACAGACCGTTGGACAACTAAGAGGGAGACTTTTGATTGATTGAATACTTATTTTTTTTAGAAGTTTGCAGAAAAAAAGACAGTGTAGGAGAGACCTACAGTAGGACAGCTGAGAGGGAGACAGTGTAGGAGAGACACATGGTGGATTGTAGTGGGATCTGATTCAAGACCAGTAGCTGTGTACGTAATGTTCTCATTTCGTTCGTGTGTGTGTGTGTGTGTGTGTGTGTGTGTGTGTGTGTGTGTGTGTGTGTGTGTGTGTGTGTGTGTGTGTGTGTGTGTGTGTGTGTGTGTGTGTGTGTGTGTGTGTGTGTGTGTGTGTGTGTGTGTGTGTGTGTGTGTGTGTGTGTGTGTGTGTGTGTGTGTGTGTGTGTGTGTAGAAGGTAGCAGGGGAGCTGTATGGACCAATGATGTTGGTGTTCACTCTGGTGGCCATTCTCCTGCACGGCATGAAGACATCTGGGACGGTCATTGTAAGTCATGACTTTCTGTCCCACTGAGACACACCTGTCTGTCCTACTGACACACACCTGTCTGTCCTACTGAGACAGAGCCAACACCGCACACTGTATTATACTCTCCGTTTAGACTTTAGACCATGGGGGGTCCGAGACCCCTAGGGCAGTGGTTCTCAACCTTTTCAGGCAGCGGAGACATTACTAGGAGTTATTATTAGGAGTTGAGACATTACATTTAGGCCACTTTTAGACGACAACGCTCTCTAGTGAAAACGTCCAAGTGCTGCGTTCTTTATTTTGCCTTTTAGACGGTGACGCACCACTGATTGAAAACACTGTAGTGTGCACAGCTGATCTGTGGGTTGCCATGTTATTATAAGCGACTTTGGGCATGTTTTTCCTGTAAAGTTGCTTGTAAATATTGGTTGTTGCGTGTTGAGGTTTTTTGGGCTTGTTTTTAAAGTGTGTGAACGCTGTTCCCGTCTAAACGGCCGGCACATCTGATATTTTATTTTTCTCTAGAGACCGTTGTCGTGTAAAGGGGGCCTTAGGTTGACTCGGTTTCACAGACAAATATTGTGAACATAGCTGATGCTTGTATCTGTCTGCATATGTCCAAAACTGTTACTTGATCTACAGGCTCAAAACGCGTCGCTTCGCGCTGCGTTTCAAGCTTGTAGATCTGCTACTTGTGATGCTTTTGTGTGACGCTGTAGTATGAAGTAGGGCGTTAATTTAAGAGTAAACAAAAAGTTAAAATATGGAGATAAGAGGCTTCTGCTAGACAGCAACGATATATAGGATTTAAATGGTTAACTGTCTGTGTGTGTGTGTTACAGAGAGAGGGGACCCTGATGGGGACGGCCATAGGGACATGTTTCGGGTACTGGCTGGGCGTGTCATCGCTCATCTACTTCCTGGCCTATTTGGTCAACTCCCAGATCACCATGTTACAGATGATGTCCCTACTGGTCAGTTCTACACACTATACCTTATGTTATGTTGTGTTGTGTTGTTCATCCTGTATCCTGTGTGAGTTCTCTCTCCTGAATGAATAACATTGGAATACTGACATGAAAATGCATTTTCTGTTTAACACATACAGTGCCAAGATCGCATCGATGCGTTCTTTCAAATCCAACACTTGAGTGCCAGGATTCCAAAGAACGCATTGATGCGTTCTTTTGAATTTTCCTTGTTTAATCTGTGATCGCACGGTCCTGTTTATTTCTCATCAACACTTTCGTTTTCCACTTACGTCACACTCACCCGGAGCCGAATGTAAAAAAAAAATATCATTTCCGGGTCACATTGTTTTTCTCCAGTGATTTTCGGCCAGAATAAGGAAAAACACGGTTTTTCACACGGTATAAAAAACGAACGGACAGCTCAACTTCTATTTTCTTTGGTCCGGGTGACTAACAGTCATCGTCGTAGTGTATCACATCGTTTTCAGGCCGATCAGCGGGCCAGAGATTGTCGAAAACGTCACATCCTTTGAATGACCGGATATGACGTGGGCCTGTTTGGGAGGGGGCGAGCGAGGTGATCAATGTGTGGACTTGCTGCTCTCTACTGGTGGAACTGTCGTAGGTGCTTGACATCACAATCAGAGAATGTATTTGAATGAAAAATTACAAAACAAAAAAAATAAAAAACACGCAAATTGCTGGCACAGAGGTGAGTACATTATGAATAAACTCTGGCAGTCAATGTGTTAATAAACAGCTGGAGAGTTCTGTCAGAATATAGAGCTATTTAACACTTATTTTAACCGAAGAAAATCTTTTTACTGCCAGAGTAAATATATAAATAAATCAGCCCTTGCCAGCGATTTTGAGCGTTTTTACTAACCTTTCAAGAGCCACCGAATATTTCACTCCTGGACGATCGACACACAGAGAGTTGCAAAAGATGGAGGAGTGCTTCCATCGGGGGGGGGAAGCGTGTCACCGCGACCCTCCGTTCTTTAGTTATTGGCTGTTGAATTGTTCTCGCCAAAAACAAGAAAGCAGAGTACATTTCCTAAATCCTTTAACATTACTGTAGATCGGACAGGGCTGGGTTTGTTGTGATCACATTATTACCGGGTCTACTCTTCTCCGGAAGTCATAGGATCACTCATAGGTTGTTGAAGAGCTCACTCTAGCGTAAACACTGAAAACACCAGCATACGCCAAAATACGTCAATGGCGGTGTTCTCAGACCCGTCTGCTTGTTTCTCTCGCAAAACCTGATAATGTGTATTGTGTTGTTGTGGTTGCAGGGTTATGGTCTGTTTGGCCACTGTGCGGTTCTCTTCATCACCTACAACGTGCACTTCCACTCTCTGTTCTACCTGCTGTGGCTGCTGGTGGGGGGGCTGTCCACGCTACGCATGGTAAGAGAACTATGTTACCCAGCAGCCACCCTGGGCAACAACACACGATGATGCAATGGTTTTTTTTTGTAGTTCAAAGATTTGGATAACACACTACTCATTTTATGTAAACTCAGAGTTGTAAGCTTGTAAATCTGCTATTTTCGGCACTCAGCTAATTATAATTCAGGCATTATGACACCATCACGGCACGCCAAAAAGGCATTTTTGTCAACTAAATCAACTGTAGATTTAGTTGACTAAAATTGTATGATAAAAGTTAACTAAAACTAGACTAAAAGTAAAACATTCCAGATTACTAAAATATGACTAACTAAATGGAATTGTGTTCAAAGAGTCTATGACAAAAAAAATCTAAATTTGCTGTAAAAATTAACACTGATGTTGAATAAAAGAACGTCTCCTTTCCGGTCCTCCCGGCCTCCAGGTGGCGGTGATGCTGTCTCGTACCGTGGGCCAGACGCCCCGTCTGGTCATCTGTGGCTCGTTGGCAGCTCTCCACATGCTGTTCCTGCTCTACCTGCACTTTGCCTACCACAAGATAGTAGAAGGTATTGTGTTACTACTACTATAGTACAGTAGTATCCTTAATGGGGCATATCATTACACCCTAATGGCCACTGGGGGAATAGTTGGCGCTGTTGCGCACATTTCTATTTATATTAATCTATATATATATATCTATTAATATATACATAAAAATAGCCTTTCTATTAATAACATCATTATAAATAGATTTAATCCGAATAGGTATATTTAGAATTTAATCCAATTATTTAATTCGTTCATTAATTAATGCATTCTTAAAATCGGTTTTGTCACAATAAGACCCATTTATCATTCTATATTCCTATGTATCTCTGTGCTGTGCTGTGCTGGGATGTGTTGTGTGTGTGCGACAACTTCGTATGGGTGATCCGTGATTGTGTGATGATCATAGAGTGAACCCCTCCGTTCTTATGACAGCTACTGGACGTAGGGGGGTCGTAATTAATCTCTGGGATGGATAATGGTAAATAGTGGTACTGCAGAATTTAAATCATTAGGGGATAAATACAAAATATAATGATATGGGGACTAAATGGTCATCACTGGTACTGCAGGCATGCATATGTCTATCAGAATTTACCACGCTAGAGTGTAAATACAAAATACCATGATATAGGGACTAAATGGTCATCAGTGGTACTGCAGGCATACATAGGTCTATCAGAATTTACCATACATACTTCACTTGTCATATCATAGGCTTATTTTTTACTATTCTACTATTCTAAACTATTTAAGAACATTAAGAACATTAATAACATTAAAACAACTGCCGTAGCGATGAGAGTGATTAAAGTTGGAGTCTGACTGATCCCCGCCACAGGGGGATTCTAAGCACAGGACTCAAGGTGAGATAATTGGAAGAGAGGATACGGTTAGACACTATGCGCAAACATTATACCCCATGGTTTTAAAAATAATATACCAAAATTTACCACATTATCACTCTTCTAATGTTTTGTTACGTTAGATAAAACCTTAATGGGACACCATACATTATCCTAAACAATATATTTGTTTTCAAAACTAACTTATTAAGCCCAAACATGCCCAAAGTTCACAAATGCATGCTGGGTGATTATATCCAACCAATGGTTGGAAGTACCTAGGGACATGGTCTGTGGTTCCTCTGACAGAGGCATTTTCACACCTGAGGTGTTTTTTGAGCATTGTTCTCTCAGAGGCCCACAACTGCAAACAGGGAGACAGTGTATTTGATTTAATCATTAACTCTATGTAACACATTTCATGAACACATTTCATGAAACCTATGTTATAATGGTTATAATTATACAAAAATGTAAAAATTATATGAAAATAGCAAATCTACAAGCTCAATGAGACAAGGGTTTTTGTAATAAAAACTATGAAAGGGGGATTCCATTACCCCCCTCCCTCCCTCCATCATTGTTCTCACCCCATCCATTGGGTTTTCACACCTACTGGCAAAGGAGTTGCCCCAACATGTCATCAGCACAGCAGTCACCCGTTTCTCAATTCAATTCAATTCAAAGGGGCATTATTGGCATGAGAAAACATACGTTTACATTGCCAAAGTAGAAAGCTGTATGCCTGGGTGTACATGTGTACAAGGATGCATGTGTGTATGCTTGTGAGTTGTGATCTCGTTCTGGACTTTATTACTTTATGACCTACAGCTGGTGTTTTGTCAATGTATTTTGAGCTCAAGTGGTGTTAGTAAAGACAGAACTAGTATTTTATGGTCCACAGGTCCGGGGCCTATGGCCCATGTATTCTCAATGTGTGACAAGTTCCCACGCTAGCATCTATCTATCTATCTATCTATCTATCTATCTATCTATCTATCTATCTATCTATCTATCTGTCTATCTGTCTATCTCTCTCTCTCTCTACCGCTATGTCCGACCCGTCGAATCACCATGTGATGATGGGATTATGGGATTATGTTTAGGGTTATGTTTGATCAAAAAAATAAATAATGTTTTTTTAATCCAATTATTATTTAATTTATTCATTAATTAATGTATTAATTAATGTACTCTTTCTCTTTTATCTATCTAATTCTCTTTTTTCTCCCTTCTCTGTCTAATCTGCCATTATGATATTAACCAATTCAACCTTCCATTATACATTTCAGACCAAAAAATAGCCTATCTACAAGGGTTAGGGTTAAGGTTGATCAAAATAACAATTCTTTAATGAAGTAATGTAGATGTAGAACAATAATTTAACTATTGAGAGTGTAAAATGATTAAAGATCCATCCGGGGGTACATGAGGGGTGAGGGGGTTCCAGGGGGTCCACAGTTAAATGATGGAGAGTTGGTAACGGGGGATGGTGACATATGGTTAATTTGCGATCTGTCCTTCTATCTAGCTATCTGTCTATCTGTCTATCCGTCTATAGGTCTATCTGTCTATCCGTCTATAGGTCTATCGGTCTATCTATCTGTCTATCTGTCTGTCCTTCTATCTGTCTGTCTGTCTGTCTGTCTGTCTGTCTATCTGTCTATCTGTCTGTCTGTTTGATCTAGTTATATGGCTATCAAGTATATTTACTCAAGTACTGTACCTACGTACAGTTTTGAGGGGTTTTTACTCTGTATTTCCACACAAATGTTGTACAATTTGTACCCCCAAAGCCTCATAACAACTTTAAACTGTTATACCGTTATTATAAGCACATAGATACATTAAAATCATTTTTGAACACTAATGCCGGCTTGTAAAAGATATTCTGTTCACACCCAATTCTCCCCATTATATAGTACGTTTTCTATGTCAATTTGAACATGTCTTTGTTCATTATGGGGGACATCTAGCATAACTTTAATTCTGACATTACATTAACTTTCACATGACTGAACTCTAACAATACCCATGTGATTCCAGGGTGATGAAAAAATAAACAGGGTGCTCTAATGCCTACCATTCTGGGTGTCATACCAGGTGTGAGCTGTACATTTCTATCGTCATGATATAATGTGCAGATAGGGGTGCCAAATAGTATGATATGAAATGCTAGTGATCAAATCCCCCTTCCCTTAATGGTTTAGACAAATGTTATAGTGGAGCTGTAGGTATTGTAGAGCTGATCCATCTAGTGATTTCTTTTACAAAACTATAATTATTTGAGTTTGAGAGAGAGTGTAGATAGAGTGGAGTGTACACCACTATAGCATTATTGAAAACACTTGGTTATTTGAAAAATAACCTTTTAGAAAATAATGTACTTACGACTTCGGGTGACTAGTTTTCGTTCCCTGCCTATGTTGAATGCACTTATTGTAAGGCATTCTAATGTAGTGTCCAAGAATGATTTCACTAGGTATGGCTAACCCCCAGGTTTCACCTTATTTCTGAGGTGCTGGGGGCTTAATAAATTAGATTAGATTAGATTCCTAATTGTATGGCCATGGTAAGCAAAGCAAAGCAAAGTTTGTTGTTTACCCAGGGTGTTGGACTAAGTTAACACTTATTTACAGCCAGGCCCTGCATGGAAGCCTTGCTCAAGGGCTATTCAGCGGTGATTCATGATTGATGTGATGAATTGGGGAATCGAACTAGGGACCTTCCGGTATCAAGGCCGCCCCTCTAACCACTAGGCCACCGCTGCCACTTACGGTTTTCCAGTTCACTCTACCCTGCTACTCTACCCCTGAGCCACTGCCGCCTCTTAAAGAAATGACCTCGACGGGGTCCATTACAAGTCCAAAGTCAATTACAAAGGAAAGCATAGCATTAAATAGTGGATAAATAGACAGAAATGATCTGTTAGTCTAAAACTCTGTCTAGAATTTAACTTCTAATAATGGTAGGGTTAAACAACTAATGTATATCGATGTATTTTGATATCATCCTAGAAAAAAAAAAAATCTACCTTGTTATAGGCTACTTATTGGGGAAAGTTACCCTCCTTGTAAAGAACTTGTGATTACTCACCCCGGAGTATGTTAAATCGTCATGATGTAAAAACTGTTTTATGCTTTTTTTCTAAGTAATTTAGTTATTTAATCTCTCTAACTGTATTATACCGTCCAAGATCGACACAGCAACCAAAACATCAATACCACTATAGCATATACAATTTTAAACCCAAAAACAAAATACACGATGCCATGACTAAACCATAACAAAACAATGTCAATACTACTGTACATTGCCAGACCAGCTACACGTTTTGCAGAACACAGCTTTACATCCCCAGTACACCATCAAAAACAAATCAACCACACAAAATGTCCCAATATCATGTAGATAATGTTAATTATTAGTGACAATATAGTATAGAAGGGTTTGTATTTTACAGTAGTCACCATTTTGTATCATTAGAGATATTTGCTAGTTTATTAAAACACGGATATAAGCTATAAGCATTCAATCATGTAGATGTACATATCATAGTTAAAAATAAATAAATAAACTGTTTTTTCCGCACACAAATACTGCTTCGGTGTAAATCTCTGACAAAAACTATTGACAACAACAACAACACAGTATGTTAGTAAAATGACCTTAACCCTTTCGCCTCTCACCCATCCCCCTCAATCTTTCCTCTTTCCTCTCCTCTCTCCAATCCTCTGTCAATCTTTCTCCTCTCTCACCCCTTCACACATAATCTATCTCACCTCTCGCTCACATTATCTTCTCACATAATTTCTCTATTTTCTAAGTCATAACATGTACACTCGTACCTGTCAAAATACTTCAAAAACGTACTGATCATGTCACACCAGATTTGGCATATAATAGCTGGGGTATGTACACTATATAATGTGCATACTAGTTTAAAACCTGTAAGACTGATCAGCCAAGGATTTGAAAACCTATGTTTTTTAGCAACTATAGATTTACAATTACATTAAATCCTACAACCAATTAGAATTGGCTAGGTCAGTATATGGTGTACAGGTTGTTGTTTTACTGTGATCCTCTGGATTTGTAGATATTTGATCAAAAACATCTATTTCTAATGGTCACCGATGGCCAGTAAAGTGGCTTCTCTTAACATCTCATTCCAATCCTCTGTCAATCTTTCTCCTCTCTTGCCCCTTCACACATAATCTCTCTCACCTATCGCTCACATTATCTTCTCACATAATTTCTCTATTTTCTAAGTCATAACACGTACACTCGTACCTGTCAAAATACTTCAAAAAAAAAAACATACTGATCATGTCCACACCAGATTTGGTACAAACAAAGGGTTTGAACTCGTTCTCATGCTATGCAACAAAATGTGGAAACCCCCTACCAGAAGGAGTAAAGGAGTGTAAAACCCTATACTCACTTTTCAAAACTGCCCTAAAAGAAATAACCTTCAGGAGGTTGCAATTCCAAAACTGGTCCCTGTCAAAGCCTTAACCTAATAATAATAGTGATCATTGGATGCTATACCATAAATAATGGTCATTTATACGTTGTAAAACGTAAAAGGTTAGTAAAGTAATGGTTAATATTCACTATATGTATACTACTTGTGAACTTAGTTTGAGAACATTCTGAATGTGTCCGAAAAAAAACAACAACTTGAATTGTAACTTTAATAACCATGCATACACCGAATGAAATAGAAATAAGGGGTTATAATCAGTGTCTAACAATTGGACGCTAGACAATATCTGCAAAAGCTGTTTATTATTATTATTATTATTGCTATTAGGTAGAATACATGCAACTATCTCTACAATGTCTTCTAAATATATATAATAATATAGTAAAACCCAATGTAGGTTACCCTGTAAACAGATGACAGGCTGGTCATTACTCAGCCATGTACTCTTTTAATCCATGGTTTTCAAAAATTTAAAATTATAATTTTTAAGTTTAGGTTAGATAAAGCTTAATGTTACACCAGAACATCTCCTAATAAATATATATTCTATTACATGACTTTAACTCTGACAAAAACTCTAACAATACTGTAACTCTAACATACTGTGAGTCTAACATGTTTTATCAAACTACTTTTGTGTGCATGCCTGCGCACACTCAGGGGTTGATGATACACTCATTTGAAAATATATATATATATTATGTTATGCACCTTGTTGTTTTACTGTAATCCTATGTATTTTTTTTTTAGATATTTTATCAAAAAACATATTTCTAGTGGTCAGTGTTGGCTTCTCTTAACACCTGTCTCTCACACCCATTCTCTTTTCCTCTCATCCCTCTAACCCTAACCCTCTTTTTTCCTCTCATCCCTCTAACCCTAACCCTCTTTTTTCCTCTCTCCCCTTTAACCTTAACCCTCTCGCCTCTAACCCTTTCCTTTTTTCCTCTCACCCCTCTAACCCTAACCCTCTTTTTTCCTCTCTCCCCTTTAACCTTAACCCTCTCGCCTCTAACCCTTTCCTCTTTTCCTCTCTTTCATTGCTAACCATTCTCTTTTCCTCTCTTTCATTGCTATCCCATTCTCTTTTCCTCTCTTTCATTGCTAACCCATTCTCTTTTCCTCTCTTTCATTGCTAACCCATTCTCTTTTCCTCTCTTCCCTCTAACCTTAACCCTCTTAGTCTCTTCCCCAAAACCCTTTCTCTTACCACCCTTCTCTCTTTAGCCCTTCTCTCACACAATTTTTTCATTTTTTTTTTTTTTTTTTTTTTCACACCGCATATAATCTATGTTTTGTGTGTATAATCTCTATCTAACCTATATTGAGGAAAATATATTACACTGATGTATAACAAATTCTTGAATACGTACGAATATGTGTAACATAATTTTGTACTACATGTATTCTTCTGAACACTTTGTGAAATAAATGTCCAATAATTGTCAATTCAAAATGATTTTCTAGTTAGAAGACAGATAGTTAGAAGATATACCATGATGATAGTATCAATATGGATTTGTTTAGATCCATCCATATGGTATTGGTATGTTTTAACATTGTACTAGTATCATGTATGACATTAATACTGTCTGATTCTGAGGCAATGTTTTTAACATTATACTAGTATCATGTGTGACATTTAGAATCTAACCTATTTTTACCAAAATCTGTAACTATATTTCACTTTTATAATCCAACCAGACTTTTAAAGTGCTATACATGTGTATATCTGAAAATGTATTACTTAAGAATTTAGATTGAACACCTTGTGAAAACAGCTGAATTGTAACTTTTTTCCTCTCTCGCCTCGAACCCTTTCTCTTTCTCATCTCTTCCTTGCTAACCCTTTTCTTCTCCCTTTCCTGCCTCTAATCCATTCACCCACAATCTTTGTCTCTTTCTCTTTCTCTCTCCCTTCTCTCACCCATTCCCAGCAATCTTTCCTCTTTCCTCTCTTCTCTAACATCCTTTCTCGTTCTCTCTCCCTTCTCTCACCCCATTCCCAACAATCTTTCCTCTTTTCCTCTCTTAGTCTATTCCATCTCACACACCCCATTCTCACACAAACCATAATGTACGTATTTTCTCTCTTTTTTTCTCCCTCAAAACCATAACCAGTAAACCCTCCAGTAATGGCTGATACGATATTGGTCAAGTAATACACCATATGACAATAAAGTTGATTATGATTCTATATACATTTACCAGTACTAACGGTAAATGCCTGAAACACCTTCAAACTAATGCACTCCAGATCACCCCATGGATACAGTATTATATACCTATGAACCAATAATTACCGCTACTCTATGTCTAAAACTCAAGTAAGATGTTTCTGCTCTAACAGACTGCTAAGTGTTAGGGGTGTTTTTAGTTCATTATTGAAGTTTCAACATTGACATGTGAATCTTGCATACCTGCATACCCTAAGATGAAAATTGTTAATAAAAGATTTTCCTTATTCTAAAACAAAACTATTTGTCTATAGTATTTTATATCCGTGTGTAACATCAATACTGTCATTTAGAAATCTTACCTATTTTTTACCAAATAACTGTAACTTGTGACAATAATAATAATACATTCATAGAAGTTATAATCCAACCAAACTTCTAAAGTTCTACTATTAATATTGGTCAGTTGTTGGTATACATATGCTATAGATATATGCAGTAAAAGGAAATATTGATACATTTTTCAGATATACAAATGTATCACTCGTGAACTTAGTATGAAGAAAATATTTTTTATCTCACAAGTAAGTGTACACAGTCATATATTTCATATTTCACATATTGTTACAAATAACCAGCATAATAAAAACATGTTCATGAATATATGTTCAATAATATTTAATATATTTCACAATAATATACTATATAGTTGGATTTATAGATCTCTAGGTACTCCAAAATGTGATGAGTTCAGTCAACGCATCATTTTCATTCTTGTCATAATAAGTATTAGTGGCTTCTCGGATCTTTACTGAAATATCTTCAGTGTCTTTCAATTCATGAATAATGGCTTCACAAATCCCTTGGATTCTTGAATGACTGGTTACAAAACCCTGAGTTTCCACCACACGTATGACCCCCGGGATAAATTTGTCATTCCATAGTCTTTTCACTATTTCTTTAAAATGTATGAAGACATAATATCTGGGTAGTGAACCAAGATATTATGTCTTCATACATTTTAAAGAAATAGTGAAAAGACTATGGAATGACAAATTTATCCCGGGGGTCATACGTGTGGTGGAAACTCAGGGTTTTGTAACCAGTCATTCAAGAATCCAAGGGATTTGTGAAGCCATTATTCATGAATTGAAAGACACTGAAGATATTTCAGTAAAGATCCGAGAAGCCACTAATACTTATTATGACAAGAATGAAAATGATGCGTTGACTGAACTCATCACATTTTGGAGTACCTAGAGATCTATAAATCCAACTATATAGTATATTATTGTGAAATATATTAAATATTATTGAACATATATTCATGAACATGTTTTTATTATGCTGGTTATTTGTAACAATATGTGAAATATGAAATATATGACTGTGTACACTTACTTGTGAGATAAAAAATATTTTCTTCATACTAAGTTCACGAGTGATACATTTGTATATCTGAAAAATGTATCAATATTTCCTTTTACTGCATATATCTATAGCATATGTATACCAACAACTGACCAATATTAATAGTAGAACTTTAGAAGTTTGGTTGGATTATAACTTCTATGAATGTATTATTATTATTGTCACAAGTTACAGTTATTTGGTAAAAAATAGGTAAGATTTCTAAATGACAGTATTGATGTTACACACGGATATAAAATACTATAGACAAATAGTTTTGTTTTAGAATAAGGAAAATCTTTTATTAACAATTTTCATCTTAGGGTATGCAGGTATGCAAGATTCACATGTCAATGTTGAAACTTCAATAATGAACTAAAAACACCCCTAACACTTAGCAGTCTGTTAGAGCAGAAACATCTTACTTGAGTTTTAGACATAGAGTAGCGGTAATTATTGGTTCATAGGTATATAATACTGTATCCATGGGGTGATCTGGAGTGCATTAGTTTGAAGGTGTTTCAGGCATTTACCGTTAGTACTGGTAAATGTATATAGAATCATAATCAACTTTATTGTCATATGGTGTATTACTTGACCAATATCGTATCAGCCATTACTGGAGGGTTTACTGGTTATGGTTTTGAGGGAGAAAAAAAGAGAGAAAATACGTACATTATGGTTTGTGTGAGAATGGGGTGTGTGAGATGGAATAGACTAAGAGAGGAAAAGAGGAAAGATTGTTGGGAATGGGGTGAGAGAAGGGAGAGAGAACGAGAAAGGATGTTAGAGAAGAGAGGAAAGAGGAAAGATTGCTGGGAATGGGTGAGAGAAGGGAGAGAGAAAGAGAAAGAGACAAAGATTGTGGGTGAATGGATTAGAGGCAGGAAAGGGAGAAGAAAAGGGTTAGCAAGGAAGAGATGAGAAAGAGAAAGGGTTCGAGGCGAGAGAGGAAAAAAGTTACAATTCAGCTGTTTTCACAAGGTGTTCAATCTAAATTCTTAAGTAATACATTTTCAGATATACACATGTATAGCACTTTAAAAGTCTGGTTGGATTATAAAAGTGAAATATAGTTACAGATTTTGGTAAAAATAGGTTAGATTCTAAATGTCACACATGATACTAGTATAATGTTAAAAACATTGCCTCAGAATCAGACAGTATTAATGTCATACATGATACTAGTACAATGTTAAAACATACCAATACCATATGGATGGATCTAAACAAATCCATATTGATACTATCATCATGGTATATCTTCTAACTATCTGTCTTCTAACTAGAAAATCATTTTGAATTGACAATTATTGGACATTTATTTCACAAAGTGTTCAGAAGAATACATGTAGTACAAAATTATGTTACACATATTCGTACGTATTCAAGAATTTGTTATACATCAGTGTAATATATTTTCCTCAATATAGGTTAGATAGAGATTATACACACAAAACATAGATTATATGCGGTGTGAAAAAAAAAAAAAAAAAAAAAATGAAAAAATTGTGTGAGAGAAGGGCTAAAGAGAGAAGGGTGGTAAGAGAAAGGGTTTTGGGGAAGAGACTAAGAGGGTTAAGGTTAGAGGGAAGAGAGGAAAAGAGAATGGGTTAGCAATGAAAGAGAGGAAAAGAGAATGGGTTAGCAATGAAAGAGAGGAAAAGAGAATGGGATAGCAATGAAAGAGAGGAAAAGAGAATGGTTAGCAATGAAAGAGAGGAAAAGAGGAAAGGGTTAGAGGCGAGAGGGTTAAGGTTAAAGGGGAGAGAGGAAAAAAGAGGGTTAGGGTTAGAGGGGTGAGAGGAAAAAAGGAAAGGGTTAGAGGCGAGAGGGTTAAGGTTAAAGGGGAGAGAGGAAAAAAGAGGGTTAGGGTTAGAGGGATGAGAGGAAAAAAGAGGGTTAGGGTTAGAGGGATGAGAGGAAAAGAGAATGGGTGTGAGAGACAGGTGTTAAGAGAAGCCAACACTGACCACTAGAAATATGTTTTTTGATAAAATATCTAAAAAAAAAATACATAGGATTACAGTAAAACAACAAGGTGCATAACATAATATATATATATATTTTCAAATGAGTGTATCATCAACCCCTGAGTGTGCGCAGGCATGCACACAAAAGTAGTTTGATAAAACATGTTAGACTCACAGTATGTTAGAGTTACAGTATTGTTAGAGTTTTTGTCAGAGTTAAAGTCATGTAATAGAATATATATTTATTAGGAGATGTTCTGGTGTAACATTAAGCTTTATCTAACCTAAACTTAAAAATTATAATTTTAAATTTTTGAAAACCATGGATTAAAAGAGTACATGGCTGAGTAATGACCAGCCTGTCATCTGTTTACAGGGTAACCTACATTGGGTTTTACTATATTATTATATATATTTAGAAGACATTGTAGAGATAGTTGCATGTATTCTACCTAATAGCAATAATAATAATAATAATAAACAGCTTTTGCAGATATTGTCTAGCGTCCAATTGTTAGACACTGATTATAACCCCTTATTTCTATTTCATTCGGTGTATGCATGGTTATTAAAGTTACAATTCAAGTTGTTGTTTTTTTTCGGACACATTCAGAATGTTCTCAAACTAAGTTCACAAGTAGTATACATATAGTGAATATTAACCATTACTTTACTAACCTTTTACGTTTTACAACGTATAAATGACCATTATTTATGGTATAGCATCCAATGATCACTATTATTATTAGGTTAAGGCTTTGACAGGGACCAGTTTTGGAATTGCAACCTCCTGAAGGTTATTTCTTTTAGGGCAGTTTTGAAAAGTGAGTATAGGGTTTTACACTCCTTTACTCCTTCTGGTAGGGGGTTTCCACATTTTGTTGCATAGCATGAGAACGAGTTCAAACCCTTTGTTTGTACCAAATCTGGTGTGGACATGATCAGTATGTTTTTTTTTTGAAGTATTTTGACAGGTACGAGTGTACGTGTTATGACTTAGAAAATAGAGAAATTATGTGAGAAGATAATGTGAGCGATAGGTGAGAGAGATTATGTGTGAAGGGGCAAGAGAGGAGAAAGATTGACAGAGGATTGGAATGAGATGTTAAGAGAAGCCACTTTACTGGCCATCGGTGACCATTAGAAATAGATGTTTTTGATCAAATATCTACAAATCCAGAGGATCACAGTAAAACAACAACCTGTACACCATATACTGACCTAGCCAATTCTAATTGGTTGTAGGATTTAATGTAATTGTAAATCTATAGTTGCTAAAAAACATAGGTTTTCAAATCCTTGGCTGATCAGTCTTACAGGTTTTAAACTAGTATGCACATTATATAGTGTACATACCCCAGCTATTATATGCCAAATCTGGTGTGACATGATCAGTACGTTTTTGAAGTATTTTGACAGGTACGAGTGTACATGTTATGACTTAGAAAATAGAGAAATTATGTGAGAAGATAATGTGAGCGAGAGGTGAGATAGATTATGTGTGAAGGGGTGAGAGAGGAGAAAGATTGACAGAGGATTGGAGAGAGGAGAGGAAAGAGGAAAGATTGAGGGGGATGGGTGAGAGGCGAAAGGGTTAAGGTCATTTTACTAACATACTGTGTTGTTGTTGTTGTCAATAGTTTTTGTCAGAGATTTACACCGAAGCAGTATTTGTGTGCGGAAAAAACAGTTTATTTATTTATTTTTAACTATGATATGTACATCTACATGATTGAATGCTTATAGCTTATATCCGTGTTTTAATAAACTAGCAAATATCTCTAATGATACAAAATGGTGACTACTGTAAAATACAAACCCTTCTATACTATATTGTCACTAATAATTAACATTATCTACATGATATTGGGACATTTTGTGTGGTTGATTTGTTTTTGATGGTGTACTGGGGATGTAAAGCTGTGTTCTGCAAAACGTGTAGCTGGTCTGGCAATGTACAGTAGTATTGACATTGTTTTGTTATGGTTTAGTCATGGCATCGTGTATTTTGTTTTTGGGTTTAAAATTGTATATGCTATAGTGGTATTGATGTTTTGGTTGCTGTGTCGATCTTGGACGGTATAATACAGTTAGAGAGATTAAATAACTAAATTACTTAGAAAAAAAGCATAAAACAGTTTTTACATCATGACGATTTAACATACTCCGGGGTGAGTAATCACAAGTTCTTTACAAGGAGGGTAACTTTCCCCAATAAGTAGCCTATAACAAGGTAGATTTTTTTTTTTTCTAGGATGATATCAAAATACATCGATATACATTAGTTGTTTAACCCTACCATTATTAGAAGTTAAATTCTAGACAGAGTTTTAGACTAACAGATCATTTCTGTCTATTTATCCACTATTTAATGCTATGCTTTCCTTTGTAATTGACTTTGGACTTGTAATGGACCCCGTCGAGGTCATTTCTTTAAGAGGCGGCAGTGGCTCAGGGGTAGAGTAGCAGGGTAGAGTGAACTGGAAAACCGTAAGTGGCAGCGGTGGCCTAGTGGTTAGAGGGGCGGCCTTGATACCGGAAGGTCCCTAGTTCGATTCCCCAATTCATCACATCAATCATGAATCACCGCTGAATAGCCCTTGAGCAAGGCTTCCATGCAGGGCCTGGCTGTAAATAAGTGTTAACTTAGTCCAACACCCTGGGTAAACAACAAACTTTGCTTTGCTTTGCTTACCATGGCCATACAATTAGGAATCTAATCTAATCTAATTTATTAAGCCCCCAGCACCTCAGAAATAAGGTGAAACCTGGGGGTTAGCCATACCTAGTGAAATCATTCTTGGACACTACATTAGAATGCCTTACAATAAGTGCATTCAACATAGGCAGGGAACGAAAACTACTAGTCACCCGAAGTCGTAAGTACATTATTTTCTAAAAGGTTATTTTTCAAATAACCAAGTGTTTTCAATAATGCTATAGTGGTGTACACTCCACTCTATCTACACTCTCTCTCAAACTCAAATAATTATAGTTTTGTAAAAGAAATCACTAGATGGATCAGCTCTACAATACCTACAGCTCCACTATAACATTTGTCTAAACCATTAAGGGAAGGGGGATTTGATCACTAGCATTTCATATCATACTATTTGGCACCCCTATCTGCACATTATATCATGACGATAGAAATGTACAGCTCACACCTGGTATGACACCCAGAATGGTAGGCATTAGAGCACCCTGTTTATTTTTTCATCACCCTGGAATCACATGGGTATTGTTAGAGTTCAGTCATGTGAAAGTTAATGTAATGTCAGAATTAAAGTTATGCTAGATGTCCCCCATAATGAACAAAGACATGTTCAAATTGACATAGAAAACGTACTATATAATGGGGAGAATTGGGTGTGAACAGAATATCTTTTACAAGCCGGCATTAGTGTTCAAAAATGATTTTAATGTATCTATGTGCTTATAATAACGGTATAACAGTTTAAAGTTGTTATGAGGCTTTGGGGGTACAAATTGTACAACATTTGTGTGGAAATACAGAGTAAAAACCCCTCAAAACTGTACGTAGGTACAGTACTTGAGTAAATATACTTGATAGCCATATAACTAGATCAAACAGACAGACAGATAGACAGATAGACAGACAGACAGACAGACAGACAGACAGATAGAAGGACAGACAGATAGACAGATAGATAGACCGATAGACCTATAGACGGATAGACAGATAGACCTATAGACGGATAGACAGATAGACAGATAGCTAGATAGAAGGACAGATCGCAAATTAACCATATGTCACCATCCCCCGTTACCAACTCTCCATCATTTAACTGTGGACCCCCTGGAACCCCCTCACCCCTCATGTACCCCCGGATGGATCTTTAATCATTTTACACTCTCAATAGTTAAATTATTGTTCTACATCTACATTACTTCATTAAAGAATTGTTATTTTGATCAACCTTAACCCTAACCCTTGTAGATAGGCTATTTTTTGGTCTGAAATGTATAATGGAAGGTTGAATTGGTTAATATCATAATGGCAGATTAGACAGAGAAGGGAGAAAAAAGAGAATTAGATAGATAAAAGAGAAAGAGTACATTAATTAATACATTAATTAATGAATAAATTAAATAATAATTGGATTAAAAAAACATTATTTATTTTTTTGATCAAACATAACCCTAAACATAATCCCATAATCCCATCATCACATGGTGATTCGACGGGTCGGACATAGCGGTAGAGAGAGAGAGAGATAGACAGATAGACAGATAGATAGATAGATAGATAGATAGATAGATAGATAGATAGATAGATAGATAGATAGATAGATGCTAGCGTGGGAACTTGTCACACATTGAGAATACATGGGCCATAGGCCCCGGACCTGTGGACCATAAAATACTAGTTCTGTCTTTACTAACACCACTTGAGCTCAAAATACATTGACAAAACACCAGCTGTAGGTCATAAAGTAATAAAGTCCAGAACGAGATCACAACTCACAAGCATACACACATGCATCCTTGTACACATGTACACCCAGGCATACAGCTTTCTACTTTGGCAATGTAAACGTATGTTTTCTCATGCCAATAATGCCCCTTTGAATTGAATTGAATTGAGAAACGGGTGACTGCTGTGCTGATGACATGTTGGGGCAACTCCTTTGCCAGTAGGTGTGAAAACCCAATGGATGGGGTGAGAACAATGATGGAGGGAGGGAGGGGGGTAATGGAATCCCCCTTTCATAGTTTTTATTACAAAAACCCTTGTCTCATTGAGCTTGTAGATTTGCTATTTTCATATAATTTTTACATTTTTGTATAATTATAACCATTATAACATAGGTTTCATGAAATGTGTTCATGAAATGTGTTACATAGAGTTAATGATTAAATCAAATACACTGTCTCCCTGTTTGCAGTTGTGGGCCTCTGAGAGAACAATGCTCAAAAAACACCTCAGGTGTGAAAATGCCTCTGTCAGAGGAACCACAGACCATGTCCCTAGGTACTTCCAACCATTGGTTGGATATAATCACCCAGCATGCATTTGTGAACTTTGGGCATGTTTGGGCTTAATAAGTTAGTTTTGAAAACAAATATATTGTTTAGGATAATGTATGGTGTCCCATTAAGGTTTTATCTAACGTAACAAAACATTAGAAGAGTGATAATGTGGTAAATTTTGGTATATTATTTTTAAAACCATGGGGTATAATGTTTGCGCATAGTGTCTAACCGTATCCTCTCTTCCAATTATCTCACCTTGAGTCCTGTGCTTAGAATCCCCCTGTGGCGGGGATCAGTCAGACTCCAACTTTAATCACTCTCATCGCTACGGCAGTTGTTTTAATGTTATTAATGTTCTTAATGTTCTTAAATAGTTTAGAATAGTAGAATAGTAAAAAATAAGCCTATGATATGACAAGTGAAGTATGTATGGTAAATTCTGATAGACCTATGTATGCCTGCAGTACCACTGATGACCATTTAGTCCCTATATCATGGTATTTTGTATTTACACTCTAGCGTGGTAAATTCTGATAGACATATGCATGCCTGCAGTACCAGTGATGACCATTTAGTCCCCATATCATTATATTTTGTATTTATCCCCTAATGATTTAAATTCTGCAGTACCACTATTTACCATTATCCATCCCAGAGATTAATTACGACCCCCCTACGTCCAGTAGCTGTCATAAGAACGGAGGGGTTCACTCTATGATCATCACACAATCACGGATCACCCATACGAAGTTGTCGCACACACACAACACATCCCAGCACAGCACAGCACAGAGATACATAGGAATATAGAATGATAAATGGGTCTTATTGTGACAAAACCGATTTTAAGAATGCATTAATTAATGAACGAATTAAATAATTGGATTAAATTCTAAATATACCTATTCGGATTAAATCTATTTATAATGATGTTATTAATAGAAAGGCTATTTTTATGTATATATTAATAGATATATATATATAGATTAATATAAATAGAAATGTGCGCAACAGCGCCAACTATTCCCCCAGTGGCCATTAGGGTGTAATGATATGCCCCATTAAGGATACTACTTAGTACTACCAGCATTACTAACCCTACCGCAAGATAGTAGAGGGTATTGTTACTACTACTATAGTACTACCAGCATTACTGACTGGGGCGGCAGTGGCTCAGGGGTAGAGTGGCCGGGTAGAAAGAACTGGAAACCGCAAGGTTCCCAGTTCGATCCCGGGCTCCCCCAGAGTTAGTGTCGAAGTGTCCTTGAGCAAGACATTGAACCCCTAATTGCTCCCGATGAGCAGGTTGGTGCCTTGCATGGTTTCCTCCGCCATCGGTGTGTGAATGGGTGAATGAAATGCACAATCTATGTAAAGCGCTTTGGATAAAATCACTATATAAATGCACCGTTTACCATTTACTGACCCTACCGCAAGATAGTAGAAGGTATTGTTACTACTACTATAGGTCGTTGGTCTGAGTTTGTTCCCCCCCACTTTAAAAAATCCATCTCCGCCCTTGAAACAAACAACTCACCTTCTATCATGTATAAACATGACCCACGTGTCTGTGTATAACGCATGACCGCACAGTGCACGAGCAGACAGGCATGGAGCTCACCAAAGCTTCATTCACTGCTAGTTCCTGCAAAGCCACGGCCATTCAGACAAAAGAGTCAAAGATAGTGTCACGTCACTTGCATGACTGAGCAAGGACACAGAGAACTATATTAAAATAGGGCTCAAGTGGTCAATTCATAATTTATGTTTTTGTTTGAGTCCCAATAGGCTCAATGCACAGCCATATTGGAAAGAAACTGGGCCTGTTCCTTACTTCCTTGTTACCAATGATGCTAATTAAGGTTGTGTTCCATTCTGGTCAAACAGAGTCAAGGTGCTGATATTGTTCATGTTGGCTCACTGGAAACACTCTGCTATACCAGTGGGTCTGAAAGTGTGGTCCAGGGACCCTCATGGTTCCTTAAGGGGGGTTCCAAATGGCGCCTTACAAGAGTGTAACTCTGAGAGTGTACAAATGGAACCAAATGGACCTGTAAGTGTCCATTTGGTTCCATGTGTACACTCTCAGAGTTGCGGGGGTCCTTGAAATGAATAATGTTTGAGAACCACTGTGCTAAATGGAACAGAGCCTTCCTTAGAATCATTGGTAACACCTGTTACCATTACCAATGATCGCAAAAGTGACGCGTTGTGAGCTTGATGATCGGCTACTTTCCCCACAATAACAGAAAACAGAAAAGACACTTGCATGGAGCACTGAGGGACTCTGGTCAACCATATAGAGCGTGCCAAAAATCCTGAAGGGGGCGTCAACAAGTGTCTTTTGGTAGCTGCGGACATCTTTGAGGGGTAAAAACCAGGTTGACTTAACATTGCCCAATGCCACGCCCAATGCCTCGCCCCCACAGCCTGATTTGCCCCTTCTGCTGGTGACGACACGTTGGCACGCTTAATAGGGTTTTTAGTGGTTTTAAAAGTGTTGTGTGTTTTGTTCCTCAGGACTGCTAGACACTCTGGAAGGACCCAACGTTCCGCCCTTCCAGCGGGTGGCCAGAGATGTGCCTGAAGTGGCCGTCACCATCGTCAACGCCACCATCAGAACGCTGGGGGTCACTCTTCTGCAGTCCCACTGAGCATGACAGGAAGTGACATCATGTGTGTGTTTCCTGGTGAAGGTGTACAGCTAGACCCCATCACTCACCTGAGGTCGATTGTACAAATGCCTTCTAAATCCTAACGGTTTTCTGGAAAACCTATGTCAGTGGTTCTCCAAACTTTTCATGTCAAGGACCCCCTAAATTATATGTATTCGGCCGCCGACCCCCATCTCAAAGTATTGTAAGGGTCCATTTGGTTCCATTTGTCCACTCTCAGAGTTACAGACCTGTAAGGGTCCATTTGGTTCCATTTGTACACTCTCAGAGTTACAGACCTGTAAGGGTCCATTTAGAACCACTGTTTTGTAGAGGTCTTCCGATATGGACTTTCCAAGGCCGATAACCAATTCAGGTATTTTTCTTTTTTGAACAAGAAGGCCGATTAATGTAATTAATACAACATAATTAAAGCTGCAATCCATACATTTTTTGGAAACCGGGTCCCTGACACAAGTGCTGAAATTTCTACTGCTGAGCTGATAACAGAAAGTCAATTTGAATAGAGCTAGAAATAGTTTTGAGCTTAATGCAGTACCACTTGTCAAACAGTAGGTGTCATACCAGACCACATGATCTAAATATCTCAATAGAAGCGCAAGGAGACCATCTATAACCTCTGCAGTGATGTTTAATGATTGATTGATATAATTGATATTAATATACTAATTGATAACATTTTATGCATTCAGAACTACACCGGATAATAATATCTTCAGCAGTATAAGTTCATAATCTATTTTGAAATAAAACAAAAACGTAACAAATTTTGAAAGCAACGAAGTTAATGTGCCGTATCGGCATCTTTAAGCCACCGAAATAATGGCACAAAGTGCAAATATTGGCCCCATATATCGGAATTCCTTTACTGTTTTGTGTTGTCGTCTTAAACGTTTGGTGTTTTTTTGTTGTTGTTGTCATGTGGTGACATTTAACATAGAGAATAGTTTTCAGTCAAGTCTATCCATACCATAGATTGTTTAATTCCCTAGTTCTCAAACACTTTCATGTCAAGGACCCCCAAAATGATATGTAATTGGCCGCGGACCCCCATCTGAAAATGTGTCGTACCAGGGACCCCCAGAAGGGAGGAAATTCAAAATTATTCAAAAATGTCCAAACATTTTTGAGAATTTTACTTCTTTTAATTTCTTTTAGCAGATGTACAAGCTCACAGTGTGGCATGAAGTGACACACTCTGAGCTTGTAGATCTGCTATTTTTGAATAGCCAGCATAGAAATGGATAAAGTGGTTAAAATGATTGTGATGCTGTATTAATTACTTTTGCTGGAACCCCCGCCCCCAGAAGACCCCTGGGGGTCCTCATAGCCCACTTTCAGAACCAATCCTTTAGTTGTTTTTTAGTTGTTGTTTTTTTAAGTTGTTGGTCACCAGGAGATGTTTGTACATTTATTTGTTTTTATCTGTCTATATTGTTATTTGTTTTGGGGCTTTTTTCATTTGTATTTATAGGGTTATTGTACAGAAAGGTACAACAGAAAATAAACTTTATGGACCATTATAGTGGTGGTGTTATGATCATTATGAAATAAACTGTGGTTGTTTTGGGAGGTTTTTAAACTGTATATACTGGTGTAACATACTGGTGTAACTGTAACCAAAACGCCACAAGTTTGATTCCTATAGTGTAGTGGTTCTCAAACATTTTCATGTCAAGGACTCCAAATTAATATGTACTGTATTTAGCCACGGACCTCACATCTGAAAATATTCGGTGCCTGGGACCACCATACAAGATTTGTGTTCTTAAAATGTAAAAAAGAAATTCAAGATGTTTTGAAAATAGCTAATCACAAGCTTGTAGATCGGCTGTTTTCAAATAGCTGATGTGGTATAGGGTTAAAATTGTCAAAATGATTTTGATATGCTAACCTATTTTGCTGGGGACCCACTGGAACCCCCCTCAAGGACACCTGGGGGTCCCCAGACCCCACTTTGAGAACCACTGCTACAGTGTATCCGGTTGAAATGAACCCCCTACTGCTGACAAGTGTTGAGAAGCAACCAATTTACTCAAGTACTGTAGGCTATTTTTTAACCCCGCTTTTACCAGTTGTAACGTTAAAGTGATTAACACATTAATGCACTACAATACAGTAATATGATTGTATAATTAGTACTTTTACATTTAGTCTCTGTCGGGTGGAAACCTCATATTGATTGATTGATGTACTTTATTTAGTAAGACATGAGAACATCAGTACATGGAAGTACAAATTCACAATACAAGGTCTACTAAACTGGGAGACTCATTAAGCACTGAGCTTGTTTAAGATGAGATCCCCATGCACACAAATCATGATGACATATAAGAGACAGACAGATATACACACTACTATACAGAATGTCATACAATCAGCTTACAGGTTACTGGTATGAAGAGTGAAAAAAACATGTACAAAAGAAATAGGTAGGGGGGTAGGTTAAGACTTAGACAGGGGCCATTTTCGAATTGCAGCCTCTTGAAGGTGTATCTTTAAGGCAGTTTTGAAAGTGAGTAGGGTTTTACACTCCTTTACTCCTTTTGGCATTCCACATTTTTGATGAATAGCATGAGAACGAGTTCATTCCCTTTGTTGAGCCAAATCTGGGTTTAACATGATTCGTGGAGCTGCCTCTGGTGTTATGATCGTGGACTTCATTAACATTTTGGAAGTATTTAGACAAATACAGGGGGATCCCAATGTTGTGGTGTATCTTGAAGACCAGGCCCATAGCAAGTTGTTGTACTCTGTCCTCAAACCTAAGCCATCCAATCCTAGCAAAATGAGCAGGGGTTAGATGGGTTTTGTGATTGAGGCCAAGAAGTAGCCTTACTAGTTTGTTTTGGGATGTTTGGAGCCTTGTTTTTAATGCCTTGCGTTGTGATGTGATACCATGAAGTGCATGCATAATCATAATAACCTTGTATGAGGGCCCCTGCAAGAATCTTCAGAGTATCTGTTACTTTTCATGATTCAAATTCCAAAACAGCAAACGTATCAGATCTACAAGCTCAAAATGCAACCTTGTAGATCTGCTACTTTTGATGCTTTTGTGTGACGCTGCAGTATGATCAAGTAGGATGTTAATTTAGGAGAAAACACAAAAAGTTAGAATATGGAGATAAGAGGTTTCTCCCCGTCAGCAACGAAATATTGATCATTATGATTGATTCATTCTAAATGAATAAGATTATCCTCAGGTGTGAACCGGGATCGAACACGTGACCACTGACTGGGGGGGGGCGACCGAAAAAGAGGTGGATTTCCTTTCATAATAAAATCAGGTTTTTAAAGGTAGGCTACTGCTGCTTTCCACAATATCAGCGTGTTAAAATGCATTACATTAAAAGTTGTGTTTTCATAACCACTGAAGTCACCTTCAAACATTTTCATTCTAAATGTTTGTTCTTAAATCGCCGACCTACAAGCTCTTGTGAGCTGGTAGGCTAGATCTATTTTCAAAAATATTTCAAAAATGTTTTCACATTTATTTTGCTCAAAATTAAGGGATAATAATAATAATGATTATTATTATCATTATAAAATCTAGAATTCTAGATGATACATTCATTATAAAACAGAAGCCTGGCCAAAGCAGGTGATTCGTTTTATTTTGAAGTCAGTGACCGGAAATCACAAGGTATTTGAACGGCTGACTTGACGGTCTCGCCAGTTGACACCTCAGAGCTCAGCCTCTTCTACCGACACACCGCGGACCCTCTGAGCCCAGCGGGATCCACCGGCCGGGGATCGAACCGAACCAAGGGGACAACATCATCACCACCATCATGGACCCTGTCCTGCCCGGACCTCTTTGAATGAAACACGCCACGTCCCGTACCGTCCGGACCGCGACATGATGGCGCGTGACACCGGCTCGTTCTGTGTGTCCCGGTGACAGAGGAGCGTGACCATAGCAACCGACAACAACCGACCGACCGACGGCCCGTGGCGTCCTGACCAGTCGAGACAGGACAGACGATCACCTTACCGGACGACCCGTCCCGTTAAACCGACCCGATCGGTTTCATTCATTGATCCTAGAAGAAGAACCGATAATCCATTGAAAGTGACCGCCGCGCCGCGCGTGCACGCATGGCTACTTTGTATCCTTATGATCGGAGGCGCGTGGCCGCGGCCTGCTAACCGAAGGAGGATTAATGACGTCTTTCAGTGCGTGCGCGGAGGACTCGAGCTTTATCAATAACTTATGTCAATGATCAATTAACTGATCAATTAACACGCACTATGCACCTTTAATATGACCGTTTAATAATGTGTCATTATGGAATGTAATGCAGACTACCTCAATCGGACCATATATTAATTATTAGGATAATATAATCAATCAATCAACCATATTGTATTTATATGATAGTGCCAATAACAAGTTGTTGCAAGACACACTTTACATGTAGAGCAGATCGAGAGTTTATTATTAGTTATTGTATTATTACAGACATGCAGTCCATAGCTACCTACAGATAATGGGAGATATTGATCATTAGTTAACTGGTCATAAGGTTATTGATTGTTTATCGGCTTGGTATTGGCTGTACCACCACCATGCTGCCTGGGTCCATCCAGATCACAGGAGAGACCCTGTCTGGAGCAGAGGTCAAGGACATCTGTGACAGTCTGAGGGACCACAGTGTCAGGTCAGTGGGGGACTGGAAGTAGTGTACTTACTTAACTAATACCATTTTGAGTTACGTTTACTTGAAATATTGACATGTATACGTTATGCTTACGATATCAGTCACCAGAACCAAGGACACGTGTGTTTTAAATGGGTCTTACTACATGGTTTATATAGGAAGGGGGCGTGTCTGATAAAATGAATATCAAATATCTAAATACTGAATCAGACAACTTAAAAACTGTCTGGGGTGAAACACAAAAGCCAGAGCAGATGTTACAATGACCCCAAACATGTTTGAAAGTGAAATATCCCTTTAGGTCAGTGGTTCTCAACCATTTCAGGCCGCGACCCCCCAAAAATAATCATATTTGAACTGTGGATCCCCCATTTTGTTTGACTCCGTTCCACAGTTAAATATTGTGAAAATTACAGATCTACAAGCTCACAACGCCTCGCAACGCGAGGCGCTGTGAGCTTGTAGATCGGCTATTTTCAAAATGTTTGCCTCTTTCTTATAGTATTTGACAATGTGGCCAATGTTTTATAGTATAGTTTGTCGATTACTTTTGTTGCAGTAATGGTCTTTCTTTTCTTTCGTTTTTGTTTATTTTTCTTTGTTTTAGGTATTAAAAAGGTCTTAAAAGTCCTTAAATTGTCACTTCACTATCACCTGGGGACCCCCCCCCCCCCCCCAA
Source organism: Gymnoscopelus braueri (assembly GCF_963280865.1). Classification (NCBI taxonomy): domain Eukaryota; kingdom Metazoa; phylum Chordata; class Actinopteri; order Myctophiformes; family Myctophidae; genus Gymnoscopelus; species Gymnoscopelus braueri. Next base: position 43,102,129 of record NC_137619.1, read on the forward strand.
AAAAAAGAAAAGAAAAATCATGTGGGGACCCCCCTGGGGGTCCCGACCCACAGGTTGTAAACCACTGCTCTAGACAAAACATGTTCCTCCTTGTCGGTCAGGTTGCTGTCGGTGCGTGGCTGCCAGCTGTCGGACAGGGACTTCGGCAGGGTGTGTCGGGGCGTGGCAGAGTGCCAGAGCCTGGTGCAACTTAACCTCAACCTGGGGGTGGTGTCCAACATCAGCAGAACCAAACACCTGGCGGACGCTCTGCAGGCCAATAGGTCACTGCAGACCTTGTTGTAAGTACGATGTAGATAGCATGTTATTTTTAGACGTTGCTACGTTCATTTATATACCTGGCATCCTATAGTTTCAATGTACAGATCATCATTTTTTTAATGTTATTATTGCTTAGACTGATTTCCTGGTTAACCTATGATCCTAGATTACTGAGGCACTACACTGTCTCTGTGCATTTTTCATTTGATGTACTGTAGTATGTTGTAAGTTGCTCTGGATAAAGAGAGTCTGCAAAAAATTGTACATTAATATTATGACAAATCACTACAGTCTCAATCTAAATCGTCTTATAAAAACAGTGTGAAAAAACGGTTATGACAAAAGCTAGTGATGCACTTTAATTTGGGCCTTTATGGTTTGATAGTTGTTGGGGATTTTAGGTCGTTTTTTCAATGCATTTTGTATTTTGTAATGTGTCATGTGACGTGCTGCGTGCTGCTAAAATGTATTTGGTGCTATGTAATCTATTGGTGCTATGTAATCTATTGGTGTTATGTAATCTATTGGTTTTATGTAATTTATTGGACGATTTATTTTTAGTTATGCTGCAGGACCACATTTGAAGTGTTTCTTTACGCTTTAATGTGTTATACTGGGTTTAAGTTATATTGTGTCTTTTACCAAAATCAAATCAAATATCAAATATAGACGTTTAATTTAACGTTTCTCTTTCTCTCCTGCTCTCTCTTCCTCTGTATCTTGTGGTTCTCTCTCTCTCTCTCTCTCTCTCTCTCTCTCTCTCTCTCTCTCTCTCTCTCTCTCTCTCTCTCTCTCTCTCTCTCTCTCTCTCTCTCCAGTCTGCATGGCAGTCCTCTGCTGGACGAAGGTCTGGTCAGCCTCAACGTGTCCCTGTCCTCCCATCCGTCCCTGGTCAGCCTGGACCTGGGAGACTGCATGCTGGGAGACCAGGCCCTCAGCCTCATCTGTGGGATGCTCCCGCCTGACGGAGCCAAGTCTGGTACGGCAAGACAAGATAGAAAAAACACTGTTGCATGGATTAAAGTTCTACTCAGCATCATTCTATATGGCTTTTTGACAATAATTGGCAGACATCTTGGATCGATGCCAATTAAGCATATTTCCGCAACTAGGATTTCTTAGGACTTTTATATATGTTTTTCTGGTGACTTCATAGAAATTATCTGTGAAGAAAACAATTCTGTTACCATCATTTCATATGTATTTTTTGCAATAATTGGCGGCCATTTTGGATCGATGCCAATTAAATGTATTCCACGACTAGGATATCTTGGGGCTTTTAGTATGTTGTTCTGGACACCTCATAGAAATGATGTACATTGAAAAGATTTCAGTCATTTGGATTCCATACAAGGCAGCATGTCTTCTAATGGAAGCACACCGAAAATAGCTGATCTACAAGCTCAAATGTCACGCTGCGACACGTTGTGAGCTTGTAGATCAGCTATTTTTGGTTGTTCGTTATTTTAAGATTGAAGAGTATTTGAAATGATCACACTAGCAGTAGAATACCTGTGTCAGAGGCATCTTAAATAAAACCCCTAATGGTCTCAGATATTTCACGAAACGCGGTGCGTTTTGAGCTTGTGGATGCTCTTGACGCTTTTGTGTGACACTGTAGTGTGATCAAGTAGGGCGTTAATTTACGAAGAAAACCAGTGGTGGAAAGTAACTAAGTACATTTACTTAAGTACAATTTTGAGGTTTTTACTTGAGTACTTCCAATTTCCAATACTTTTACTTCTACTCCACTACATCTCGGATCCAAATACTGTGCTTTTACTCCACTACATTTATTTGAAAACTTTAGTTACGAGTTACTTTGTAGATTTAGATTATTATCACAAAACATACATTAACCACTTCAGCCCTATATACATTTCGACCATTTCAAAATAGCAGATCTACAAGCTACAAGCTTGTAGATCTGTTGTTTTCAAAATATGTTTATACATTTTAAAACTTGAAATAGGACATTCTGCCTAACGAGTACTTTTACTTTTGGTACTTTATTACATTTTGATGCCAATACTTTTGTACGTTTTACTCAAATACATTTTGAATTCCGGGCTTTTACTTGTAACAGAGTATTTCTATATTGCAGTACTGATACTTTTACTTAAGTAAAACATTTGAGTACTTTTCCACCACTGGAAAAAACCAAAAAAGTTAAAGTATGGAGATAAGAGGTTTCTCTGTGTCCTCTGTGTTCCAGGGCTGAGGGAGCTGACTCTCAGTGCTAACCCAGGAATCAGTAGCAAGGCCTGGGCCCGCCTCGCCATCGCTGTGGCTCACAGCTCCCAGCTCCGAGTCCTCAACCTAGACTACAACCCCCTGGGTAACACTGTCCCTGTGTGTGTGTGTGTGTGTGTGTGTGTGTGTGTGTGTGTGTGTGTGTGTGTGTGTGCGCGTGTGCGTGTGCGTGTGCGTGTGCGTGTGCGTGAGTGTGTGTGTGTGTGTGTGTGTGTGTGTCAGTGATGTGCGCACCAGAAAATAGCTTTTTACCAGGTCACAACATGACGCGTTGTGAGCTTGTAGATCTGCTATTTTGGGGGGTATTTTTCTGGCTATTTTCGATGTTTTTCTAATATCTTTATGTCCTCACACTTTTACGTGGGGTTTGGTTTGATCGTTGTGGTGTCTCTGGTTGCTAGGAGACCAGATAGCAGGGATGCTGGCGGTTGCCGTGGCGTCCAGCAGAACCCTGGAGGTGTTGGACCTGGAGGGGACCGGACTCACCAACCAGTCAGCCCAGGTACCCCCCCTAGCAACCACCTAGCAACCACCACATCACCACCACCTAGAACCCACCCCATCACAACCACCTAGCAACCACCACATCACCACCACCTAGAACCCACCCCATCACAACCACCTAGAATCCACCCCATCACAACCACCTAGCAACCACCACATCACCACCACCTAGAACCCACCCCATCACAACCACCACATCACAACCACCTAGCAACCACCACATCACCACCACCTAGAACCCACCCCATCACAACCACCTAGAATCCACCCCATCACAACCACCTAGAATCCACCCCATCACAACCTGTTATTCTTTGGCGTAACACAATTTATCATTATATTCTATCTCATTATTAATCAGGCAACCTTATCTTAAATGGTCCTCACTAATGCTCATTATAGGATGGCCCAATTTCCGTCTACTCACTCTGCCTGTCATTGGAGGGCTGTGGACAGTTGAGAAACCTGCCTACCAGTGACATCATCGAAATCATCGAATCCAAGCTAATAGAAACTGCAGCCTCTTCCTGGAATGTTAGCATGATGGAATAGAAGCAATTGTTCTTGCATCGATAAAAGTTTTGAAATGACCAAACCTGCCTAAAGGAGAAAAAGGAAAAACGGCGGCAGTGAATGACACCTCCTTTCCATGGGAATTCAAATCTAGTACCTCCCCTTGTGGCTTCTGATACAGTAGCTATTTTTTCAGGCCAGATTTGAAAGAAACCAGTGTTACACAATCCTTTAATGGATGGTGTCAGGGCATTCCACATGGTAGTGGCAGAGTAGTAGAAAGAGAATTTTTCAATGTTTGTTCAAGATGATGATGTCACTAGTAGGCTGGTTTCTGAACTGTCCACAGCCCTCCTCTCAGACACAGAGTGAGTTAGATGGAAATAGATACTCCAATCAAATAAGTATATGGGGCCATGCCCACAGAAAGCATTTTATGAGTGGAGGAGCGCTCTGGAAATCTTGACCCCTAAAACATTCAAAGTCAACCGTCAACAATTGCTGTGCTCAAGGAGACCATATTTTGAAATATAAAAATACCTTGTCATATCTCTTGTCATACTGTACCTTTGGACCATAACAAAAGTCACATAGAAATGCATTGCTTTGCAACAATTTTATTCAATGTTTTTTTGTAGGCAGTGTAGGCAATTTTTTCACATGCATGCATGTATTGCTATTATATTTACACTCCAATAATTAGTATTTTGTTCAAATTGCAGTGTAGCCAAATGTAACCAGGTGTGGAAAAAGTCAAATATTTTAATAAAATAAAAATACCTTTTCTTTCACATCTTAAGAATGTAACAAGCAATTCCTTACAAATTCTACTCTCAAATTCTGCCCCCGTTTATTTAAAAACACCAACATTTCAATGGTCCACAAATAATAAATTACATTTATTACTTTCACACTGTTTTCACAAATTGCACATTAGGACTTGGTCAAACATTTTTCATTGTGAGGAGATTTTATTTTTGCTTTAGTCCGTGGGTATAAGTCAGTGGTTCTCAAACGTCTTTATTTATGGGTCCAATTGTCCACTCTCAGAGTTACAGACCTCTAAGGGTCCATTTGGAACCCCCTCAAGGAACCCTGAGGGACCCTGGACCCCACTTTGAGCACTGAGCAGCTGTCGTACAATCCCTGAGGGAAGAAATGGCTTTAGCTGGTGTCGATTGGTTAGATGCCTTATCAGTACTTCGGGTTAGACGGCAGCTGATCAATCAGCACAAGCTTATCCCTCTCCCTGTCCTTTTCTCACTCCTCTTCCCCAGGTCAAATAAAGGCTGAGCAGCAGTATGTTAGTCTGGCCACAAGATGGCACTGTGGCTCCTTAAAATAATGTACTACTACTTCTAATCCTACCACTAATACTTCTAACTAATACTACTACTATTACTACTACTACTTCTAAAACTACTTCTAATACCAAAGATGGTGGATATAGAAAGATAGGCCACCACAACTGGAGCCACTAGAGGCTAAATGGTTCACAAATGTCAAGTGCTTCTCAACAAACGGTCTCCTAAGTGGACGCCGTTTGATAGCAGATCTCGTGAACGTCCTATGTTTACTGGTGCTAGATCCCTCGAGAGTGTGTTGCCGGGACAGAGAAAGGTTGATAGTAAAGCCATTTTAGTGTCAAAATGTTCGGAATATTGTGTGGCTTTTGGCGATTGGGTCCAATATTTAGTTCAGTGAGCATGGAGCTAAAGAATGGTTCAGAAGCTGTGTTCACGTTCACTTCTTCCATCGGAATTAATAGACTCCCACCTATAATTCCGGTCTTCTAAAAAGGCAGCCACCTAATACTTCTAATACCACTAATAATTCAAATACTACTGCTACTACTACTATTAGCTCTACTACCGTAACCAGTGCCAGAGGATGGATGTCTTGCGTGTATGTTGATTCAGAACAGAAAGTGTTCTCTACATTCTAAATGTAGAGAACATTCTACATTCTAAATGTAGAGAACATTCTACATTCTAAATGTATAAAACAGCAGGGGCAGGATGTTGAAACCAGAGCCCTTTTTCTCATCAAATGTTGAAAAAAACTGCGAAAACCCATTTTCTATTGAATCTTTAAGCACTTAAAACCTTTAAGCACTATAAACCTTTAATCTCTGCCATCCTTGCTGTTATAGAGCGGAGGCACTCGGCACAACCTCGGCTCCAAGGTGAAAGTGTAAACCCACTTTACAAAGCCTTTCTCCTCTAATCCAATCCCAGGAGAAGTGATGTTATGATTATATTGTTATTGCAGTCTGGAAGGTTGAGGAGGTTCACTGAGATCTTTGTGGCAGCATCAGTGGTGCTCAAAGTGGGGTACTTGAGGGGGTTACAGGGGGTCCCCCAGCAGAATTGGTTTATAGAATAGATAAAAAATGGCAGTTAGCATACACTCTATTATTATTATCACAATATAGCGCTTTAACTTTTTCACAAAAAACCTACCCTACCATATCACTTCCCCTATCTTTAACATCATTGCTGTCTGACTACTTCAAAACAGTGAGTCACAGCCACAATACCAGAGGGAGCTCTACTGATCTCATTCCCCCCAGATTCGGCACAAACATGGGGATTCATTCTACTATGATGCCACTAAAATGTGGAATGCCCTACGAACAGACATCAAAAAGTGTGACTCCCCTCCTTCAAAACTGCCATAAAAGAGCACCTGCAATTTACAACTAGACCTAGACAAGTGTTCTAGCTTACCCCCCACACACACACACTGCTTTTCTGTAAATATACATTTACTGCTTGTATAGTATTATATGTCTTTATATGTCTTGATGAATTGAATACACAGGACCTCAATGGAAACATGCCCCCAGGACAAGCCCTTTGTGTTATCCTTTTAGCATTATTGTATAACTGTACCTCTGTACTTTTTGCAAACTGTTAATTAAGTATTCAATCAATCAATCAATCAATCAAATGCTGTCGGCACAACAGCAATGATGTTAAAGGTAGGGTTTTGGACATGAAACCTCATATGTTCAAAACTGTTACTTTTCAGGATAAAAAAAAAATTAAATGAAAAAAGAAAAACGATATGTTAATGTGTGTTGGCATCAGGTGGAGAACTAAACACAAACCTTTTAGCTTGAGAACTAAAAGAGAAATGTGAGTGTCTCCCGGAACCCAAACTAGTGAAAATAGCAGATCTAACAAGCTCACAACGTGTTGCGAGTCGCAACCCATAAAAAGTGTGTCCCAGACGCTAAAATGGGTCCCACAACCCACAGTTTGGTAAACAGTGCTCTATTGCAATGATAACACTTTATTTATTCATGTATTGAATTCACGTGGTGAAATGAAAAATACGTTTTTCACACCTTTAGAGCATACCTGCAGTCATAATGAGGATATAGCTATCATTAGTTGCCATTTTTCTGTATTCTTACGTCATTAGCCCCTAAAAGTCGATCTTTAATTACTTAAACGGAAACGCACTGCGTGATGTTATGAATAAATATGAATCTTGATTTCATTCGCCTGTTTGATTCCTATAGCTCACGTTCCTGCTCCACTCGCACCTGATTTTAATTAGGGAGACACTCTTGGGCTGCTACGTTCTCTATTTAACTCAAGATGACGGCCAGACAGAGCATTACTCGTTTTAAACTTAAACAGTACGCTAAAATGTGTATCTGAAAACATTTTAGGATAGAAATAACCAACGTAGTAACATATATATATATATATATATATATATGCTTCACAATGCCCCTCTCTTTCTCCCTCGGGCTGCGTGAGGTGCAGGCTTCAAACATAGCCTTCTCTGGCTAATGCCTGCCATAGCCCAAGGGGGTGGGACCTTCAGACTGAAACTTCTAAATAAAATGACAGAAAAAGCCATTTCACCAGGATTTCAAGTGGTTAATGTGTGTTGTTATCTTACCAGGTGTTCCTAGACATGGTAGACAACTACCCCAAGTGTCATCATGTAATCATGTTAATGTGTGTTGTTACCAGGTATTTCTAAACATGGTGGAGAGCTACCCCACGTGTCTTCATGTAATAATGTTAATGTGTTGTTACGTTATCAGGTGTTCCTAGACATGGTGGAGAACTACCCCACGTGTCTTCGTGTTCTGGTGTTGGCGGAGAACGCCATCAGCCCTGAGCTGCAGCAGCAGATCTCAGACCTGCTGTCTTCCGAGGGCGAGGAGGAAGACCACGACAAGGAGGCTCCGCCCCTAAAGCCTAGCCACGCCCACAGCAGCGCCCTGCGGCCAATCAGAGAAAAACACCACCAGCAGGGCCCACTACTAGGCCCCATCTCCTGGCTCCCACACAGCAGTAAGGGCTGACCCCCCCTATCTCAACCCAGCATCCCAAGTTTCCCAAAAACAACTTTCTTTTCTTCTTAAAAGTCATACTGCGTAACTTTTACAAATCTTCACTGGTATAATTTTCGCAATAACCATTCCATATATATATATATATATTTTTTCCAGTATTTTAGTGAAGAGTGTCTGCCCCCGACACACACGCCAAATTTACGCAGACACCGGAAAATATATTGACTTATGTAATTTTATAAAGTTGAAATACGCTATTGTTGCATTCCAAAATATCCCAAGCGCTAGGACCATGCAAAAAATCCTTTTGGAGTGGTAGTTGGTTCTGTGCTTTTGTTTGGAACTAAATTCTGGGAATTGCAGTTCTAACAGACTATAGACAAACGCTGTAATCACAACGAAGCTACCAGATGGGGTCTCCAAAAACACTACTGAATTGAATCTTACACAGTATGGCTTTTTAAAAATAATTTTAATCTAAACCCATGTGAGTCGGAAACAGACAGAGGGGACATTTATGTTTGTTGAATTTGTTTTTGGGAAACCTGAACCTAGTTTTAGACTGTCTTACTTGGATCGATGGATGAGCCTGTGTCCCTGCGGGCCTCAGCCAAGTTGTAGCCTGTGTGTTTCCTGGCCCAGTTTGGCCTAGCTGTGTGTGCTATACTGCTGTGTGTGTGTGTGTGTGTGTGTGTGTGTGTGTGTGTGTGTGTGTGTGTGTGTGTGTGTGTGTGTGTGTGTGTGTGTGTGTGTGTGTGTGTGTGTGTGTGTGTGTGTGTGTGTGTGTGTGTGTGTGTGTGTGTGTGTGTGTGTGTGTGTGTGTGTGTGTGTGTGGTGTGTGTGTGTGTGTGTGTGTGTGTGTGTGTGTGTGTGTGTGTGTGTGTGTGTGTGTGTGTGTGTGTGTGTGTGGTGTGGTGTGGTGTTGTAGTTGTGTAGTATGGGAGTGGAGGTGTGTGTATTTATTTACCTGCCAGATAGTCTACCACAGTGGTTCTCAAAGTGGGGTCCGGGGACCCCCAGGGATCCCTGAGGGGGTTTTCAGGGGGGTCCCCAGTCAAATGATTGATAGTCCGGAACAAAAAGGACCCTTATGGGTTTGTAACTCTGAGAGTGTCCAAATTTCTCAGAGTCAACATTGATGCTACTACAGTGCAGATTGGGGGGTCCCAGAGATAAAACGCCAAAAATGGGGGTCCGTGGTCTAATGCATGTCAAATTGGGGGTCCTTGAAATTGAAATGTTTGAGAATCACCGCTATAGCCATAAGAATCTTCTCTTATGGGTTATATTTTTAAATGGGGGTCCACAGACTAATATGTATCAATTTGGGGGTCCTTGTCCTTGACACGTTTGAGAACCACTGGTCTACTCAAGATGTCTGCCTACTGATCTAAAGTCAATGAATGGGCTAAATCTGGGTGGAAACTATTGAACATTAAAAAAAAGTAACAGCATCATAGAATCAATGCAGAGACGTAGGGGTGGTCCTTGATATTGGGACTAGAATGGGTCTATATGAACATTTTATGTCGCATATTATTGTGGCCAAAATAAATGCGATTAACGATGTTATCGCGATAATCAAAATATGCTTAAAAGCATATTTTGGAGTTCTCTTATAGGCATACCGTATGTAACATAATGTCTATAAGACATATGTTACATGCCTGTGGGTATGTTTCAAAAGCTCTATTCAGATGGAACTGGTTTCCTGAATGACGTCTGAGATATTGTAACTAACTACGACTGTAATATAGTTATACTGTAATATACGTGTGTCATTCATACTGTATTATGGGAATGCAGAACCTCGGCACAGAGTTAATGTATAAAGGCAGCTACTGTAGCTTCACATTCTTCTGTTTAGATCCGACTCCAACTGATGTCTAATGCAGCAATTCGCAACCTGGTGGGCCGTGAGGGTATTGCAAGTGGACCCCAAATAATTGGCAAGACACTAAGATTTTTATGATAATGTAACATTAAAGCAGCACTATGTAACTTTCCTCTTCTACGCCGGATTTGAACCCGATTCCCTGCGCAAGTGCTGACATTTTTACCATTGAGCCAATAGAGCCGGCCTGCTTGCTCAGGGGATAAATTGAATCTTGACCATCAGGTCGAAATTTGTGTCAGATCCTGTGGGGTATTGGACAAAATAAAAAAGAAACATAGTGCCGCTTTAAAATCTTGACAAATACGTTGTGATACCGGTAAATAGGAACTTAAAGTATACTACATTAGTTCCATTGATCCAAGCCGTAAACACTATCAATTAACTGATCATTAAAATAAACTTGCTCTGAAAATGCACGCGGCCCACCCATCTGACCACTTAACACGGCAGGCTGCCGTGTTAAGTGGTCAGATGGTGGGCCGCGAACTATTTTCGAGTGGGCCCTGATCCAGAAAAGGTTGAGAACCTCTGATCTAATGGATGAGGTTATTTGAGTATTATGAGCGAGATGTTTTACATGGACAGAAAACAGAGGGTCCCAAATCCCTATAGCTGGTTTTCACTGTGACACCTTTTTTTTTTTCGATTTGTGATTCGTCAGTTGGAGTTCCTGCATTTTTCACCCACTTTGCCCAGAAAAAGGGAGATTTTTTTTAATTCAACTGTATATTTTCACCAAAACGAGTGAAACTCCAGCCTAATTCGAGAAACCTCCCGTATCCATGAGTTTCCAGTGTCCCATGAGGCCGTGAATTATGGGCATCACTTCCTGTTGTCAGTCATTCAATTCATTTGAGTGTTCCGTGTCAGTCGATAATAATGTGAGAACACAACCTGACAGAAATCAAAAAGGGTCATATTAGTCTGCCTTCTTACCCTACAAGCTCTCCCTCCAGACAGCTGATTCAAATTAATGACTAACTTAACTAACTTGCTCTTAGCAGCAGTAGCCGCCTTGCTCCTGTCCTGTGTTTCATTCTGACTGGCTGCTGTTGCTGCTGTGACATCTGAATCTCTGCATGGGGGTTAAATGGTGCTTTTTAAGTGACACAATCTTTTTAACCACTTTATCCATTTATACGTTAGCTATTCAAAAACAGCAGATATACAAGTTCACAGATGCAAGCTTGTACATCTGCTTTTTGAAAATCATGGATAATTTGTAATTTTATTCGATTTTTTAACACAAATATTCTCTTCTGGGGGTCCCTGGCACAAATTATTTTCAGATGGGGGTCTGCGGCCAAATACGTATCAATTTGGGGGTCCTTGACGTGAAAAGGTTTGAGAACCCCTGAATTGAATGACTGACAACAAGAAGTGATGCCCATAATTCATGCACTCTGGTTTCCCTATAAGCTCCCTAGGAAACATCTTGGATAGGTGAGTTTGATACTTAACGTCTCGTTCTCCAACCCCTACAGACTCCGCCCCCCATGTGGTCCTGCTGACATCAGGTCTAGGTGAGAGCTTATTGGCTGAGACTGAGATGTGACCCCTCCCACACAAACCCGCACGCATACCAACTTCCTAAAAAAAAGAAAAAGAAAAAATCACATTTGACTGGTTTGAATGAAGTTTTATTTATTTATTTTTTTGATCTTTGTTTGTTTGTTTGCACTGCACTTAGTTGAACTGCAAGATCACGTGATAAATATGTAGACTAGAGCCTGACCGATAGTTTCTTTTTTTTGGTCCGATGCCCATCCCGATATTGGAGTCTTAGAATACCAAATATTTGGTCAAAAAGTGCAAAATGTTCTAATAGATTTGAAAAATAAAAATCAAGTATATATAAATTTATATTAAACTTTAATATATAAAGTACACATAAGCTGAACTTTATTTTATTTAGGCTATCCTATTTAAGCCTCTTTCAAACATAAAAAAATGCTTTTACTGTAGATCTGCTATTTTTGAAAACCTTTTCAATCTTTAGA